>NC_041400.2:163829261-164155511 GCF_900747795.2 Erpetoichthys calabaricus
TTAACCAACCATAGTACGTGATGTTCAAAATTCAACTAGTGTTTTTCAGAAGAGATAGGACAAGTGCGGCGTGTGTTCTGTATTCTCTTTTCTGTATTAACAATTCACAATGACCAGACTCCCGAGACCTTAGGTTTTTTTTTATGTAGAAGTACATTTCACAAACATGAATAAGAGACAATCCATCAAACCGCTCTTGACCCAAAACAGGACCAAGCAGGGGGTGGGACCGACATCCCTCAAAATGCTTTTGACACAAAGAAGGGCCAATCAGGCGGGTGGGGTGGGACACTCTTTTCAAAGAGTCTTTGGCCGCCCCCAAGCGGACAGGATTTGCCGGGCTATAAAACAACTTTTTCAACGACGTGTTTTGAATGGTTAACAATCGGCACCACTAAGGCTATGCTCCTGATCAGGCATGATGGTCTACAGGCCAGACGGGTCCCTACGATGACCTGTTTTGACGTGAGGCTATCGTGCCCGACTCCGAGGACTCTGCGCCTAACAGCTAGCCTCCAGACCAGTCTTCTTGGCCGTTCCTTCTTATGTCTTCAACTGACCAGATCTAGGAGCCTGAGCCTCCGTTACCTGCCCCTGGTGATATGTCTGGGTCGGATAGTTTCCTGGAGAACCGCGCAGTACCTGACATTTTTGTACCTGCTAATGATGTTTCGGGGAGCCTAGCAGGGGCTGAGGAGATAGCCATTCAGGCCATGCTGTGTACAACCTGGTAGAGGCTCCGGCCTCTTGAAAAATATCAACCAAGGATGCGGATTATGCGGGCATGACCCTTGAAAAACTGACGGCCCCTGGATGAAACATTTCCAAAGGCTCTGAAGCTGGGCCAGAGTTGGATGGCGGCTCTGCAGGATATAATAATGGATCGGTACCTAAAAGTACCTGTCAAGGATGTTGAATAGACCAATCCGGCCAGACATGGACTACGTGTCTGTTTGAGACTGACCGGTTCAGCAGCTGCTGTCTGTTTTCCGCAGACCGTGGCTCAGGAGCCTGGTCATCAAGACTCTGGACTGTTTCAACATCTTTCGGCCGTTTCATGCCTTTGTACGAAATGCTGCTGACGAACTGAAAAATGAACATTTTATTAAGGAGTCGATTGTACAACGTACAAGACTTTTATAACACGGACGAAGCCTCTTACTCAAAAATACGGTAAATAGCCGATGCTTTCTCTAAACAACATTTTTTATGTACCGGATAGGTCTGATGGACCTTTAGGGTTTTACGGGGTAAATGACATGGAAAATCAGATGAAGTGTCTGAACAGAATGTCCCGGTGATATCACAGGCTGCTCAGTTGTAATATTGTTTTGAAGTGGTTGGTAAAACCTCTCTGAATTTTAGTATTGTTTTTGAAAATGACCAATAAAGTAACATTTTATTTTTATACCTTAACCCTAATTTCTTTCACCGTCAAGGATGGAGTGTCATTGAAAAAGTTGTTTTATAGCCCGGCAAATCCTGTCCGCTTGGGGGCGGCCAAAGACTCTTTGAAAAGAGTGTCCCACCCCACCCGCCTGATTGGCCCTTCTTTGTGTCAAAAGCATTTTGAGGGATGTCGGTCCCACCCCCTGCTTGGTCCTGTTTTGGGTCAAGAGCGGTTTGATGGATTGTCTCTTATTCATGTTTGTGAAATGTACTTCTACATAAAAAAAAACCTAAGGTCTCGGGAGTCTGGTCATTGTGAATTGTTAATACAGAAAAGAGAATACAGAACACACGCCGCACTTGTCCTATCTCTTCTGAAAAACACTAGTTGAATTTTGAACATCACGTACTATGGTTGGTTAACACTGTGGACACATGCCCCTTAAAGATTATAGAATCTTTTGCATTCTCCATTACAAGATCCGTAGCACCTGCAGAAAGTTTGGCAATGAAGTGGAGACCCTTTAGTTTGTCAGAATCATCTGGGTAGAGCCCAGGTCCATATTCTAAAATATCTTATATCTATTTAGTTAGCATGTCGGCACGGCTCATTTTCAATATATGGGGTATATTTCGCTGACCAGGGGTTTCTTGTCAAAAGGTTAAAATAAAACACAGATCCAAGATATCCCTAATCGAAACGGCAACATTTGTTATTAAGTGCAAATAAGTGGATAGTACTGGCGATCTTTGATGGTCTGAATGGCCTGTTCTCGTCTAGAGTGTTCTAATGTATAGGTTTGTCTTGCATTCTCATTCTTAAAGCTGTATCAAACTATGGTTAATTTCAAAATTAATTAAACAGCGCCCAGTGCTTGATAATATACTTAACACTAGTTGATATCATTAAATGGTACTTCTATGTTTTTATTTAGTTTTAATATTTTTAATATTACTTTTGCAAGCTTTATTTAAAAATTAACTCTTTAAGACATCTTCAGACTATTCCAGACTGTTCACGTCAAAAAAGCTTATTATTTATTTCAAAAAGGTTTCTTTTCATGCTGGTTTTGTCCCCATATCAATGTTTTTTATACCTTATGACAATTTTTCAAATTGTAATAACTCCTTTATAACTCCACTTTTTCATGTTCTTCCTGACTCTGGAGGAACCCAAATTTTAGTGCCGGATAAGGTCCTAACAATACCAGTCTAAAGTTAATTAGCCTCATAGTCTCAGATGTTAAATAATGTTTTGCCCAACTCATTGCAAATCCGAGGAACGGGCTAAATAGATGACCGTTTAGCTAATAATATACTGCAAAACACGTAGGTTCAGTTGCAGTGTGTTGTGAGTTTGGGTTGATCCCCTGTTGATCCGTTCTTAATATGTTTTTTAATTTCCTCTGCGACTTATTGTTTGTAAATTTAGTTTTTTACTGTCTTGTATTTGTGATACTTCCTTGATGTGGATATGGGCGAGTCAATGTTTCATTTTGGAATAATAATAATAATAATGTCTAGCTTAAATCTGCCCTTGACCATGATCACCACACAAACCCCGGAGCCTTTGACTCGTAATCAAGAAGAATGCAACCACTTCTTGACTCTTGGAATCACAGTTCAAACTTACATCCCCTTCACCCTGAATGCGACTCAAACAAAGGATGTTTTTTTTCACAAACAGATGGGGGAAAAAGCCGTTTTCAAGGCTAGATGTCCTATGTAACTTGGACTACCTAAAAGAAAGAATAAACCTCACAGTTTTAGTAAACTTGTAATCCTTGTGCTAACACATATCTTCTTCTATAATAAGCTAACGTAGCTGTTCGTTTGTCTGTTCAGGATTTTACATCACCTGCAGCTCGCAAACCTATTGATTTGAAATTTGTTACACATATACTACGTGACGGCTACTATCCGCTTTCGGGTGATGATTTTATTACTCTTTTTTATTTTATTGTTGAATCAACTCTCGGCACCGCGCAGCAGGGCAGCCGTGCTGCGCATGCGTGAGAAGCAGGGGGCCTCTAGGGTGGAGAAGAAAAAAAGAGCTGCTCAGGAAGCAGCAAGCCTCTCATCCTCTGACTAAATGAATGCTACACGTCCAGAGAAAGAGGAGAAATACTATGAATGCTCAAGTCAAGTGTATTCACTGCACGTTATCGTGCAGTACGCCGTTACTGGTAATAGATATTATGTAACTATTCACTAAAACATTTTCCTTCCTGATTTGCCTAACATGTCCAAAATAAGCCTGATCAGCCCTGTAGTGTATAGGCTTATATAACGTACTACAGCCATTCTTATTTTTCAGGGGCTTATAACTGCGATAAAATGGAAGGCTATTACCAAGCAGTAAGAGAATTTCTAAAACTTTGTATTATACAAAGCACCCTGAGTATCAAAGTGCTCATAGGCTGATGATGAAAATGCTGTTTTAAGTTAAAACCTGAACAAGATAACTGTTTTCTATTCAACATATAAAACGTTTAGTAAATAAAGAGAGACTAAATACAATTTATAACAAAAATGGAACACCGATGGACCGCTGAATAACCGAGCAAATCTACTTTAACTTGAAGTGAAGCAGAGTGTTTTACAAATCATCCCCTACACAGTGATTCCCAAACTGTGGGGCTGTCCCCTAGGGGGAGGGGGCGCGACGTAACAAAAAGAAAACAAGAATCGAAAATATGAAAAATACATCTATTGAAACCATAACAAATTAACTCAAACTACATTCTGATGCTAGAAAAATAAATATAGAGTTAGATAAATGTCGCTAAAAGTTAAGTAGGTATAATAAAACGTGCCTCTATGTTATATCATTACTTAAAAAGAACAAATTGGTATTAGGGGATCCTTTCAAAAAAAAAAAGAAAAACGTTAGGGGGACACGATTACGTATTTGCGACCCAAGTTTTCATAACACAGTTTTAAAGGTTGAGAAATGCTGTCCCTTCAAACTAAAATCTACAAAGAGGAAGCCCCCAATTGCCTTGGTGAAATGGATCCAAAGCTGACATATTGATTGAATTGGTAAATTCAGAGCTTTTAAAAAGTGAGTAGTCTGGATTTTTACACCATATGATTAAGTTACTGTCACAGAAACAAGGACTGCTGAAACTTATAAAATGTAGGTATAACAGTTAAAAACCTAAAGAGAATAATAATTGGGGTGTAAGCAAAATGTTCTGATCCACCAAAATAAGGTTTACTGAACAATGCACAAGATGGAAAAAGGAGGTACCAGATTAAAAAACATAGTGAAATCCTGACTAGTACCGTGTTAATATATTGGATACTCTGTGCCTGGTAAAGTATCTTAAAACATATCCCAGTAACACACGCACTCAACCCTCTGCTGAAGATGGCTCGTTGCACCGTTTAAAAACTCTGCGATAGAAAATTACCGTTAAAAACCCTTTTAAATCAGAAGGGAGGGTTTTCTCGGACCCCTATTAAACGCGTCCATTCCTTTCATTACTAGTTTAATAGGATCACGGGTATAAATATGAATACACTCGCAAGCAAACTTTTTAAAATCTAAAGACTTAAATAAAAACAGACAGCCTGATCTCAGAGCCCCCCCCTGTATTAAGATATAAATTCTTGGGTCCGTGTTCAGGGTTCAGTCAATCTGTCTCCAGCCGGCTGTCCAAATGAGAATTTTTATAAAGCATAAATGTTTCGTTATCAGACTTTTAAAACAGGCGGCTCCGTACAAAAAATAACCGATTACATAGTTCAGAATACTGACGTCTTATGTCCGAGCTATTACACACACCCGGCCTGCTCTTTTAAACCAGGCCTGAATATTCTCAGAGGAGAGAACCTGTTTGAATTTCAGACGCCGAGACAAAACTTAACTGATTGTAAAGCCCGTTTCGGTAAGAGAAAAAAAAAACTAATATTGCTTCAGTCCTATGAACATTAATCGTCGTACACGTAGATAGAGAGATAGAAATATAAAATGCTACAATTTATATACACACGAGCGCGCTCACGCTCCTACACATGCGCTGTGTGTAAATTAACATGCCGATAATTCCTGCACACTGTAAACAAATATTTTTAAAATGGAATTACCGGAGAATCAACTTGGAAAATATTAAGTATACAATATAAGGATTCATCCCTCCGTTTTAAAACATGCTCGTTTAACACTTATAATAATCCTGAACGGTTCTTACCCTTATATTGACTGTCGGTGCTCTGTGCAGATGGCCGGACACCGAAAAGTCCTGTATTTTTAAAAAAAGGTCCTTCGTTATGCATAGATTTATTTTAGCAAATGTGTGGCCTCACTTTAAGTGTGTTTCAAACTGAACCTTATGTTAAAGTAATTATGTGTGAACATCTTTTGTGTCGGTATAAGGATTGATCAGTCCTAATAGCTACACCCCCACCCCCCTTAGCTTCAGGATGTCAGAGCTGATGACCGTGAACATCCGTGTATTGTTCGGGTTGAAAAGTCAACTTTGTAAGCATTCGAAATCTTTTAATATCACAAGGTGAGACCATTTTTACACTGCCCCCGAACGATCTGAGGTGCTTAAGACAATTTCACTTGGCAGGGATTTTTTAAATATATAACTCCTGGGGGTAAAATTTATACGTCTCAAACGTTATTTAAAAGGATCCTGTTGCCTATTATTTTACAGATCTTATATCGATCTCGTTATCATTAAAAACTTTTACATTTCGTGGGGTTTAGCTCCTGATACGCATGCGCTGAGAACGCAGCGCCTGAAGCTCGTAGCCTTGGGGGTAGGGTCTAAACCACTCTGCTCGAAGGACGCATCCTGTGGGTCTGTCAGTTTCCTGGGGCTGTGCGGTCAGAAAGTTTGCGTGCACGCGCAGCGGTCTGCTCCAAGAGGCTCTGTGTGTAGACGGAGAGAACCGGGCAGCTTGTATTTGGAAACTACAGAGAGCCGGACAGCACCCTGCGGGGTGAAGTAAAGGCTTTTTCAGCTTAGAGACGGTCTGTGAAGAAATCATTTACTTAGATAAAGGAATAGATATTTTAAATCATAGAGTTTCTTGCCCAAAGCACTAGAGACAGGAATGATCCCCAAGAGGCATGGATGGTAGGGGCCCTTCCTTAACATGTTGGGTTGCGTGTGCGTGTGTGTGTGTAGGCGATCTCTCCTCGGGCTACAGGTAGAGGCCTCCTGCTCCGAGACAGAGAGCCGGACAGCACCCGGCTGGGGTGAAGTAATGGCTTTTTCAGCTTAGAGAGCGTCTGTGAGTTGAAGAAAATCATTTTGACTTAAATAAAAGGTTAGATATTTTAAATAATAAAGTTTCTTACCCAAAGCACTAGAGTCAGGAATGGCTATAAGGCAGAATGGACAGGCTGAAACATTTGTGTGGTTGTCTCTCCTCGGGGAGAAATGATCAAGGACTGGCCTGGGCTGGACTCAGAGTCAAAATGACTATGATGGCCATCCGTTGTTTGTGTGTGTGTGTGTGTGTGTGTGTGTGTGTGGGCAGTCTCTTCCTCTAGGGGTGGGGAATCGGAAGGGGGCGTCCTCAGGGTTAACCGACTGTGGGCAGGAAACTCTAAGTCAGAAGACCTGCGACCACCAAGAGGTGCGGATGGCATGGTCTGCTACAGACTTGCCTGAACTTGTCCTCGGGAGAGGTGGGGGCGGGTTCAAGGAGGGGGCACCCATCCATCAAATAAAGTCTTGGCCATTTCCCGGGGTAAAAACAGGATGGGAGGGTTCAAGGAAGGGACAGATGTTTCCTGGGGTAAAAACAGGATGGGAGGGTTCAAGGAAGGAACAGGTGTTTCCTGGTTTAAAAACAGGATGGGAGGGTTCAAGGAAGGACCGGACTTCCGGCCGGGGAAACCGGAAGGGGGCGGGAGTTTATGACGTCAATCTAAAAGGGGCGGGGCTTAACTCATCAATCATTTTTTGACATTTTGACAGAAGGTGTAGTCATTATACTACTGCTGACCACAATGTCAGACGTGCAGTTCCCAAGACGCACATACTGAGGTCTGTCTTTAAGTTAGTCCACGATCCATGCCACTAGGTATGAATCTAATCCCATCTCTGTCAGCTTGTCCCTAAGGAGCAGAGGTTGGATGGTGTTGAAGGCGCTAGAGAAGTCTAGAAACATAATTCTTACAGCACCACTGCCTCTGTCCAAGTAAGAGAGGGATCGGTGTAGCATATAGATGATGGCATCCTCTGCTCCCACCTTCTCCTGATATGCAAACTGCAGAGGGTCAAGGGCGTGTTGAACCTGTGGCCTAAGGTGGTGAAGCAGCAGCCTCTCCATGGTCTTCATCACATGTGATGTCAGAGCAACAGGCCGAAAGTCATTCAGCTCACTAGGACGTGATACCTTTGGGACTGGGGTGATACAAGATGTTTTCCAAAGCCTCGGGACTCTCCCCTGTTCCAGGCTCAGGTTGAAGATGCGCTGTAGAGGACCCCCCAGCTCCGATGCACAGACCTTCAGCAGTCGTGGCGATACTCCATCTGGACCCGCTGCTTTGCTGGCACGAAGTCTCCTCAGCTCTCTGCTCACTTGCGCTGTTGTAATTATGGGTGGGGATGTCTTTCCTATGCTGGTATCAGAAGAAGGATGTGTGGAGGGTGCAATACTCCGAGGTGAGTGTGAGAGTGGGTTAGGGTGGTCAAACCTGTTAAAGAAGTTGTTCATTTGGTTTGCTCTCTTCACGTCTCTCTCGATGGTGGTACCCCGCTTCGAGCTGCAGCCAGTGATGATCTTCATCCCATCCCACACTTCCTTCATGCTGTTATTCTGCAACTTCTGCTCCAGCTTTCTCCTGTACTGCTCCTTCGCCGCCCTGAGCTGGACTCGGAGTTCCTTCTGCACGCGCTTGAGCTCATGCTGATCACCGTCTTTAAAAGCCCTTTTCTTCTGGTTCAAAAGGCCCTTGATGTCACTTGTAATCCATGGCTTGTTGTTAGCATAGCAGCGTACAGTTCTTACTGGAACTACAATGTCCATACAGAAGTTGATGTAGACAGTAGTGCAGTCAACAACTTCCTCAATGTTCTCACTATGAGATCCCTGCAGGATATCCCAGTCTGTAGTTCCAAAACATTCTCTCAGAGTATTCTCAGCCTCCGGAGTCCACTTCCTGAATGATCGTGTGGTTACAGGTAGGACTCTCACTTTTGGTTTATAGTGAGGCTGAAGCAGAACCAGGTTATGATCTGCTTTCCCAAGCGCAGGCAGCGGGGTTGCGCTGTATGCGTCTTTAACGTTTGCATACAGTAAATCAATAGTCTTATTTCCCCGGGTGTTACAGTCCACATACTGGGAGAATGCAGGTAATGTTTTGTCCAGCGTCACATGGTTAAAGTCTCCAGCGATTAGCACAAGCGCCTCAGGGTGCTGCGTTTGTAACTTAGCAACAGCAGAATGGATGATGTCACTCGCTGACTCCTCGTTCGCCCGAGGAGGTATGTACACGATGACTACAATGACATGTCCAAACTCTCTGGGCAAGTAGTAGGGACGTAAACTTACGGCCAACAGTTCGATATCCCTGCAGCAAGTGGAGATTTTGACATTAACATGTCCAGAGTTACACCACCGTGTATTAACATAGAGAGCGAGTCCTCCTCCTTTGTGCTTCCCACAGGTACTTGCATCTCTGTTCGCTCTAACTGTGCTAAGCCCGGGTAGCTTTAGTTTTTCAGAAAACTGGCTACCAAATAATCACAACTCTGAAGGTGAACTGGAGTAGTGCAAGTAATGGCGAGAGTGCTTTGAGCAGTGAGAAAAGCGCTATATAAATGTAAAGAATTATTATTGTTATTATTATTAGAATACCTACTTAGCAGAGTATCATAAAAATGGAATATAATTGTGAAAACACTAATAAGCATATAGTTACATAATATCTGTGCAGTCTCAAAATGTGAAGCAATATGGCAGGACATTCTCCCCTCCGAAGTGGACGTAATCTGTAATTTTAAGTTTAATTACATGTTCAGGCTAGTACCCACTTGATTACAATTGCAAGCTCCTCAGGCCTTTTTAAATATCATTTGTATTATATATAACCACACAACCATAAGCTAGTATTGAAAATGGATGAATGTTATTTACTCTCAAAGCTACAAAGTGCCTTTTCAAGCTTACATGCAGCTTTCAGTTTATTTATAAATTCATTTTTCTCTTCATTTCCCATTAACACTTTGTTAATTATTCAGTAGTTTGAAGAAAAAAACATTTTATGTATATACAGTAATCGCTCACTATATCGCGCTTCGACTTTCGCGGTTTCACTCTATCGCGGATTTTATATGTAAGCATATTTAAATATATATCGCAGATTTTTTGCTGGTTTGCGGATTTCTGTGGACAATGGGTCTTTTAATTTCTGGTACATGCTTCCTCAGTTGGTTTGCCCAGTTGATTTCATACAAGGGACGCTATTGGCAGATGGCTGAGAAGTTACCCAATCAGAGCATGTATTACGTATTAAATAAAACAAATATATAAATCAAATATATTATGAGCACGGGGGCTGTTCGCACCCCTAGAAGATACGGCTGCTCCTCAAAAAACACTGAAAGATTACCTTCACATTGCTCTCTTCCTTGCTGGGCTTTAAATGTGGAAGTTTTGTCAAGCGATATGCTTCCTGCATGGTGGTTCGCATACTTAAAAGCTCGAACGGCACGTATTGATTTTTAATTGTTTGTTTTTCTCTGTCTCTCTCTCACTCTCTCTGACATTCTGTGCTCCTGACGTAGGGGATGTGAGCAGGGGGGGGCTGTTCGCACCACTAGACGATACGGACGCTCCTCTAAAAAAATGCTGAAAGGCTACCTTTACATTGCACCCTTCCTAGCAGCTGCGTTGTCCGGCGGTGCTTCGCATACTTAAAAGCTCGAAGGGCACGTATTGATTTCTGATTGTATGCTTTTTTCTCACTATCTCTCTGACATTATCTGCTCCTGATGCGCACTCCTTTGAAGAGGAAGATATGTTTGCATTCTTTTAATTGTGAGACGGAACTGTCATCTCTGTCTTGTCATGGAGCACAGTTTAAACTTTTGAAAAAGAGACAAATGTTTGTTTGCAGTGTTTGAATAACGTTCCTGTCTCTCTACAACCTCCTGTGTTTCTGTGCAAATCTGTGACCTAAGCATGACAATATAAAAATAACCATATAAACATATGGTTTTTACTTCGCGGATTTCCACCTTTTGGTTTGGGTCTGGAACGCAACCCCCGCGATAGAGGAGGGATTACTGTATACTTGTGGGCAGGTGAACCACGCTCACACTGCAGGGCATTATGGGAACTGTAGTGCCATTAGGCAGGCCTGCTGGATTCCATGGGTGCTGCCAAGGAGAACTGCAAGAAATGTCTGTCCCTACTTTGAGGGGCTTTCCTGATCCGGTGATGCTTAATTTATGCAATGTAATGGGACCAGAAGATCTCTTGGGTCTGACATAAAAGGGGCCTCTTCATCTCACTTGGGGAGTTGGAGGACAACACTTGCTGAAGAAGAAGAGGAGGAAGGATTTGACATGTCTGACACATTGTGTATTAAAGGTATAGACTTCAAATAAAAGGTTATTTGAACCCATGAGTGATGTTTAGCATCGTTGTGTTGAAGGTTTTGGGGTCAAAAGATTCTCCTTGCTGGCCACAATATATATTGATATTTTTTTCTCTCTCTCACACACATTTTTCTTATTCACGGAGCTATATGGGTTGGACATGATTATATGATTATTAATTTGTATTTCCCATTAAATATGTTTGTACATTGATCCCACATAGAAGTGGGAAAAGATGAAGAAGAAGAAAAAGTTTAGATATTTTTGTCATACCATTGCCTTTTTCTGAAATGATAATAAAATCTGATAAAAAAAAAATAGATCAACAAAAACAGATGATGGATGGCTGGGTGAATGAATGAATGAATGATAAAGTAACAAATACAGTATACAGAAACACACAGAGAGAAATGAAAGAGTAAGAGTCTTTCTTCCAGCTATCTTTTTGTACTGCATTATATCTGAGGTTTAATATAAAATTATGCAATTGATTAATTCAGCACGAACATTATAGCATAAATTCTAATGAAAAGTATTTTTTCTCTCTGTGACCATGAATTGGAATGAGAGAGTTTGAGAATGCATGAGTCGATGGATAGAATGGATTATGCTAGTGCCATGAATGGTAATTTAATATAAAATGCAATAACGTCTATCAGGTTAAATACACCATGCAGATTTCTTGGCTATGGCCTGAAGCAGAATTTTCTTCTGCCAAGCACATATTTTCAGTTCACATTTACCGAGCTTACCAGTAAAGTAAGACAGAATTAAATGGGCAAGGCACAGTTCAAGTCTGAGTGGGACAACAATTTCTTGCATCACCTTTACCGTAGTAGTTTAGTAATAAGAGGACAATCAGATTTATCCATAATTTAACATAGAAAATATAGTATTTTACAATAATTAGTCAACATCAAATATTGTGATTTTAATGTTGTCTCTAATAAAAGGGTTGCAAAATACCATATATCAGTAGTTACAGATAATTAATTTATAGATTTTGAAACACAATGTGTTAAAGAGACTAAATAAGCCAAAAATCAAGTCAGTAAAATCCACTGACTGGCTATTTTATCCAGATGTCAAAAGTGTGACTAAGGAATGCTGGATAAATTGTTGTAGGTGCGCTGCTTCTAATAGCTTGTTCTCCTCCCACAGTTTCTCAATTGGGATTAAACATCTGGCTACAGCACTAAGATGACATTGTAATCATTTACCTAGAAACATTCCAGCACTATACAGCTGTGTGTTGTGAAATATTATCTGGCTGAAAACAAAAAAAAAAAACCCTTGCAAGCTGTGACTCCACCACATTGAAATGTTGCTATATTGATATCAAGGGCCGAGTGTGTGTCACATTACAACCGCACATGACAGAGTGGACGTAAGGACTCAAAGGTCATCACATCAAAGTGTAGTGGTATAGAACCTGGACTAATCAGATTAGGCGGTGGTTTGCCAATCCTTAAGTGGTTGTGTTTTGTAGCTCAATGCAACTGCAAATTCTTGTTTTATCAAGCAGAGGGAGACATTTGGTTGGGTAATTCCACCATGGTGTCCTAAGAAGTGCCTCTGGGGATCTTTTCTGCCCACTGCTATCAAGCAATTTAATGCTTCCACCCAATGTACTCATTAAGTTTATTTGTATTTATTTATCGATTTATTGGCTGTAAATTTATCATATGCATTTATATCCATGTTTTTATGTTTCTGCTGCTCAATACATCTGAATTTCCCCATGGGATTAATAAAGTGTATCGAATCTGATCTAATCTAATTAACAACAATACCTCATTCAAGACAAGATATTATGAATTGTGTTTTCTTATGCCATCTCTGTTCTACAAATATATAAGAGACTGTTACTGAAAGGGTGCTTTACTCAACTCATCTCTGTTCATTATCATCTCATTTATGACTATTGTTGGATAGATGTTTTATACTCTGTATGTACAGTATATCTCTGTACATTCATGTAAGGAAACACTGGCACCATTTCAGTTACTAGATAATGCTAATACCACCTTGCCTAAAATCCACTAGCAGGCCATGTTCAATGTGAATTAAATCATACTGTTGCCTGATTTCCCTCATTGTACACACAAATGACCCCCTGGTACCTGCTTATGTACCTGTATATGTTGTACATTTGCCGACTGAGATGTTAACCACATGGGAAGAGTATGTGTGTGTAATAAAGTGTGCACATAGTGTAGTTATCTTGATATTAATTAGAATTTACTGATCATATATACAGTAATTTAACTTATCATTTTTGGCAGTTTCTGAAAAACAGAGCTGGAAGCTAGGCAATCATATTCCTTTATTTAAAAATGAAGATTATATTACTGAAGAAATTCCACAGCCGTTATCTCAGCATTCCCT
Source organism: Erpetoichthys calabaricus (assembly GCF_900747795.2). Lineage (NCBI taxonomy): Eukaryota > Metazoa > Chordata > Cladistia > Polypteriformes > Polypteridae > Erpetoichthys > Erpetoichthys calabaricus. Next base: position 163,842,611 of record NC_041400.2, read on the forward strand.
ATAAACAAGTTAAATTGTATGAATTTAAATTAGCAGATGGAAGAAAATCTATTCAATAGCTGAACATTAGGACAATCATTGCTGGCTTTGACAACACAAAGGCTATGTAGTGATATGCTAAACAGAGCATTTGAGCAATCCGCAGCATGTACTGTATATTAAACTGCCAGTATTAGTTTTTACAAAAATCTCAATAAAGAACCTCACAAGTAAATAAATGTTAAACTACAAGAAGTGATATTCAGCAAATGTTTTAACTCTCACTATCTTCTTATTCCAAAAAAAAGAAGAAATCATATAAAGTCAAGAATGGTGGGATGGATATGAACAAATTTTCAAATGATGCCTTCTATAATGCTTTACGCATGGCTACAGACTTAGATGAATTGATTTTTTTATTCTTTAATTTAAAAAAGGGGGGTGGGGAGTTTAATCTTATTTTTGTTTCTTTGTATTTCTATGTTTCTTTTAACCCAGCCAGAGGGGATGCACAAACCAGTGTATTTCTTCATGCCAGTCACAAGCCCAGATAAATGGGAAGGATTACGTCACGGAGGTAACGGAGGTTGAAAAATTTTGCCAGATGAATATACGGACAACAGTACAGATTTCCATACCGGATCGGTTGAGGCCCAGGTTAACAATGGCTGCCACCAGTACTGTTAGCCAACAGGGTACTGGCAGAAATTGGCCTGCTGTTGGCAGAAGAAGAAGAGGGAGAAGGCGTGTCCATAGACTGGGGGAGAAGAGGAAGGTAAACAGGGTGGAAGTGAGGGTAGGAACTTTAAATGTTGGCAGTATGACTGGTGTGGGGAGAGAGTTAGCCGATATGATGGAGAGAAGGAAGGATGATATATTTTGTATGCAAGAGACCAGATGGAAGGCAGTAAGGCCAGGTGTACTGGAGGTGGCTTAAAACTGTTCTACCATGTTGTGGATGGGAGGAGAAATGGGTTATTCTGAAGGAATAGAATGTCAAAGGTGTTTTGGAGGCGAAAAGAGTGTTAGACAGAGTGATGATTATGAAGCTGGAAATTGAAGGTGTGATGATGAATGTTGTTATTGCATATGCCCCGCAAGTTGAGTGTGCGATGGATGAGAAAGAAGATTTCTGGAGTGAGTTGGATGAAGTGATGAACAGTGTACCCAAGGGAGAGACAGTGGTAATTGGAGTGGATTTCAATGGACATGTTGGTGAAGGGAACAGAGGAGACGAGGAGGTGATGGGTAGGTATGGTGTCAAAGAGAGGAATGCAGAAGGTCAGATTGTAGTGGATGTTGCAAAAAGGATGGACATGGCTGTGATGAATACATATTTTAAGAAGAAGGAGGAACACCGGGTGACATACAAGAGTGGAGGAAGATGCACACAAGTAGATTATATCTTATGCAGGAGAGTTAGTCTAAAGGAGATTGGAGACTGTGAAGTGGTTGCAGGGGAAAGTGTAGTTAGGCAGCATAGGATGGTAGTCTGTAGGATGACATTGGATATCAAGTTGAAAAAAGAAGACTGTAAGGTTGAGGTCAGGGAAGGAGTTAAGACAGGCACTGGGTGGCAGTGAAGAGTTACCAGATAGCTGGGCAGCTACAGCAGAAGTGGTAAGTGAGACAGCTAGAAGGGTGCTTGGTGTGACATCTAGACAGAGGAAGGAAGACAAGGAAACCTGGTGGTGAAATAGGGAATTACAGCAGAGTATTCAGAGGAAGAGCTGGGGAACAACAGGTTAGGGAGATAAAGGATAAAGATGGAAACTTACACACAAGTAAGGAGAGTGTGTTGAGAAGATGGAAAGAGTACTTTGAGAGGCTGATGAATGATGAGAATGAGAGAGAAGGAAGGTCGGATGCTGCAGTGGGCTGGCTCCCTGCCTGGGGTTTGTTCCCTGCCTTGCGCCCTGTGTTGGCTGGGATTGGCTCCAGCAGACCCCCGTGACCCTGTAGTTAGGATATAGTGGGTTGGATAATGGATGGATGGAAGAAGGTCGGATGATGTGGAGATGTGAGTTGGGAAATGCAATGGATTAGCAAGGAGGAAGTAAGGACAGCTATGAAGAGAATGAAGAATGGAAAGGCTGTTGGTCCAGATGATATACCTGTGGTAGCACGGCAAATGTTTAGGAGAGATGGCAGTGGAGTTTTTAACCAGATTGTTTAATGCAATCTTGGAAAGTGAGAGAATGCCTGAGGAGTGGAGAAAAAGTGTACTGGTACAGATTTTTAAGAATAAGGGGGATGTGCAGAGCTGCTGTAACTACAATGGAATAAAATTGATGAGCCACAGCATGAGGTTTTGGGAAAGAGTAGGTGAAGCTAGGTTAAGAAGGGAGGTGATGATTAGTGAACAGCGAAATGACAGAAGACTACATATGCAAAGTTTGCTCTGAGGGTGTTGATGGAGAAATGTAGAGAAGGACAAGAATGAGTTGTATTGTGTATTTGTGGACTTAGAGAAAGCATATTACAGGGTGCCTAGAGAGGAGTTGTGGTATTGTATGAGGAAGTCAGGAGTGGCAGAGAAGTATGTAAGAGTGGAACAGGATATGTTTGAGGGAAGTGGGACAGTGGTGAGGACTGCGGTAAGAGTGACAGATGCATTTAAGGTAGAGGTGGGAGTACATCAAGGATCAGCTCTGAATCCTTTTTTATTTGCAATGTTGATGGACAGGTGATGGACAAGAGATTAGACAAGAATCTCCATGGACTATGAAGTTTGCGCATGACATTGTGTGTAGCAATGTAGGAAGCAGGTTGAGGAGACCCTGGAGAGGTGGAGATATGCTCTAGAGAGGAGAGGAATGAAGGTCAGTAGGAACAAGACAGAATACATGTGTGTAAATGAGAGGGAGGTCAGTGGAATGGAGAGGATGCAGGGAGTAGAGTTGGCAAAGATGGAGGAGTTTAAATACTTGGGACCAACAGTACAGAGTAATGGGAAGTGTGGAAGAGAGGGGAAGTAGAGAGTTCAGACAGTGTGGAGTGGGTGGAAAAGAGTGTCAGGAGTGATATGTGACAGACGGGTACCAGCAAAAGTGAAACAGAAAGTCTACAAAACAGTAGTGAGACCTGCTATGTCATATGGGCTGGAGACAGTGGCATTGACCAAAAAACAGGAGACAGAGCTGGAGATGGCAGAGTTAAAGATGTTAAGATCTGCATTGGGTGTGACGAAGATGAACAAGATTAGAAATGAGGACATTCAGGGGTCAACACTGGTTGGACAGTTGGGAAACAAATCCAAAGATTACGTTGGTTTGGACATGTGCAGAGAAGAGATGCTGGGTACATTGGGAGAAGGATACTAAGGATAAAGCTGCCAGGCAAGAGGAAAAGAGGAACGCCTAAGAGAAGATTTATGGATGTGGTGAGAGAGGACATGAAGGTGGTGGGTGTAACAGAAAAAGATGCAGAGGACAGAAAGATATGGAAAAAGATGATTCTCTGTGGCAACCCCTATTGGGAGTAGCGGAAAGAAGAAGAAAATATTAAGTGAGTTATAAAGAGCAGTACATTACCTAAACATCAGCCAAAAATTAAAAAGTAATTTTCAGCAGAATTGGGAAAACAATTTCAACTTTGTTGAGATTTTAGAAGAAGTATATACAGGTATTTAATAAGCGGTTATGTAAAATTAAAAATATATATAGATGTGTGAGGCTAAAGTAAAATATTATATAGTAAAAAGATTGCTTAATTATTAAGCACACTTATTTTTTATACTTATTCTAGTCTGGAGTACATGGTACAGTGATTACCACTTCTGCCTCCAGAATCCATCGTCCTAGATTTGAATCACACATCCTGGATGTTCTCTGCATTTGTATTTTCTCTCTCTGACTGCAGGATATTTTCCAAGTGTTCTCTAGTTTCCCTCCAACATCCTATCCATATTACTAACCGAGAATGCTAAACCGGATGATGGACGCAGGCACATCCGGCAATGGGCCGTAGCTGCAAAAAGACGTACTGCGCAGGCGCAAAAAGAGTCCGCGAGAGTCGGCTGAGGAGCCGAGAACGGCGGACAAAAGAGGGCGAGAGAGGCGGATGAGGGTCCGCGAGAGGCGCAGGCACAAAAAGAGTCCGCGAGAGTCGGAGAAAGGCGGACAAAAGAGGGCGACAAAGGCGGATGAGGGGCCGTGAGAGGCGAACAAGACCACAGAAAATAGGAGTGAGCACATACAAAAAGTAGTCACAGAAATGAGGCGCAACAAGCACCAAAAAAAGGAAAAGGCACATAAAAGAGTAGTCAAACGCGGGCAAAGCACGAAACACATTGCACACGAAACTAAACACACCAAAAAAAAAGAACAGACGAGCGCACAACAGCAGGGCACGACCACACCCCCCCCCCCCCCCACCCTACAGGCACTGGACGGGACGGGACGGGACACACACCAAGAGGGGGATTCATCAAGCCCATGGAAGACAAAAAAAAGAACACAAAACCACCCCACAGACCCTACAAGCAAGGGACGGGACACACACAAAGAGGGGGATTCAAACAAGACACAGGAACACAAAAAGAAAGAAGACGCTAGCGCAACAACAATCCCCCCCACACATCCATAAGAAGTGACACCCAAAGCCACATATTCTAAAGTGAACGTCAACACCTTCACAATAGGCAGCATAGGTGTCGGCATAGGTGTCAGCATAGGTGGATGTCCTTTCAATAAAGCACTATTTAACCGTTCAACTGCAGAAAAGGATACATATTAACAGTGAGTGCGATCCTCCTTATTACTTATCCATATTTCGCATTCTGAGAAAGAAACAAGTCATGAATACACGGTCACGGGTACAAAACGATTCGCGTGTCAAAGTGCTGCATCGCAAGAAGCACGATTTCAAACCGAAAGAGCTCGCGTATCAGACATACAAAAAAGGGAGCGAAGAGACAGAATAAATGAACGGAGATGTGTGCAAAGCGCAAATGAACTGACAGAAAAAAAAAAAGCAAGACGCGAAAAGCACAAACCTCAAATGACCGACATACAAAAACGGACAAGGCTCGATACAAACAATGCACGGCGTAGACTGAAACGGACTTTGCGCAAAGCGGAGGCAAAGAAAAAAAAAGAAAAAAATAGCGCGTCACAAATAATGGACATGCAACAAAAAGGCAATCAAACGCAAAAAGCAAAAAATGCCCGTCGCGGACATCAACGCCACACACCTGTTAAACGCTTACGCCAAATGGCTGAAAACGCCTTCAATAAGGAATCCACTATTGAGGAAAATTCATTGGGATTAATGAATGTCATTTGCAATCATTGTCATTCACTTAACTTCACAGAAGAAACAACTGGCAATACAAATAATGAATTTACACGTTGTTATCAAAAAGGTCAGATTAGACTGCCTCCTTTACATTCATATCCTGAATATCTAAAGAGGCTTCTAACTAACGATGTGCCTGAAAGTAAAAACTTTATGAACTGCATTACATCCTACAATAGTTCATTTGCTTTTGCATCTACCGGAGTACATATCAGGCCACCAAAAGGCAATGGCCCATACTGCTTTCGCATATGTGGACAAATATTGCATCGCATTGGAACAGTGCACCCTGAAACAAATCAACAACGCAAATATGCACAAATCTACATCCTAGATATCAACGCATGAACCTTCCTGAAAACAAACAATGCACGGAGCCTATAATGAGAAACGTCACTCATGTCATAAACAATCACCCATTACCTAAGTCTATAAAAATGCTACATGAAGTTGAAAAGGAGGCAAATACAAAAGCAAATGCAGAAGTTATAGCGGCAACTACAATTGCTTTGGTCTTGATAAAGGACAAAGAACAAGATCCAAGACGATACGATCTGCCCGTCGTTAATGAAGTGGCAATTGTCTTTCAAAGTAAAGATGGTGAGCCTCCATTTTACAGAGATATTGTTCTACATTTACGTCCTGATAAAAACAACACACCTACATTCCAACGCATAGACATTTGCTTTCCGCTTCTTAATACTTTAACATACCCCATATTATTTCCAACTGTACAGGAATGATGGAGTGCTACAATTTCAAGAATTAAAAAACAGCAGGCACAGAGACGATCACGTGTATCCATGAAAGAATATTTCTCCTACACATTCTCAGTAAGGGACGACTTTAATCCATTACCCAATGCAGGAAAGCTGACTCAACAATACATCGTTGACGTTTATGTTCGAGCGGAATCAAATGATCTGCAGTGGATAAAAAACAACCAGTCTTCACTTAGAGCCGATAAATACAAATCGCTGCTGGACTACATTAATCGGGATGCTGACATCATGGAGCACATTCCAATAAAACATTAATATATGCCAAACACTCTATTTGTTATTTCTATGCGCATCATCCAAAGCTGCACACTATTCTATATCTAATTCATACATCTCACTCTTTGTCATGTCCCAACGCCAGGGGTTGGCGAGCGAAGCGAGCAGGGGGCGGAGCCCCCTAGTACATTATATTATATACACTAGATTAATTGGCAGTTGTAAATTGGATCTCTGTATGTGTATATTTTTCTCTTATGGACTGTTTATCATCCACAGGTTCATCTTGCCTGACACTGAGGGGATTAAGTGTGTTTTAGAATGTTATGCTATTAATTATATTTAATATTTAGCACCTTGCAATTTGTCTATCTATTCATCCATTTTCAGACCAACATGATCCAAGTGTTGGGTCACAAAGAGTCAGAAATCATCCCAGCAGCACTGAGTGTAAGGCTCGTGCCAACTTAGTCCACAACAGAACACTCTTTTATTGGGTTATCACGTCACCTATTATATGTATCTAACACAAATGGCAACAAACTAATCTATTCAAATTTTTCTTAATGTGAGATAAGAAGAGCCGCCAAAATGAGCTATACATCTGTGACCTGTCTCAATGTCTGTATGTTACTGACTGGGTCTGTCTTTTACTTTCACTCCTTTACTTTAAAACAGTTAATCACTAATATAGGACTTCATGAAGTATCCTTTGTACGACAGCTAGACAAGGAATGAAAATCCAGCACTTGGCAACACTATCTATCTATCTATCTATCTATCTATCTATCTATCTATCTATCTATCTATCTATCTATCTATCTATCTATCTGTCTGTCTGTCTGTCTGTCTGTCTGTCTGTCTGTCTGTCTGTCTGTCTGTCTGTCTGTCTGTCTGTCTATCTATCTATCTATCTATCTATCTATCTATCTATCTATCTATCTATCTATCTATCTATCTATTTATCTTTACAAGTTATACAACTTGGGTGAGTTCATGCAGCCTTCATTCACTCACAGATGACATTTCCCAGATGGTCCAGTTCCTTAGGTACAGATTATATATCCTTAATCAAAAAATGAAAAGGAAGATTTCTTGCCAGAGAGAAAGATCCTTTTCAAGTGTCCATGAAAATGTCCATGACTCCTCTTTGTCAGTTTTTTGCACTTGAGCTGAGCTCTTTAAAATGTGTCAGAAAAGCACCAACTAACCTAAACTAAAACTGAGAAATATCTTTTGAAAAAAGTCTACCCTACACTTGTGCCCAAATAAATACACACACACACCTGACTTTAATTCTGCTAGCAGAGCTTTATTACACAAGCCAAGGTCATTTCCAATGGACATCAAAAAGCTGCACTGGGTTCCGATCAGCTGAGCATGTGATTTCAGCCTCAAAACCAACTTGACAGCCATATTGAGGCAGACTAGTGTTGGACTCTTGCCTGGAAAGTCATTCTCTCAACCGTTTTGTTATTTCACATCACTTATATGGAGATCACCTGCCGGAGCCCTGACCCTTTATAATCTTCTTTAAGTTTCATTTACAAAGGCTTTGGCCGTTTGCCCTGAAATCTGTCAATTGAAAATGTTAAAGCACCTGTAATACAGACTCAGTGACACACACTGCCTTCCTCAGTCACCAGACACTTTATGCTGTGCATTTAATTAATTTGCATGCAGTTATGACATGGAAGAAAACTCGGACCACCCAGAGAAAAATCTGCATGGAAATCAGACACGGAAAACATGACCAAGATGGGATTCAATCCCAGTCTCTACTATTTAGACAGAACTAAAATAAAACATGTCTTTCTAAATAATCCTTTAGATAGACAAGGGTTAGATAGAAAAGGTCTGTATTGAGCAGTGTAGTTTAAGGAAGACCTTGCTGATCCTAGAAATACTCCATTTTATGTTGTTTACGGAGCGTCAGTGAATTCTTCAGACATTTATTTCTTGGAAGCAACATGTTTAGTGTAAATTCTTCCTTTCCCAGAGGACTGAGCAGGCTTTAGGTAGCTCAGCAGGAAAGCTGACATTTACGACTTCCAACCCCACAGATTATCTGTAATTCAGTACCTGTCAGATGGTGTATACTACCAGAGCTGGAAAACTTCCAAGAAATTCTTTTTGTATATTCTTCTCGAGGAGCCTCTTTTGGAAGTCTCTTCTCTAGTGTGTGATTTAACTACGATTTTTGCTTCCTTTGCCAAATGCCACTCAAATCACCAATAATCCAATGCCGTTCCTCCCCCCATGGCTTTAATCCTCTTCATTCTATTACCAGGAGACAATGTTTTCCAAAGTCCTTTCTCTTCCTGCTGTCTTCCACTTTTCCCGATGATGCTTAGCTCCAGGTGTTTTCCCTTCTGAGGCAGTCTAAGTGCTCCCAGGAGTGCTCACTTCGAGGCTGCGTTGTGACAAATCGGCTGCTTCACTGTCTGATCCCAAAGCCTTCTGTTGAGTGGCTTTGTTTCCTAGTTTACTGTGATTTCCCTTCCTATTCTTAACAGCCTGACAAAGTGTATTCCCTCTTCTTAACATGAATTAAACAAACAAAACTGTTAAAATCTTTCTTCATAATGTTAAATGAATAAATACTCCTGGAATTCAACAATGTGCTTGTAACACATGAAGAGTTCAAACCTGTCTTTAATCATATTGAAAGCTGAAAGCTGTAATGTGTGATAACTGCAACTGTCTACAGATACATCCTTTATAAAAACTGAAGTTGCATTTATTTAGCTAAAGTGTCTGTTTTACTTAGGTAGAAAACAACATGCAGAAACAAACTCTGGGTGGAGTGATGATAGATGATATTCTTAGTAGTGGCGTCACTTCTTTTAGATTACCACAGACGTTCTAGCTGAAATTACTGTACTGTGTATGTGTGATTAAAACCTGAAAGGAAAACACAAAAATAGGAAAACTGCAATAAAAAGGCATATGATAGAAAAAAGTAGAGGTGGTTTTTGTGATCAGCGGGTTAAAATTAATAAGGTACACCCAAAAGTTTTCAGGAAGCAAAATCTTCATAGTCCTGAGTAATATGTCACAATCAAGCCTTTGGAACACTTTATTTTCTTCTTTGAAAGCGTGGGGAATGTTGGCATACAGCTCAGTCAAACACAAGTGTACAAAAGTACAAAATGTGCCAATATTTATGTACAAATTTGAAAAAATGTGTACAATAGGAATCACTGAATACTGAGCCACTTATGTATTGTAAGATGCATCCATACTTATCAGCAGTGCCCTTCCTCCCTCCCTCCCTCCCTGCTCATGGTACTTACCGAGCTCTATTTATTTTGAAGACATACGTGCTGTCAGTCAGCTGTGACTCTGAGGCTTGTCACTGTGACATATATGCCAACACGTGGGCAGACAGAGGAGACTGAGTGCTGGTAAATATGGCATGTCTGGTGAGTAGTAACTGGTACTTCAAGTCATCTTTTGTGCCAAGCTGAGGGGGGTCTTCTGTTGCAAAGACAATGGGAGAAGATGAAGGGAGTGAAAAGTACAAAGACTACATCTAAAAAGAACAAAAGTATGCATAATGCCAATGAACGGAGAACAAGGTGTTCCTATGTGTCTTCATAATTAATGCAAAAATCCTGTAATAGAGCTAAACATCACTGTTCATGAATAAAAAATAAATAAATTCTTCACATTACTGAATTCATTTTCACTATAAATGTGATTCTAGCTCTGTCTGCCATTGATTGTCGGCTGTAACTTGATGTTTGTTTGAGAACCTGGACACGTGAACTGATATAGCCATGTGCCCCAGACAGGGACTGTGTATGCAAGTGGGTCTGTTTCTTATTAGTATATTTATTTTTAGTTGCCCACATAGTAAACACTATTCATAAACCCTTACAGATATATTTAAAATTACAATCCGATGTAGATAGAATTATCATTTCAAATCCACTTAAGGGCGGCACGGTGGCGCAGTTGGTAGTGCTGCTGCCTCGCAGTTGTGAGATCTGGGGACCTGGGTTCGCTTCCCGGGTCCTCCCTGCGTGGAGTTTGCATGTTCTCCCTGTGTCTGCGTGGGTTTCCTCCGGACGCTCCGGTTTCCTCCCACAGTCCAAAGACATGCAGGTTAGGTGGATTGGCGATTCTAAATTGGCCCTAGTCTGTCCTGCGGTGGGTTGGCACCCTGCCCGGGATTGGTTCCTGCCTTGTGCCCTGTGTTGGCTGGGATTGGCTCCAGCAGACCCCCGTGACCCTGTACTCGGATTCAGCGGGTTGGAAAATGGATGGATGGAAATCCACTTAAACCCTGTGAACACTAGGGGGCACCCTAGAACCCCAAACACTAGATACAACTCAGCCATACAGCGCAGCGCATCCCTTGCACAGTCCAGTACCATATACACAACCACTAAATGAACAAATACACACCTCCATCTTCTTTTCTCCTCTCTATCTCTCTCTCAAGTGTTGTCCACTACCTCCTGAATCTGACCCCCTAATAAATGGAGACATTTCCTTTTTTATCTTGAACCCTGAAGTGCTTCTGGTGTTACCATATTGCTTACCAGAAGCACTTCTGGGTCATATGGGAGCGTCCCACAATATGTCGGTGCATTCTTCATAGCCTGTGGCACCTAAGGTCCATGACAGGGGCTGCCCTTCCATACTACAAGTCCTTGGCAACCCTGCAGGTGTACAAGCTGGGCTCCCGGTTGTGTTGGGGGACAAATTGTTCCTGAAATCTGTTCAAGTCCCATCAATCCCCATTGAGACAATCCCAATTAGGACAGAACTCAAGGATCACCTCAGGTAGGTTGTGTCCACATCCCTGTTCTCCATCCATTACGGCCTACAAGCCAGGTAGGATATCATCCTTGACCTTAGCCGGGATGCCAGTCCTTCTACTCCGACACTTGCAATCCATCTCAAGATTATGGGGCCCTGAAGCCTTCTCTGGGAACACTGGACTGGGTGCTAATCCAACATAGGGCACCAAACTAGGCATATAGGATTAACTGAATGAAGCCATAAAATGACATAAAGGGTGACCCATAGTAAAATAAATTCAACAAGATGGCACATAACATTATAACACAATAAAAATGGTAATTTCATACAGGAAGGTTTCCATGAGTGTTGTGAAGTAAGGAAGACAAAAGTATGATTTAGTAATCAATCAACACATGCAGAGTTCTAACAGAAACATATAAAATCAGTTTAATTTGAATATTTTATGTCAGGGACCAGCCAGATTCATACCTTAAGGGTGATCACATTGTGTTTTTTACAGGGAGACACCAGGGCTTTGTTTGGAGCTTATTTCTATTTAATGTTATTCAGAACAAAGAAGACAAGGTAACCATGGTGGCTCTTTGTTATGTTTTTTTAGTGCCAAAGTGATTATTTTACATTTTAGTCACTGGGCCTTCCTCAGGGAAGCAGTCTGCTGATCAATGTCTCCAGGACTACCTTTTGTTATACCCTGAAGGAGAAGAAATGAAAAATGACAAATTAAATGAGACTCAGAGCTGCTGAGACGTTTTTCCATTTCATCTCAGCTTAATAAACTAGGTAAAATGCCATCAAAGATGATGTACCAAATAATATAAAAATCATGAATATCTTGGTTAGTTCTGCTGCTGTCACAGTTACCAGTCTGAGTGTGTATGAACTGGAGTGTGTGAACTGGGTTAAATGGCTTGAATAATGTTATGATGATATGTTGCTCTGAAAACAAAAGAGTGCAGGATATTAGAAACTACCACACACGCATACAAGAGGAGACTACAATAAATCTTGAAGGCCTGTCTGTATCTTCCTAAACAAGGTTAGAATGGCTGGTCTATTTCTCCACTGAAAAATTTCATAATTAGTCTCCCCGTATTTGCTCCTTTTGTATTCTTTCAATCCTGTAGCCCCTGTTTTTTTCTGGCAACTGAAGTCTTGCCAACATTTCCCAGGAAGGCCTGGAGAGGTCTGGAAATTCACAGGGAAATTATGGTGCCACATTGCTAGAAATCCCTCTTGTGGCCAGTTTATCCCTGAAAATCTAGACAGCAGTCTCCCTTTCAAGTGCTCAGCCAATCCCTTGGTCTCCTGGCCACTACACACATTAGTATGAGACCATATATAGCTCAAAATATTTTATTGTCCCTTACTGTTCTTGATTTATGTCCATGCCTCAAGAGTAGTTAATTATGGAGGTGTATCTGTTGTCTTGGAACATTATGTCTCTTGTTGCTGGTGTTCGTATTGTATGTTACTGTCAGTAATACCATTGCCAGTGCATATTGTATATCATAAGGGCAATGTATAGCCTAACACCTATCCAGTACCATCACGCATTGTTTGCAATCCAGTATCATATCAAGGTTTGTTCTTGAGTACTCTAATTTGTTTCCCATTTCTGAAAGACATGCACATACCGTTATATAGGAAACCTAAATTGACTAAATATGAAAGAGTATGTTTGTGTGAACAACTAGTTCCCCATTCATAGTTGGCTTCATCTTCAGCTCAATGACTCTGGATCAGACAAACAATTGGATAACTGATAGAAGGAAATACTACTACTACTGCTACTACTACAGCTACTACTTAACTTTGTCAACTAACTGTGTGTTTGTCGATTTAAGTGACAGACTTTTCTCCAATGGGCTCTTAATATAACATTAGTGCATACTGTCATCATGAAGCTGTTATCTTATCTCGTCTCAATATGATGAAGAAAAGTCTAAAAGCAATTGTCTATTTTTGGTTCATCTCATCTGTTTAGGAGGTACCACCAGACCACAAAGGCTTTCCTGGAGACATGGAGCAGATTAGACATATTATTTTTCCAGAAGAAGGGCAGACTACTGACCCCATGGTGACATTTACACAAGGTAAGGATAAAGGAGTTGCAAAGTACAATATTTCTTAAAAGTAATTCAAAGTAGATGAATAATTACCATCAACATCTTTATGCAAATGATTAAAAGTACTGAAAATCTAAATTTACAGTTCCATTAACTGCATTAAGTATAGGGTTAAAGAAAATTGAATGTCAGCAGTCTCAGTGCTGGTTCTAATTAGTGATGAGTGAAACAGGCCAATTACAACAGTTTTGTGAAACTGACACTAAACTTCGGTTTGCATGCGATTTAGCAATTATAAAATGCAAAACTCACTAAAAAAGTGAGTTTTTAATGGTTTTGAGGGAAGGAAAACAAGGAAAATTGCTCTTTAAAGCCTTGTTCTCCCACTTCTGTGTTTACCCATGTTTTTTCTATAGCTGTCATGCATATGTCAAATCTGGTCTATTTATTGCTGTTGTCCACATTGCCATGCAGGCAAAATGTGTTTTGTAGAAATATGACATGCTGGATATTTTCCACACAAAGATGCACCAAAATGCCCCATGATGCATTGCTGTATTTTCCCAAATGACAAATCTCACTAGATGGGAAGCCACTCCCCCAGGCTGTTACCTAGCAAACGGCCTTTCCTGTTTCTTGATTCCTGCAGAAAAAGTTAAGGATATGCTCTCTTTGGTCACTGTGGAGTTTCAAGTTTCATTTCTGCCTCTAGTGCATATTTAGGATTGCAGTCACCAAGATTGTCATCATAATTAGCAAAATGGGGATCACACTACCAGAACACAACTGGCGGCTCAAAAAATCTACACATGAAAGGGAATGAGTCTGGTGATTTTTATTCATTGGAGATTGTTATTAACTGGACTAAATTAAACAGGCAGATGCATAGAGAAATTAGAGAATACAGTATAAGCAGTTCCTGCTGGGATTGATCACCTTTCTTCTTGTGTCAATAGCACAAATTCTGCTTGAAGGAATATGCAATCTGTTTCACACATTTTTTTTGCAAAGCAAAACCTTGAGATTTGTTGCAAATTAAATTTTACAGAAATTGTTTTCCTCATCGGTAGTTCTATTTTTGGCCATATTAGAGATGGAATATCATCTCCATACTAAATGTAAATAGGGTACTTCTTGGGCATAAGAAACTAGTTGGATGCTGAAAATGGGTTGAACACATCAAAACAAGTAGAATACGAATTTCACCCCCTTGACCTTGAATGTGCAGCATCCCACATGAAAAATCTAAGCTAATGTCCATCACTACGCCACATGAAAAATCTAACTCAATGTCCATCACATCATAACATTTTCATTTATTTATCACTGTAAACATGTAACAGTATCAGCTTAATGCACTCTCATTTTTTCACATTGTTTTAATCTCAGTAAAATCACTTACTGTATAAAATCGCGTATAAGTTGAGTCTTGAAATCTGAAAAATCGATCATAAAATCAGACCTCGACTTATGTGCCCGTTCAAAAATGCGACACTTAATTTTTTTTTACATCTTTTTGCCTCCTCCAATCTCACATCAGTTTCTCAGACACATCGAATTTTATTGCAGCAGCGCAGTTACCAATTTCTTTCACCACTTCAATGACTTCTAATTTAAAACCAGCTTCATATTTTCTTCTGATCGAACACTCCATCGTAGATAAGGGATGTTCTTACGATGAAGGTGTATGAGGGTGTGAGATACAAAAAACACAAAACAGTGCAAACGTCGCTTCGGAATAGTTTGGGTATTATTGTGTGGTCACTTAGGTACAATACATAGAAAAAAAGGCTGTGTGCTCCATGGTTACTCTCTCAGGTGGGCATTAGCACATCATAATTTCTTGGACCAATAGTGTGAGTTTTCCGCATTTGACTTATACGACCGACATTATAAAATACCAGAAATTATATTTTTATAAAGTATAGACTTTTCCACGGGAGGACTTATTCACGAGAATATATACGGTAAGCCTAATAATCACCATAAAACTCGAGAAAAGTAACTTGAATGTGAAATGGAAAATAACAGTTTTATGAAATTAACACAAAACAAAAAAGACTCATTGCATATGGTTGCCAAATTAAATTTAACACCTGTAATTGTTTAAAAAATTCTACACTTCTACCAAGATTCAGCAGGTTCCCTGCTTTCATCTTTATCTACTGTAGAGTTTCTGGATATGTATTTTACAAGTGTAAATATTTATTGCCAAATTACTTGCAATGAGTAAAACACAATCTGGAAATGTTAGTAGACTGGATGGATGTAAAATATTATAAATCTCATTATTGGGGGTTCCTAGGTCTGATGAGTTACAGTGTCTGATCAAAGAAAAAGTTAACACTGCATCAACAGCTGTAATCCATTGAGCGATTAATCTCATTGTCTCCTGTTGATTTTTCTTTTTTTATTAAGTTGGTTGACCTCCATTAAGCTGGTGACCTCCATTTGTTTCCTGGGGTTCAAGATGGGCAGTGGACACAGCCACCTGATTCGGAGTGTGATGTCATAGTGGTCATTTTCCCTGTTGGAGGAGGAGTGGGAATATGTTTAACAATCAGCAATGACTACTAGCGAGGACCCATTGGATTTTTCACTCATTGAGCTTGATCACCCACAAGAATTTGTCAAGAAATCTTGCAATACAGTGTATTGATAAATCAGCAAAAGTTATTTTAGGCCTGTTCAGGATCTATATAAATCTAAATAGGATCTATATACATGTCCCACACTTAAGGACAGGTAACAATCTCTTTTAATTCTTGTCATCAGGAGCATTTTCACAGATCATTACAGGAAGACCACTCAGTGTGTTAATATTCTCTTTCCTTTTGAAGTCACTAAAATATAACATTTGATTCACCTATGTCTCCTCCAGATCTCCATCCACCTCCATCCAACCTAAATGTGTTTACTTTTAGATGTTACTTTTGTATATTTTTAATTGCTATACTAAGGCAGAATGCTCATGAGACTGAGACAAGTCCAAAGAGACTACAAGGTGAATTGAGTGGCTGAGATTTAAAGCATATTTTACGGAGTGTAAAATATACACAAAGATCATAAAGAGCTGGGGGATATCACCCCATATACTTGTCAATCAGGTAAACTGTTGACAAGTCTTTACAGACACAAGTTCAAAACAGAACTGAGGTGAAACAAAACATGGCTGTTATATATTTAGCAGGCAGGAAGAGAAGGGTTCATGGGTCCTGAACCGGATGTGATGTTTTTAGGAGGCTGGTTCTTCTGATGGTCTACAGAGGAAAAGGGGAGAAAATGTTAAGGTTAAGTCAAAGAGAAGTTGGAAGCAATTAACACTGGTCCCGACCTTAGGGCTGGCTTTAGATCATGAAATGCAAAGCTAGCCTGTTTGTTAAATCAGTCAAGGGTGACGGTCTCTTGGAAAAGTGGAACACAAACTGGCATTAGTATCCCACCAATCCAAGAAAGGCTTGAATCAGCCTCTTGGTCTTCGGGCCAATTCAGGATGGCATAACTTTGGGACACTGTGGTCTTGCCATGCCTCTGTCCCCCAGGTTAGCTTTGTTCAATCCAAAGATCTACTTCTTGTGATTAATTCAAAGTCCGGCTTCACCAAGTTTAAGAAGCACAGCCTGGATGGTAACTTGCGCTTGGGCTTGTGCTTCTGCCTTGTAGATTGTGTCCAGGTCTCTCTCATTTGTACTTGGAGCCTCTGTAGCTCAGAGGCCATATTGCTAAGGACAGTGTTCAGGTTCTGCTCTTCAGACATCTTTAAGCACACAATTCTGCCGACTATGCCACTGTGAAATTGAGACACAAAGATCATAAAGAGTTGGGGGATACCACCCTGTATACTTGGCAATCGGGTAAATTGTTGACAAGTCTTTACAGACAGAAGTTCAAAACAGAACTGAGGTGAAACAGAAGACATGGCTGTTATACTGTATTTAGCAGGCAGGAAGAGGAGGGTGGGGAACAAAACCAGAAGTGATGATTTAGGATGCTTGGCCACTAGGACCAGAATCGAAAGTGATGTTTGTAGGAGTCTGGTTCTTCTGATGGCCTGTGGAGGAAAAGAGGAGAAATTGTCAGAGTGCAATGCCAGCCCCTAGTCTGGTTGAGAAACATTTATTTGAGTCTGTAAAATTTCTCCCATGTGCATGTGTGTGACAGATGTAATAGAAAAAGGAGAAAGAAATACTGTATACATAATTAACTGTAGTTAAGAACAAAATAAGGTCAAAAACAAGCTAATTTCTGCAATTCTTTGGTTTTATAAGTGCTCAAGATCAAGTCTTTTGTGAGTCATACAATGCAAGTGTGTGCCATACTACTTGGCAGTGCATTTCATGATGCTGTGTGATAGCAGAAGATAGAAGAACAGCTGAGAAGGTAGCAAAGGAGAAAAGGATAATGCTGGTCTCACCTTGAGAAAGGAAGCAAAATGAAAAAATATTAACAAAGTTGTTTCATTTTTTGTTCAGATTAGGGTTACCAAATATCTGCTATTTCAGGAATTTCTTGCCCAATTCTGGTGTCCTGATTTATTTTTTCCTTAGTAGGAAAATTTGTGAATTGTCCTTTTGGAGTGGGAGGTGAGATACTGCCTCAAGTAGAGGAATTTAACTATCTTGGGGTCTTGTTCACAAGTGAGAGGAAAAGGAATGTTGAGATCAACAGATGGATAGCGGCGGCTAGCGCAGTTCTTTGGTCACTATTCTGATGCATAGTGGTGAAGAAGAAACTGAGCCAAAAGACGAAGCTCTCAATTTACCAGTCAATCTACTTCATGAGCTTCAGGTACAAACGGCAGAAATGAGCTTTCTCAGTAGTGTGCCTTGGCCCTCCCTTAGAGACAGTGTGAGAAACACAAACATCTGGGAAAGGCTTGGACCCTTTGCATCAAGAGGAGCCAATTGAGGTGGATTGGGCATTTAATATGGATGCCTCCCTGATGCCTTCCTGTAGAGGTTTTACAGGCACGGCCAGCAGGGAGAACTCAGGGGTGACCATGGGCTTGTTGAGAGGATTACATCTCCTAGCAATGCTTTGGGATCCCATAGTATGAGTTGGCAAGTGTGGCGGGGGAAAGGGACATATGGGTCTCACTGATAAGAGTGCTGCTCCTGCGACCCAGTCTCAGATAAGCAGTGGGAAATGAATGAATGATTTATGATTTTTTTAAATCCTCATTTGTCCTGTAACATGACTCATTTCTCCATTCATCCACAGAGCAGTGTGCAAGTCATTGTACAAAGAGCACTTTGGACTGCTCATTCTTCAATGCAATAAAAATCAGCAATCATATCATTTCTGTCCATAACTGGCAATATCAGATACTCTGTATTTATGAAGCAAAGCTTATAAACTGGGAAGTGCGCCTGTGTAATATCAAGGCATTTATTTCTGAGATGGTTTCCTTTAGCTATATGCTTAATCTGTTAATATGACCATGCATTTTTGTTCGTGTAACAAAGAACTTCAGAGAAAATTTTTAAAATTTTTATTTCTAAAGAAGGATATATTTGGTTTAGAGTACACAAACTGATATGACAAACATGTGAAGGTAGGCATTCTGTTTCTCAAGGAGGATGTAAAAATATTACACAGCATATCAATACCAAAAAACGTAAAGATGCTGAAATGAGTATGCCAGGTGGGCAGATGCAGCTTCTGCAAGCATAGAGCAATTTGCACATTGTTCAGTATCATAAATAAAATACAATCTGAGTGGCCATGTAGAGCGTTCTAATTCAATTGAGTTATCATATGTGCATGCTGTGTCAGAGACGCTCACCAGATCAACAAACTGATTAAGAAGGCAGGCTCACCTATGGGCACACTCAACCCCCTGGAGGTAGTAGCTGATGAGAGACAAAACTGAGGCCCATTATAAACAATTTTGCACATCTCTCTCTACTTACGGTAATATGCCTTTCCAATATTTCATGATGACTGCTCTCTTATCTTTAGCCAAGTCAGAAGTTATTTTTGTGGTTTTGGGGAGGGTTAATTGTTATATTTCCATATTTCTTGAGCTTCAGTAAAATGCTGAAAAATATCTCTGATACATACTACATGCCAAAAAAGTTTTGGATTTATTGACCCCTCAAAAGTGAAACTGACATTTTTCAAATTGGCTGCTTTGCAACATGGCTGGTCAGGTTCTCCTTTATATTTACTAGTTGACATGTTGACCAATTCACAAAATATTTACACAAGCTATTCAATGTAATATTGTCTATACTGAACATGTCTGATCACCATGACCCTGACAATACACATTCTGTTAGTGGGCAGCATGGTGGCACAGCAGTTAGTGACGCTGCTTTATAGTACCAGGAGAAAGATTTTGATTCGTAGTCTGGTCACTAACTGCTAGGGGTTTATTCTTCCTGTGTGTGTGTGACATATTCCTTTTAGTATTCTGGTTCTTCTCTCATAGATATTTAACTTATTGGTTGGTGACTCTGAATGAGCCCATTGTAAGTAAGCACTCGTTTCTGCATGCATGTGCCCTCCAATGGACTGGCATCCAGCCTGGGGGTTGTGCCTGATGTTGCCAAGATAGATTTGAGTCTCCATGACCTTGAATTGGACTAAGCAAATTAATTATGAATGTTTGATTGGACATTTCATTAGTAAGTATATAGATTAATTATGACAAATGTCAGAATAAAGAATAAAAGTCACAAATTCAACATGTCCATCAATTGCAGTGTTTTGAGATTTTATTACTACTATCAACATGTTATCATGACCAATTTGGTTGTTTCCAGTTATTACTGAAAATCCAGATGATTAAACAGACAGCTGAAGTCTTTCAATTATTATATTTTATTCTGTGTAATGTATGATTTAAAATATTTCATAATTACTCTTAAGAGTTTATATTTGTGTACTCATTACATGAGACTACTTTTTTAAAGAAGTTCTAGGGGGCTCTGCCCCCTGCTCGCTTCGCTCGCCCACCCCCGGGTTTGGTTAACCACATATACAATTTAAAGAGATTGTTATTTTCTTGGGAATTGTTACATACTCTCTCGATTCTATGTTGCATTGCTTTTCCGTGATCATAAATATACACCTGACTGAATTATGGTTTCTTCGAAATTAAACTTGTCGTAGCTTTAATTGTTGTGAGACCACAGATTCTCATAGCGTATGGTCCATTATTGTGTAAATCTATGTTTTGTGCATTGAATGATGCTAACGCGAAAAGATTATTGTAGACTCAGATATTTTGCCTGTAGTGTTTGTGGATTTCACTTTCACCAAACAACAAATCTTTTAATTCTCGTGGATATGCCACCTTCATTGGGAGGCAACACTACTTTTCCCTGATGGCAACAGGAATTAGATGATCTACAAGTCTCCGACTTAAACTGTAAAGCCTTACAATATCTAAATACTTCTGACATATCACTTATGTCCATATATTCAATCTCTTTTTTTCTGTTCCGTTATTTCACCGAGTAATAATTTCCATTTGTTTGTGCTAATGCGATCTTTAGTTTCTTTTTTTTTGATACTTTCGAATTTTACTACTTTCATATTCTTTAACTTGCTCTGCATATATATAGCGCCAACATTTTTGAACGTCTTTATGAAGTCTTTTATTTCTGACCCTGATTGGAACTACGAGGTTTTCAATTCCACTTGGTCTGGGCTGATAATTACTTTCCTTATTTTCAGAATTTGCACATAATTATTGTTCTTTTTTGCATTCTTTTTTGCCTTCTTTTCTCTCCAGCACTTTTGGGTCTCTCTTAGACATGCTGCTCTTTCTTCTTCACTTAGCCGTTGACGTGCTATCTAGAACGTATAAAATTTTTAAGAGCCGAGAGCTCATGAAGTGTGTCTGCCAAAAGCATTCCAACAACTGAAAGGTTAGATGTCCGTGATCTTGTTTTAAATTGGTTGTTCTCGCAGGATGTCAAAGTGTCTTTCTGAGAAGGTCACATCTCGACCCAAGATTTTTTAATGTAATAGAGAGATACATCCATCCATCCATTATCCAGCCTGAGAGATACATTCAGCTAGTATATGCTGCTGCATGCATCATTGTCTTTTCACAATATATTTGTATTTTACCTGTTAGTAAAATGTATCAAACTGGTATTGTGGTCAATTATAGTTCGATCCATAAGTATTTGGACAGAGACAACTTTTTTCTAATTTTGGTTCTGTACATTACCACAATGAATTTTAAATAAAACAACTCAGATGCAGTTGAAGTGCAGACTTTCAGCTTTAATTCAGTGGGGTGAACAAAACGATTGCATAAAAATGTGAGGCAACTAAAGCATTTTTTGAACACAATCCCTTCATTTCAGGGTCTCAAAAGTAATTGGACAATTGACTCAAAAGCTATTTCATGGGCAGGTGTGTGCAAGTCGGTTGTTATGTCATTATCAATTAAGCAGATAAAAGGCCTGGAGTTGATCTGAGGTGTGGTGCTTGCATGTGGAAGATTTTGCGGTGAAATGACAACATGCAGTCAAAGGAGCTCTCCATGCAGGTGAAAGAAGCCATCCTTAAGCTGCGAAAACAGAAAAAACCCATCCGAGAAATTGCTACAATATTACGAGTGGCAAAATCTACAGTTTGGTACATCCTGAGAAAGAAAGCAAGCACTGGTGAACTCAGCAACGCAAAAAGACCTGGACGTCCACGGAAGACAACAGTGGTGGATGATCGCAGAATCATTTCCATGGTGAAGAGAACCCCCTTCACAACAACCAACCAAGTGAACAACACTCTCCAGGGGGTAGGCGTATCATTATCCAAGTCTACCATAAAGAGAAGACTGCATGAAAGTAAATACAGAGGGTGCACTGCAAGGTGCAAGCCACTCATAAGCCTCAAGAATAGAAAGGCTAGATTGGACTTTGCTAAAGAATAGTGTGATGGCTTGAGCGTGCATAGCTGCCAGTGGCACTGGGACACTAGTGTTTATTGATGATGTGACACAGGACAGAAACAGCCGAATGAATTCTGAGGTGTTCAGAGACATACTGTCTACTCAAATCCAGCTAAATGCAATCAAATTGATTGGGCGGCGTTTCATGATACAGATGGACAATGACCCAAAACATACAGCCAAAGCAACCCAGTGTGAGCTGCGAAGCTAATAGTACCACCAAAAAGATACAGACGCCCCTGGGAAAAGCCCTAGGAAACCCCTAGGAAACATAGATAGACTACCTTCACATTTCTCCTTTCCCTTCTGGCCGGCTCTGTTGCGTAATCTGCCTCCCGTGCGGTACTCCGCCTTGTCAAAAAGCCTGTATGGGCTTCTCTCAGTTTGTTAAATTGATTTTCTGCTTCTCTCTCCCTCTCTCAGACATTCTCTCCTCCTGGGGAAACTGTCATCTCTGACTTGTCATGGAGGAGTATGTTTTAAACTTTTGAAAAGAGACAAATGTTTGTTTGCAGTGTTTTGAATAAAGTTCCTTTCTTTTCTACAACCTCCTGTGTCTCTGTGCAAATCTGTGACCCAAGCGTGACACCAGGAGTTTATTAAAGCAAAGAAGTGGAAAATTCTTGAATGGCCAAGTCAGTCACCTGATCTTAACCCAATTGAGTAGGCATTTCACTTGTTGAAGACTAAACTTCGGACAGAAAGGCCCACAAACAAACAGCAACTCAAAGCCGCTGCAGTAAAGGCCTGGCAGAGCATTAAAAAGGAGGAAACCCAGCATCTGGTGATGTCCATGAGTTCAAGACTTCAGGCTGTCATTGCCAGTAAAGGGTTTTCAACCAAATATTAGAAATGAACATTTTATTTCCACTTATTTAATTTGTCCAATTACTTTTGAGCCCCTGAAATGAAGGGATTGTGTTCAAAAAATGCTTTAGTTGCCTCACATTTTTATGCAATCGTTTTGTTCACCCCACTGAATTAAAGCTGAAAGTCTGCACTTCAACTGCATCCGAGTTGTTTCATTTAAAATTCATTGTGGTAATGTACAGAACCAAAATTAGAAAAAGTTATCTCCGTCCAAATATTTATGGACCTAACTGTATATATAATGAAGTACTGATGACAAATTTACCCCACATTTCAAATTTTATTGTGTTCATAAGTTATGAATTAGTTATGAATGCTTTGAAATCACTGCAGCTTTTCTTTGTCTGATGCATCCTGAATCACCAGTATGAGAAACCCCCACATATGATATACCATTTGACTCATCTTGATGTTGTAACAAATTGACTCCAGACAGTCACAAAGGTTTGGGGCAGCCACCTGTATAATATGATCTTGGCTGCAAAAGGTTTGAAAAAGTGAGTTATTTACAAGACAGAGTCCAAAACAGAACTCATTAAGTGGAGGTAAGATGGCGGTTTTAAGGTCTAGAAGAGGAAATGATGTCATCCACGCCAGAACCAGAAGTGACGTCTTCAAAGGTGCCTGGATTGGTAGTGACATCATCAGTGGTGCCAGAACTGATTTCCCAGGAATGGTCTGCAAGAGACTGAGAGAGACAGTCAGCACAGTCCGCCACCCCCTGGTCTGACGTAGTATTACAGTTACTCAAGCCCTTTAGCAGCCTCTTAATCGCACGTGTGTGATAATGTCTAATTATGCAAGATGTTGAGCATTTTTGGATTCACCCCTCTGTTTGGCCTTCTATCCCTGAAAAACTCTAATTTAGGCCAAATCTTGACCATATTTTGTTCAGGAATTTACACCCTTATAATAAAGAGTAAAGTAATAAGTGTTTTCAGCAAAAAATGTTCAGAAGGACGTGTAGTTGTGCATTCCATATAAATGGCGTTCACTCCCAAATGGGATATGAGGGTTCAAAGTACTCCTATTCACAAAACTTTGAGAAAATGTGGATCAGTAATATCGGCAAGTAGAGTGTTTTATGCTGTTTCAATGTTACTGCTCACAAATGTAATAATCTTTTTAATATTTGATTCTTTACTGGTGGTCCTAGTCCTGTAAGAGCCATTCCCAGAAGATTACAAATGACAAATTTCAAACATAAGGATGTGAGGTATCATTTTAGACCATTTCAAGGTCAATGATTATGAATATATTATTTTTGATCTTTTACTAGGGATCTAACCCTCTACGGACTCAATGAGAGGATGAAAAATAACAAATTTCTATTACAGTACAATCCAGAATCTTGCACACATTTTTAATATTTCAAATATTTCATGCAACTATTGTTTTTTATTATGTACCTCATGAAACAAATCATTACATTTCCTATTAACACCCTAAATTTGAGCAACTTATTCTAATTCAGACTTCCTTTTTTTTTCTTAGGGTCAAGAGTGATACCAATTGATGTTCTTGAAGAAGGGAAGACTGGCCTTGTAGAAAATACAATGCTGGTTAGTACTCGGAACTGGAATGTAAAATGTCATAAAGATTGAAGAACACTATGGACATGCATTGGGGCCATTATATGAAATAGAGGCAATTGAGCTAATATGTCCAGGTGCCTGTTAAACATACGCAATGTTCACAAGCAAAGGGAAATAATGAGCTTATCAGTTTGAAATTTCCATGGTTAAGTTACTATACCGGCAGTAGAGTTCAGAGAAAGCTTTGTTATTCCAAATGCTAATCTGTTGCTTTATTTTGTTTGTAAAATGGAATGATATCTGGGGTTCCAACTAGGAGACTCTGCTTAATAGTCAGTTTCTACTGACAAATGAGTGAAACCAGCTAGTGAAAATGCTGTAGTGTGTCATCTTGATTTTAGACCAAAGAAGCCAAGCTTTCAGGAACATTGTCTATTCTCCTTTGAGTTTGCTTTTAGACTGACAATGTCAAATGATGATAAGGTGACTTTTATTCATTCAGGCCAGAAGGAGTAGGATCAGAGGCAGAGAAGAAGGGATGCTGGTCCTCTTCTGGGTTATGTTCCTCCATTCTAGAGAAGGAATCTGATACTGTATGAGCAACTGTTCCACTCCCCAACAATTTCCCTAGTAAACATGCAAAGCAGTTCCATAAGAGTTAATAACATTTTTTCTCTCATTCTTGGTTTTACATAAAGCAAGCATTATTACGAGCACAATCCTAATCCGACAAAGACATGTGCATATGTTTGGCGGGACGGTTTATTAGTGCAAGGTTTCTCAAACTTTTTTCTTTGTGCCACATGATAAAACTAAACCGTGAACAGCGGCGTACTAGTGCGTCATGGTGCACCGTTTGAGAAGCACTGCATTAGTAGTTGGTGGCATTATCTCAGAGCTCCAGATTTCAATTCCATGCATGAGGCCTGCACATGTTCACTCAATGTTTGCTTGGGTTTATTTCCACTATTACTTTTTTTCCTCCTACATTTTAACATGGACATATTTATCTACTTAATGTCTCTCAATTAGCCCTGTGAGGATGTGGGTAAAGTGAACACTGTGTTTAGCTGGCACCCCATTCACATGTTTTAAAGTTTTACCCCAGTTTTTAAACACCTTATTAAACACTTAAGTTTTCCCCAAATCAGCCACGGTAAATTCCTTTCTCAGCTGGAAAATGAAAGGCTGAATAAAGTGTGTTTAGAAAGTGAATAATTGTCAAGTGTAAGGAGGATGATTTTTTTTCCATTTGCTAAATAAGACAAACTATTTAGGATTATTTAGATAAGATGTAGCTTTAAGTCCATGAACTTTGTAAAGGTTTGAAGAAATGTAGGCACATGACAGGTAGTTCTGGCAGGAAATGGCATAATTCTGTCAGAAGATGGAGAGAGAAGCTGCAGAAGCTGATTTCCTACATGAAATAGAGGATGGGCTACAAGGGGCAAGGACCAGCAAAAGAAGCTAAGTCTTTAGAAATGGGCCAACGTTGAGACAACTTTCGAGAAAAGTGGCTGTTAGATATGTTCTTCTTTTGAACTAGCAGCTAAACATATTGATGGGAATAGCAATGTTTAAACTGAGTGTTGAATTCTGGGACATATTTATGCAAACAGATAAGAATTCTGAAAAAATGCATATGTTAAGCAAATGTTAAAAACATATGTTATTTTTTATTAGAATGTATTAAATAGCCCGTATGTATATGCTTGTAAGAAGCTGTTAAATATGGGCTTAAGAACTTTATTAACTTGTATCTCATAATTAGCTTAAAATAATTTGTCTGACTGGTAGCAAAACCAAGAAAAATTCTCAGTCATCCCATTTTGACTGATATCACTTACTAAAAATAGCCATCAAACCACAGTGTAAGAGAAGGCACCTCTATTGGCTTGATGGAGACACCATGCAGCCTTTGAGACAGGCAGATGATATATAGGTTTTGATATGAGAGATGTGAAACACAGAGTTAGTGTGAGAGAGAGGGAGAGACAGCATAGGCAGTTTTGAATATGCAATGATACATCATACTGTCCAACAGCAAAAAGTACAATACGACCTACAAAATGAAAATTCGCCCAAACAAAGGAGAGGAGAATGGCTGTGCCATGGTGCATACTTTTAAAGAACATCTTAGTTGGATTAAAAAAGACTGGAATCTTTAAATTACACAGCTGGCTATACGGACATTAATTTGAATCATTTAGGTTGTATAGGCTTTCTTCTACTCCACAGTTTTAATGTTTGATGTCTAGTTTAATTTAAGTAATGATTGAATTAAATTTTGATATTATCTCACTGAAATTGCCTTTTTTAAATGATATTATCTGCCCTGAGTAATGAATGTAGCAAGCTGTGCTCATTCAGATGAGTCGTATGCCTTGTAAGTGATTCATATGTTGTGATCTGCTCATTTGAGGGATTTGTTGTTTGTTCAGCCTTTTCAGATGTAGTATTTATGGGAACCAAATGATATGGATATCCTGGTAGGAGGTTCTCTTGGTTTCCGTTAGATTATTCGTGCAGCCCTTTCAAAGGTAACTATCTCCTACCACACCCATGCATACTGTCAGGAGGACAGCTCTTGAAGAGGCTCTTGGCCTTTGCTTGGGTTGTTTAAAGTGTAGATATTTCAGAGGTAAAGATTCAGGTGCTGAAGGGTATAGGCATTTCAGCAAGAGTGCAATTTGTGAACAGAGTGGCTCCTGGTCCTTGCTAAGGTACTAAAGCTGAAGATGTAGTATTTATGGGAACCAAATGATATAGATATCCTGGCAGGAGGTTCTCCTGGTTTCCGTTAGATTATTCATACAGCCCTTTCAAAGGTAAATATCTCCTACTACACCCATGCATCCTGTCAGGAGGACAGCTCTTGAAGAGGCTGTTGGCCTTTGCTTGGGTTGTTTAAAGTGTAGATATTTCAGGGGTAAAGATTCAGGTGCTGAAGGGTATAGGCATTTCAGCAAGAGTGCAGTTTGTGAACAGAGTGGCCCCTGGTCCTTGCTAAGGTACTAAAGCTGAGGAAGCCAGCCTCAGCCATCCTTGCTTTGGATTTGAAGTTATCATTCTAGCAACTCTGGGTGCAGACAGCCATATCTGTAACATGGCAGGGGCAGTGACAGGCCCTTGGCAACTGTCATGTTTGAGACCTGAGTGATGAGTGAATGTCAAATAGGTAAGTACTACAGGGTGTACATGAAAGTCCAGGCTAATAATGTAGGCATTTTTAGTATTACCATGTCTGCCAATGTAAAAGAACCTTAGATGTTGAAGTATCTTTTGTGAACACTTTTACACAATAAATCATCATCATTTCAAATACCGTTTTGTAATTCTGGCTCCACAAAGTATCAAAGGGGGCGATGCCTCCAAAAAGCCTGCAGAACAGATCTTACACAGCGCAAGTATGACCCAGGAAAATGGGAGGCTTAAGGCCGTACTAGGCCTCAAACAGAAAATAAGCCTTAAAGTTAAAAATGAAGAAAGAAGGAAATCTCTTAAAAATGTCTCACCAGGGGGAAAAACTGTAAAAACAATCTTTGTAAAATTAAAGATTTATTAACAAAAATGTAAATAAAGAACAACCGCTCAAAATTGCAGACTGAGGCATAAAAGGAGTTGCCTAAACAATGGTGATCAACAGTAACCAAGTCCCAGTAAATCACAAGACAAATCCTTAAACTGAGGAAAAAATGTCAAAAAGCCAGAAAATACAAAGAGAAGCAAAAGCAAAATGGGAACTCTTGGCAAACCACTACCACATACATAATGTACCACAGAGGGACTGCAAATCCCATGGCCCCCTGCTCTTGGGGAACCACTCATAAAATACATGGAACATAAAGGCATATAAAGAAGCATAAATATTTTTAAACATAACAAAAACAATAATACATTAAACATATTGACTAAATGACAAATGAACAGAACAATATTAACAGAAATGATAATAATAAATAATTCAAATTGAAAAATGAATGAAAAAGAGAAGGAAAAGAACAAATAAAAGTCAGGGAAGGAACCATGACCAAAACATAACATACATTGGTTCTTGGTGTAACTCCTAATGTGGGGGACTCTACCTTCTACTTCATTTAGAGTGGTGAAGAAGACACTTTCACAATTTGATGTATTGATTGAGCAAGCCATAAAACTGAATTTGTACAAACTATTGAGGCAATCCATTTGTGTTTCTTTCAGATTGTGGGTCCTGACGGACGAGAAGGGCCCCATTATCATGAAGGGCCAAATGATCGAAAAAAGTCCTGCAATCTAAAAGCAGCTTGTGAGCACGAAAGAATTCTTGACCAATTAAGAACAAAGATGAACTACAAGTGTGCCATGGTGAATAAAGCATTGCAGAATATGGCTGAACATATGGAGAGGTATTCATGTTATTTTGTACTGTCTCATAATGATTTTTAAATTGAATGTTGGAAAATGAGTCTGTAGAAATAGAAAATTCTGTTGTGAATTTCTAATCAAGATTTACAAACATGCTACTCAGATCTCAGAAAGATTTAAATAAAGTGGGGCACAATAATTTCCATAATATGAAACAACAACACAAAACTAACATCATAGAGAAATACTGATTAACACAATATCCACCCTGAATAAGTGTATCCATCACAGTTTACACCAAATGATGGCAATAGTGAGACAACAGTGGTTGGAATGGGAGTAAAAATCAACCTCAAAGACCATAAGTCCCACCAATACTTCACTAGGAGTAGTCTGACACCATATAACCAGGATGACGAGCTGTCAATAGTTCATTAGCAAAAATAAATGTTCTAAAATTTGCAGAAAGTCTGAAAAGGAAAATACTTGGTGGCTACCTTGAAGATGCTGTGGTCTTTGATGTAGTTAATTTACACCGTGTAAAGTCAAATATGTCATTCCAACAATGACTGGAGTCTAGCTTATTATATAACTCTCTCCCTTTCATCCCCATAAGTGTTTGAAGACATTGTAGAATGTGGAACTAAGTATTTCCACCACTGCTCTTTTTAATATACATAAATAATCTAGACAAGAAAATTATAAGTTGGTTAGGTTTGCAGATGATATCAAACAAGGTGGAATGACAGATAATGAATTATCAGAATCATTACAGAGGGACTTGGACAACACACAGGTCTGGGCAGATTTTTGGCACAAGAAAATTAAGAAAATGTATAGTATTACTTTTAAGAAGTAAAAATGTTAGATTTGAATGTACAATTAAAGGTTTGTAGCTTATAAGCACACCGTATGAGAAGGACCTAGGAGTCCTAGCAGTGGACTCATCGCTATATACATCCAAAAAGTATACAAAAGAGATCCAGAAAGCTAATAGGATGTTAGATAATATACCATGCACTAGTGAAACCTGACCTGGAGTACCGTGCTCAGGTTTGGTCTCCATATTACAATAAGGACAGAGCAGTGCTTGAGAAAGTCCCGATGAAAGCAACTAGGCTGATTCCTGGAGTAAGAGGTGTGAGATATGAGGTTAGATTGAGGAGTTGAACCTTTTCAATTTAAGTAAACTGAGATTAAGAGGTGACATGACTAAATTGCTTAAAATTATAAAAGGAATTAGTACAGTATATCCCATCTGTTGGATTAAGAACAATTCTGCAACAAGAACATGGGGACACAGTTGGAAAGTTGTTAAGGGAAGACTGCACGTGAATGTAAGAAAGTTTTTCTTCGCACAGAGAACCATAGATAAATGGATTAAATTACCAAATAGTGTGGTGGAGAGCAGGACTTCAGGTTTCTTCAGATCTCAACTTAATGTTATTTTGAAAAATCTAGCTAGAATATGAAGTTACAAGCATTTGGGCAGAATAGCCTATTCTTGTCACAATTGTCCTAACAGTCTATCCTTCATTGAGGAGTTTATGTGGTTAATAATATTTGTTATTTTATGTGTCTTATGTTATATGGGGTTTATCCACATTCTGAGACCACTTCTGTTCATGTCTAAAATCATTTGTAGGGCCCAAAAATGAAATGCCCTGGTGTTTCTACATCACTGTATTCTATGATACCCATAACAGGATTGTTTTCTTGGTGTGTTCCTTTATGTTCTGTGGAGTTTCTCCATTGATGTGTTTTTCCATATACACACAGACACATCTACATTAATTATTGACTCTAAATTTAAATGTATGTTTACATTGTAATACTTGACTGACATCAGTCTGCTTTATGGATCTGACCACCTGTCTGTCAGGCAGAATGGCTGGACCACTTGGCTACCTTGGTACCACTCTCTAGCACCTGTCCTCAACATTCTATCTTTCAATCTTCTATCTACCCAGAAGTTTTTTCTCATCTCACCTACTTGTTTGAGACTTAAAGGATAAAATGCCAAAATATCTTTAAAATCCATTCTGGTACCACTTCTCACCATATCCTGGAATCATCTGTAGGTCTAAAGAGTACAATATTCCTGGTGTTTCTATATCTACTGTACTTTATGTAGTACTTAAAGAGATCTCTTCTTGACTGGTTTTTACTCAGTTGTCTACTGGTAGTAACATGAGTAACGTGTGTTATAAATAACAGACTGGAGAACAAAAAAACTTCTCCATTCCTCCCACACTTCACTTTTTGAAACTTTTCTTGCCAATGAATACATGCTACCACTTACTGCTCAAAAGTTATACTGGCCACTTCCCAGCCTCCAAAACCTCACTCTCTATCTGTCTGTCTTTGGTGTCCATGTTCAGTCTAGGGCACCCACCATAGGTGCAGGAGTTACCATGCAGAGGATTTTCCGTTCTTCTCAATACTGCTGTAATGGGAGGAATGGTGGCAACATGACAATGTATGATTCTAGGTCCCTAGGCCACTTAGGAGCTGCAAGGCTTTGGCTTGCAAGCATACTGGGGAGGATAGCCAGTCTGAAGAAATTAGCCTAACTGCACCCCTCCACAGGTATGACGTAGGTCACATGGTGCCCACAACATCATGGAACACCTACAATGTCAATCACAAAATGCTCTCTGAGTCTGATAACCCTTGTATAGCCCTAGACTTAACCAGGCATTTGATGGCCATTTTGCTATTGACTTTATGGGAGTTACATAATGAACTTAATGTTGGTGTGTTATGCGACTGACCTCATAGGTTCCGCACTAGGGTGAGCTCCTCAAGGACACCTGCAAAAATGTAAGTGTTTTCTGCAAAATGTGGAAACATTCCTCAAATGTTACTTGGAAGTGTTTCTGGTCACAGGCTAAAAAGCCTTGTGCCACCAAACTGGGGAGATTGCAGTTGTAGGTACCTGGTGACGAGGGATTAAAAGGTGGGAGAAAAGCTGGAAGGCTGGATAGAGAACTGTAAATCTGTATGGTGAAGGTGTTAATGGGTAAGTGTGCCAGCCCAACATGGGTAGTCAGGCATTGTGTCTGTGCTTAAGGAGACCAAAAGGCTTATACTTTATTATTTTCATCCTTTTGTGTATTCTTCTTTTACATGCCCATTTTATTCACTTGTTTTGTTAATAAAAACCCTGTTTTGGGGGATGGCACTCAAGTCCCTTAAAGTTCACACTCATATAGCTTTGCATTCTCATTATCAGTGTGAGTTTTACTGTTGTTCTTATGGATGAAGAACTTCCTGCCCCAGGTCCTGTGACATTTTGGTGCCACTTTCCTCCCAAGTAATGATTTGTTCTGGTGAGAAACTGTAAACTCCTGTTAAAAAACATCACTTTATGTTTGTTAAGATAAACTGGGAACTAAAGCAAGTTTCACTTGGGCATCCTAGACACATGTCTATTCAGGATATGGCAATATGTTTTGCAGTTTATGATACAATTAGTGTAGTACGTTCTGTATGACATTGTGAGAGTGCACCAAAGTGAAAGGACATTAATGGGAAATAGGGGGGAAATGTAGTCCGGGTGGAATCCAGCAAAAATGTCTTCATACTATTGGTTTTGGAAATGTGGAGCAAATGACCTACTCATGTAGCTGAACTGGAAAATCCAAATGACATTTTTAAAAAAAGGTCCACATAAGAAACTTGGAAAACTAATCTATTAATTATCCCAATCAGGGTGATGAACTTTGTGATGTGTTGGTGGCAACATTCCTTATTATAGCATTGTCATAACCCTACAGGATAAATGTAAAATCAGTCATAACATTTATATATTATTTTTCATTTGTAGTCTGGCAAATAAAATTGAGAAACTGAAGACTGAAGTTGAGAAGCAGGTTCTTGAGACTAAAGAACGTCAAACTGAAACTGAGGAGATTGCTTTGGTAAGAACTTTGGTCCACACAACAGGTGGCAGAATCTTCACAATCTAAATTAGTCTGAATGTTTTAATGTGACGAAGTGTAAATATTAATATTCATTTCTTAACTACTCTGTGTCCGTGATTGATAGCCTTAGGTGGGAAATGAAATTTTGTTTTAAGAGATTTAAAAAAACACATTGCCTATCTATGTTTTCCAACAAGGAGAAAAAAGAACTTGAAAGAGAACTACTGAAGGCAAAGACAGCAGCTGAATATTATGAGAAGAAGTTTAAGGATGTGTCAAAAAAGCACAATGAAACAATTGAAGTAAGTCACCAATCACAAGAGCACTTTGCAGCTATATCAGAAATAGAGCAATCCATTGGTCTGCAGGTATGTTGTCCACGATCTACTGGGCACCATGATTGACTGGACTATGACAGCTGATGTATGCAGTATCAGATGCATTGCATTTGTTAATAACTTAAGAATAATACTTGAGAAAGCTATGCAAACTTGTTTGGTTAGTTAAGTTGCTCCAATATCTCATCAAGATACTTTTTAATAGTTATCAAGGTTTCCTCTTGGTCTGCATGATGATATTTTGCTTCTAATTTCCACAACCCTTTGTGTGAAGAAGCATTTCCCAGTTTCAGTGTTAAATGCATTTTCTCCTTAATTTCTACTGTGATTGATAACATAATATTAAGAATTCCGATAGATCAATTTGATTGCTGCCTTTGAGAATTTTAACAAAGTGAACTATGTTCCTGCACAGCTTTTCGCTCAATGGTATATTTAGTTGCAGTGTCTGCTTTGCAACATGCTGTCCAGGTGACCATATATTTTTATTAAAAAAATATATCCAGAATGTCAGATATCAATTTCCACTTGATGCTTGTTTTTATTTATTATAGCTTCCTTTTGAGATTTCTATTCTTGCTCTGCACTTTGCATAACAAGACAGTTTCCACTATTCTTTTAAGGCATTATTTCATTGTGTTTTGTTTCAAATACCTTTTGTGACTGCAACTGTTTACAACAACAATAACAACATTTATTTATATAGCACATTTTCATACAAATGGTGTAGCCCAAAGTGCTTTACATGATGAAGAAGAAAAAGTTTGCATGAAACAAAAATAAGATTAGGCAATACTAAATAACAAAGATGGAAGTAAGGTCAGATGGCCAAGAGGACAGAAAAAAAACACAAAATAAACTTCAGATGGGATGGAGAAAAAAATAACAAAATCTGCAGGGGTTCCAAGGCCAAGAGACCACCCTGCTCCCACTGGGCATTCTACCCAACATAAATGATCTAAATCATTCCTCATAGTTTTCAGGCTTCACGTGAAAGAATTTGATGATGATGGTAATGTGAATATCTGGGTTATTGCCTTCAATCCATCAATGTAGGGACTGCATGCTGTCTTGATCAGATGGTGGTGGCACAGAAAAAACGGAAAAAGAACAGCAGAGAATAGTTGGGATTAGTACGGACTGTGGAGCCTTGATGAAAATGATAATTCAATGCACAAATAGTTTAAGAAGGGTACACTAATGTGTAGCTATGAGAAAACCATGGGTTTTTGGGTGTTTTTTTAAATACTCCACTGTATTAGCCTGGCAAATGTCTATTAGTAAACTATTTCAGATTTTAGGAGCATAACAGCAAAAGGCAGCCTCACCAATTCTTTCAAGTTTAGCTCTTGGAATTATAATCTGACACTCATTTGAAGAGTTTAAGGTTATGACTTGGAGTGTAAGGTGAGAGGCATTCTGAAATATAGGATGGAGTGAGATTATTTAAGACTTTGTAAACCACAAGCAGTACTTTAAAGACAATTCTAAATGGCACAGGTAACCAATGTAATGACATCAAAACTAGTGAGATGCGCTCAGAGTTTCTTTCCTAGTTAAGATTCTGGCAGCTGCATTCTGCACTAGTTGCAACAGATTGATTTCTTTCTTGGGTAGTCCTGAGAGGAGTGCGTTACAGTAATCCAGCTGACTAATAACAAAAGCATGAACTAGTTATCC
Organism: Erpetoichthys calabaricus; assembly: GCF_900747795.2. Taxonomy (NCBI): domain Eukaryota; kingdom Metazoa; phylum Chordata; class Cladistia; order Polypteriformes; family Polypteridae; genus Erpetoichthys; species Erpetoichthys calabaricus. Next base: position 163,877,335 of record NC_041400.2, read on the forward strand.
AGTATCAAGTAAAGTTATAAAAGATCTAACTTTTGCTATATTCCTTAACTGAAAAAATGCTGTCATAGTAATCTGATTAACATATGATTTTTAAAAAGTCAGAGTGAAAAATTACATGACTTTTAAGTCTAATGGATCAAGTTTATTTCTAATACCCTCACTATATCCATTTTTGCCAATAACTAAGATTCCTGTTTTCTCCTAATTTAGTTTGAGAAAATTATTACTCATCCACTCAGAAACACAAGTAAGACTTTGGGTCAGTGAACCAAGAGAGTCTGGGTCGTCAGGCGCTATTGATAAATACAAGTGTGTGCCATTAGCATAGCTGTGGTAGCTCACGTTATGCTTTGAGATAATCTGACCTAATGGAAGCATGTAGATCAAAAAGTGGAACCAGGACAGATCCTTGTGAAACACCATGTAATATATCATGTGTCTTCGATGCATAATTACCATAACTAAGAAAAAAGTTTCGACCTGTTAAATAAGACTCAAACCAATTTAAGACATTGGCAGAGAGGCCCACCCACGGACTAAGCCAATTTATAAGAATATTGTGATCAATAGTATCAAATGCTGCACTTCTGCCTAAGAGGATGAGAACAGATAAATTGCCTCTATCTGCATTAACCTGCAAGTAATTTACTACTTTAACCAGTGCAGTATCTATACTGTGATTTTCTTCTAAAACCTGACTGAAACTTGTCAAGAAGAGCATGTTTATTCAAGCAATCATTTAGCTGCATATTGACTTTTCCTTTTCTAGAATTTTACTTAAGAAAGGCAGATTAGAAAATTTTAGGTCTAAAATTGTCAAAAACAGAGGAGTTGAAATTATTTTTCTTCCATCCATCCATTTTCCAACCCGCTGAATCCGAACACAGGGTCACGGGGGTCTGCTGGAGCCAATCCCAGCCAACACAGGGCACAAGGCAGGAAACAATCCTGGGCAGGGTGCCAACCCACCGCAGATCATTTTTCTTAAGCATGCGTTTAACAACGGCAGTCTTAAGACAGTCTGGGAAACCCCCCGTATCTAATGGCACATCAGGTACTTCTTTGAAAAAGCTTGTTGATATTGGGTCAAGGATGCAAGTGGAAGGTTTCAGTTGAGAAATTATTCTACATACAGTAGATTGGATAAACTATGAGAAGCAAGTCTGGTTAGCCTTACAATTGCTACTGTAAAGAGCAGATTAATAATGATACATTTTATTCATATAGTACCTTTCCCATACTCCAAAGTGTTTCACAAAAATTCAGAAAGAACAAGTGGGCTTATAAAATATTGAATAGAAATAATATGAGCATAAATAATAAAGATAAATAAAGGATATACAACAGAATGAAATAGAAATATCCATCCATCCATTATCCAACCCGCTATATCCTAACTACAGGGTCACGGGGGTCTGTTGGATACAATCCCAACCAACACAAGGCGCAAAGCAGGAAACAAACCCAAGGCAGGGCACCAGCCCACCTCAGGACACACACACCAAGCAAACACTAGGGCCAATTTAGGATCACCAATGCACCTAACCTGCATGTCTTTGGACTGTGGGAGGAAACCGGTGTGTCCGGAGGAAGCCCACGCAGACACGGGGAGAACATGCAAACTCCACGCAGGGAGGACCCGGGAAGTGAACCGGGTCTCCTAACTGCGAGGCAGCAGCGCTACCACTGCGCCACCGTACCGCCTGAAATAGAAACAATAAACCAGAATAAAATATGAAAATATCTCTCTATTATAAAAGGAAATCCTGAGACAAAACTTTTTCCAAGGGATTTTTTCAAGTCCTGCGAGACAAGACTTTGGCCATGAGATTTTTTCAAGTCCCACCCTCCTCTCAACCATATTCAACCATGCACACGGCCCTCTCACCTCTCATTCGTGTGAATGCTTTTGACAGACACAGTTCCTGCTCTCTAAGCTCTTATAAATTTTTACGTTTTCCTCACTTTAAGTTCACAATAAAAGAAGACTTATGTCCAAATCTTATTGAAGAATTTCATCCCCAAGAAATAAGTACACGGACAATCCTGGGACAGAGAAGAAAGAAGTATATATCCAAGAAAGGTAATGCAGTACATCTCTCGCAGATAACATTAGACACCAAAGGAGATCTTGATATGCCATTCATATTAAAATGTTAACAGTTTCCCGTTAGAATAGCAAATCACAGAGACAAACATTCGAAAAAGTCGGTTTATTTATTAGAGAGAAAGAAACAAAATTCACTCACGAGCAGTTATACGTTGCGTTGTCACGATATAAGTCCAAACACAGAATCAAAATTCAATGCAATATTGATGATAATTTAATTCAAAAATTGTTTTTACTGAAGTTTTACAGTAAAAGTGTAAGTTTAAAAAGTATTTGCGTGTTAATTTCAAATCCAAACAGAACAAAATCATATAACGCAACAAATAACTCTAATGCAACATGAAACATAATTTTCTTTCAAATTATTACATTTTACTATTTTTTAATGTGGTTAATTACTCGCTGTAATGTACAATAGTTAGTTCTATTATGCATATGTAACAATTCCCATGAAAATAACAATCTGTTTAAATTGTACATCCGCATCCCCATACGCAAGTGGCAGAACCGCAAAGTGGCTAGTGCGTAGTGCCGGCCCTGGGGTTGGCGAGCAAAATGAGCAGGGGGCAAAGCCCTGTAGTTAATACTAAAAGGAAACCCTGAACAAATAACATAATTTGTTGTACAAACACACATCTTCCTGGGGATCTGGACAGAGTGGTTAAACTGAAAGAAGGGTCTGAAAGTTAGGGTAAGTTAAATGCTTTCCTAAACAAATAAGTTTTAAGTTGTTTTTTGAAAGAATGAATTGAGTTATTAAAGATAAGACATTTTGACTTTAATCTTGATATTGATCTTTCTTTTCTTCACTGTGTCCCTGATTTTTGTTTTCTTCTCTGTGGCCCTAGTATGCTTCCGTATCACACTCAGATGGTGGGCTGCGACTCATCTTTTCACGTCGACTTTGATATGCAACCACTTCCTTTTTATTTCGGGCACTGTGCGACTTTCTGAAGTTGAACTTTTGAATGCCTCCGCCATGCTGTGCCACTCCATCGATTTCCTTTTGTTGTTTATACCACTGCTTAAGCCACCAAGTAGTACATTTTTTCTTGCCTCCACTTCACTGACCTGGATCTCCATTTTGCATTCACTGAAATTCTTCTTTTTTTACGTGCTTTTGTCTTCATCTTTTAACAAAATACTGAACGGAAGGGGCTACTTATATTGATTTGCATATTCAAATAGGTGAAATTCAGGGAGTAGTTGGAGTGGGGCTGTAGGCACTGGCACGTGCATTAAAATTCACACTGACTGGGATTTATAAGGGAAAGTGCGTAGAACTTTGCTTATACACAGTTTTATGTATCTGAATTTTTCTGTACATATGTACATTTCTAGTTTTCTCCATATGCCATGTTTTAGTGTGAATTCTAAGCAAGGCATTATACATGTGATATACATGTGCTAAGTAATTTTGGTTGTGGAGAATTTAAAGCTCCTAGGCACCACCATGTTCAGCTTTGTACCCTACAAAATCACGTCTTTGTAATTTTTGGTGGCGATTTTGTACTATTCCTTTAAATGTGGTTATCGTCCTTGTTCCTTGTGGGTGGGGCTCAGGGGGGCGAGTCCACCCTAACATCACCATTCCTAAACCCCTCTCTCAGGCTATAGAAATTGGTGGAGACGGCTCAGGAGTTTGGAACATTCATTTGTTAGATTGTCACTATTTTTTTTTACTTCTTGCTTCTGTTTTAAGGACTCTGATTTCTGGATTATGGATTTGGATTTGTTTATTTATGATTGCCTTTTAGGAAAACTCCTTTGTGTGTTTTCTTGCCTTTTGAATCATTTATTCATAAAGATTCCTCATTTACCTTTTAATACAAGCTAAGGGTTTACAATCATTGTGATATTTATAGTTGTTTTTCCAGTTCACTATTTTTGGCATTCTCCAGCTGAAGCCAGCCAGTAGTGTTTGTGGCCTGACTAAGTTCAGGCAAGCTTCTGCTGTGCAGACCTCTTTAAATACTGGCCTGCTCTCTTGCTTATTTTACAAGGCCTCACAAATGTTTAGCCTCTGAGGAAGCTCCATATTAAATCATCACAAGACCAATTTTCCACACATGCATTACAATAAGTGTTTTGACATATTTCATCATGGTTTCGTATGGCAATATTTCTGTTGAAGGCAGGAAATGGCCAGACAGAGTGGCATACACAGTTTCTAAAACTGGTTCCTATATCTCACTGTGAAGACTCTTTGCTTTGCATTTCCATTGAAATCACACTCCACCCTCCACCTGGGTGGTAAATGGATTAGAACATTGAATCCAACAGGGGGTACAGTAACCACAGTGGAGATATTAAGAGAAGAAAAACAAGGTTCAAAAGAAAGGAATTATTTAACTTGCTTTTAAGTGCAGCTTTCAGTCCTTACAGTATATACATAGCATATTATATACATACATACAGCTGAAGACATTACAAATGACTGCTCTAAATATTTTCCCAGAAAAAAAGACATAAATAGTTTGAATTAAGAAAATATGGATAGCAAGTCATTTGGAGTCCATCTGGTGGCTGTGAGAGATGTATTTTCCAGAGGACAATAGTCATCCTGAAAAATGATCAGAAGAAGGTATCTATTGGAATTAGATTGTGGAATGAAAGAATTTTTCAACATAAGGAGACTTGACAACAGTAGATTATGAATGTCACATAAAAAAAGAAAAGTATGGTCTGAACACAATTGGATTGAGTGAGTTTAAGTGGACAACAAAAACATTCAGGTATACAAATGAATATTTACTTGTATTTTCTTTGAGTACTGAAGTTTTTGTCTTTCATCTTTAACTGGGAGTTCTAAACTCGCTTTCTATAAGTGAGTGGGGTACATGAAGGAGAGTATCCAGTGATTTACTTGCACTCCATTCAGGTTAAATTCCTGCTTTTCAACCAATGCTGTTTGGGAAGGCCATGCTTCCATTAAAACGTTTTACAATGGATGGATAGATCATTTATGAATGCTGGAGAAACAATATGTCTGAGTTAAGTAAAAGTAAAGTAAAAATGAAAGAAATACAAAATAATTACTAAATCATACCATGGTGTTTTGTCTTGGTAGAGTAATGTATATTATAATATATATTACTCTGCTTTCCCCTTTTGTATTATTAATAAGTAGTCTTTGTCAGAATGCCTCAAATCTCACAGACTTACCACTGTTTATAAGATATTATAGTATATAACTTCTCCCCACCTTCCCTTCTACATCTATAACTTCAGGCAATTAGGTGTAGTAAAAAACAAGCAGGAGTTAAGTGTTAAGTTACAACTTTAAATAATGCATTATTGATAACATTCATAAATAATAACAATATGCAAAGTACATTTGAATATTGGCAACCATACAACCTGAGAAATGGTGATATGTAGTTTCAGGCAGCACACAGGCTTGTTAGTTACTTAAAATGTCTCTAAGGCATCATTGGTGGTCAGCTTTCTTCAGAACAGGCCGCATGCCTGTCTCAATATGGCTGCCGAGCTGTGCTCTTCATTGTGTTGTCCTTGTCAGTTCGTGGTGTGAGATGGTCATTCAGCAGTTTGTTAAGAGAGAGAGAGTGAGGGAGTGAGCAAGTTTATAGATGTTCTGTCCAACCCGTAGAGCCAATAGGACATCATAGTACCTAAAAGCTTCTGATACAAGCCAGTTCCAAACAGCCATACTTCAGACCAATGGGGGAACAGAAAACATCTTCACACCTGCCATCCCCCAAAACCATTTGTTCAGCTAAAGTTTGCCAGTTAGGCAACCTGGCTTTGTGTGGGAGTTGAGAGACTTCAGAGAAACATTTACCAAACTTGTTTCAGGCATTTCCCCCCAACTCTGTCGTAAAATTCAAAGAGACTCAGTCCGTGGGGGCCTAAGTTACAAATAAAGACATACAAAATATTTATCAATTTGTATGCAAAATCTCACATCACAACACATGGCATATAGGAGGTCACCACTGCCTGTTTTTTAGTCTGTAGTTATGTAGTTACAACGTTAGCCTGTTGAGGTGTAGTGCAAATTCGAGAAAATTCATGCTAACTTAAAGTATGTTTGTGGCTAGAAACATCTTTTTGTTATGTCAACAAACTGCCTAGATTTGAGCAATGAGAGAATTGACGAGTTAGCAGAAAAAGATCAAAAACAAGAGCATCAAGGCCAAAACAAGGCACAAAAATCATGGTTAAAACTTCAGAGCAAAATGTCAGAACCAGGAAATGCTAGCACTGAGAAATGCTAAGAAACAATATTTTTAAAAAGTGTTGGATGAGGAAGTGATTTTCCCGGAGGAACAAGCCCTAATGACGGGAGTGTGAAAAACAAAATGGAGAATGAAACAGTCCAAAAAAATTTTAACCTTTAAAAGAAAGGAGAATCGCCACAAGAAAATGTCAGAATCAGACTTAGTGACTCAAAAATGTATAAACAAGTGTAAGATTACCAGAATCGATGCAGAAAAACTTCCAAAAATATCAGAAAAAAGGAATCCAATACTAATACTTTTGCTTTGTCCCTGTGATCTCAATGTCCTTTTTATGTGGTATGCTGTCAAGATCCTGATAGATGTGTTTTCCACACTCATTTTTTAGTCAGCGCTATTTTAATTTTTTGCATTAATCCACTCCTTTCCACAGAGTACAATGGGTTATGCATGTACTTTTGATGAATGACCATGGGTTATGCTCTTTCCTCTTTCTCTCCATTGCTAAATGGAAATATGAGCCAGTAGATCAGCTCAGTCTCTGCCTACTGTAGCATTAGTCTATTCTTTTGTGAACCTAATGGAGACCGTAGACATATTTTGGCAGGTACACTCAGCAGGCAGGTCAAAAGCATTTAAAATACTGTCTGGACAGCTTGCAGTAGCAGCAATTACTGAAGTAACATTACCAGTTCCAGATATATAGCTCAGCTTGGACTGTTTTGTAAATCCAAAATTTGCAAACAAGGCTTTGTGTTTTCTTTTTAACATTTTCAAAAGACATAAAGAGACAATAAAGAATCTCACGGTTGGCTTTGCAACAGAAAGAAAAAAAAAACTTGACAAAGACTGATTTGCCAATTTGTGTGCTTTTTGTGAGAAAACCAAAAGAGAAAAAAGTGATAGCCAATGCACTAATTCTGTAGCTGAAACAGAAAAGTAGCCATTATACTGAAAATCTGTGATAATTTTGACTTTTATTTTCAAATTTCAAATCACATTTGATTATATTACATTCTCAGTATTTTGGAGATTCCCTCTAATAATAATAACATAATATAATAATAATAATATTTATAAGGTGGCAGAGTTGCCCTGAAGAATCCAATGTCACTCACAATGAAAATGTACATATATGCAAGTTACTGAGATGAGGGATTCCAACACAATAAACAACAAAGAAAGATGGCCTAGAGCAGTGGTTATGGTATATGACAGAGAAATTAATGAGTAGAAAGTCTTGTTAAGGTCTGTGGGTAATTAATTTATGGCAGCAAAGTCAGAACCAAACAGAAAACTCATTTGGAAAGATTACTGGGATAAACACACTTGTTCTTACAATAAAGGTATGGAATCTCTGTCTCTACTTCACCACTTTACTCTATTTGTATCGTTTGTATTTACTATTTGATCTGAAAAGCAAATATGTCAGATCTAATTCCTTGCTCCTCCTGACCACCTCCAGTAAAGATTTTTTCTGTTTAGTGTAACCAGAAGAGGATGTAATGGCACTCCCAAACTCCAAACACAGTCCTGGGTTCAAAACATTTATTTTTATTTAGCAAATTCCTTTTACAAGGTTCTTCTGTGTGAGCCCAATCTAGCACAGTGTTGTAATGCAATACAATACTGCCCCCTCTCTCTTCTTTCTGTCTTCTGCTCCTTCCAGGTGAGTGTTATCCAGCTCCTCTCCAGACTCAGACTTAACCTGAGTGAGGCAGAGCTGCTCCTCATATACAAGACCCGGACGTACCTTCTGTACCAGGGCATTGTCCATAGGAAGTACGTCCAGGTCAGGTGGAAGCCTCACAAAGCAGGGAGTACAAGTCTCTACAGCACTTTGGCCGCACCCCTAGAACACAACAGGGCCAGCATGCCCTGTGGGTACCTGTACGGGTACTGTATCTCAGGGATGCTGCCATCTAGTGTCTCAAGGGAGTGAATAATTCACATTTGATTTATATACTACTGATTGGTCTGTAGTTTTGCTCTGAAACAAACTTGCTGGTGTGATGCTGTGATAGAATAAAGACTAACTGGTGGGTTGGCTAGTTGAGTGATTCATTGATTGATTAAAAATTTATGTAAAAATATGCAAAGGTATGCTTATGAAAAGAAAAAATTAGATCACAATCATAATTTAGTATTGATGTAAACTTTACTTCTTCATTTCTTCTTTCCGTACAGACAGTAAACCACTTTATTTACTCCTGCAAGCCAAGTGTGCCCTCTGAGAGAGCAAAGGGAAAAAAAGAAAGCAAACGTAACATAAAACGAGGCTCTTGCACAACTGTCTGGGGTGTTTCTATTCAACTTTTTTTTCTTTAGCAAGCCAAATACGTGCCTGCTGAAATAAGGAAAACACAAAATAAATTAGCTATTAGACATAAGAATTGTTTAAGTACTACAAAAATATTAAAAGAAAGGTTACATAGTGTTTTACATAGAGAGCTAACTATAATCAATATACACTATAAGACAATATAAACAAACAGCAATACTTGAGAGAGCAAAGGAAAAAAAAGAAAGCAATCGTAACATAAAACAAGGCTCTTGCACAACTTTCTGGGGTGCTTCTATTCACCTTTTTTTTTTTAAAGAGAGGGGAAAATAATACAAACCATCACTTCAATGCTAAAATAAAAAAGAAGATTTTTAAATAAAGAAAATTAATAAATAAATAAACTGAGCTCCACAAGCCCATCCTACCTCTAGCAAGCCAAATACGTGCCTGCTGAAATAAGGACATGAGTACAGTAATCCCTCCTCCATCGCGGGGGTTGCGTTCCAGAGCCACCCGCGAAATAGGAAAATCCGCGAAGTAGAAACCATATGTTTATATGGTTATTTTTATATTGTCATGCTTGGGTCACAGAGTTGCGCAGAAACACAGGAGGTTGTAGAGAGACAGGAACGTTATTCAAACACTGCAAACAAACATTTGTCTCTTTTTCAAAAGTTTAAACTGTGCTCCATGACAAGACAGAGATGACAGTTCTGTCTCACAATTAAAAGAATGCAAACATATCTTCCTTTTCAAAGGAGTGCAAAGCAAGCAGTCAAAAAAAAAATCAATAGGGCTTTTTGGTTTTTAAGTATGCGAAGCACCGCCGGTACAAAGCTGTTGAAGGCGGCAGCTCACACCCCCTCTGTCAGGAGCAGGAAGAGAGTGAGAGAGAGAGCCACAGAAAAACAAAGTCAAAAATCAATACGTGCCCTTTGAGCTTTTAAGTATGCGAAGCACTATGCAGCATGTCCTTCAGGAAGCAGCTGCACACAGCCCCCCTGCTCACACCCCCCTACGTCAGCGCAAGAGAGAGAGAGAGAGAGAGAAAGTAAGTTGGGTTTCTTCTCAGCCATCTGCCAATAGCATCCCTTGTATGAAATCAACTGGGCAAACCAACTGAGGAAGCATGTACCAGAAATTAAAAGACCCATTGTCCGCAGAAACCCGCGAAGCAGCGAAAAATCCGCGATATATATTTAAATATGCTTACATATAAAATCCGCGATGGAGTGAAGCCGCGAAAGGCGAAGCGCGATATAGCGAGGGATCACTGTACACCTAAATGCACCCCAATTGAGAACCTGCAACACATGGTCTCCTGACGATTGGATCCTACTTAACATTACGTACATACTATATAAAAATAATATAACAATTTTGGAGAAATACAAAAAAAAAATGAACAAACCCCAAAGTACAAATATAACATAGAAAACCAGATTAACCCTGTTACATCAATACCAGGACAGTGCAGTGAAGTATCAAATCTGAATCAACTATTGAGTGGTATAAACATTAGAACACTCTAGATGAGTGTTTTAATCTGAGCAGCACTTCTCCCACTACAATTTCCAAATCCCTCAGTACCTCCTTAGTAGTCCCTGTTACCTCTGGGAGGTTATCCACTTGCTCACTTGTAAGCACCTCAGAAAAATGTACGTTTAGGGCATCCACTATTTGATTGTATCTTTTAATTCCCCTTTACTATTTCTGATGCACTTGACCTTCTCCTTGACTGTTCTTTTACTACTAAAATACTAAAAGAATCTCTTAGGGTCTTCTTTCGCCTTATTTGCTATAATCCTTTCCAACTGTCTTTTAGCCTCCCTGAGATCTTTCTTAATGGTTGCTCTCATGTACTCATACACTCTACGATTCACTTTGCAGTCATTAGTCTTACATTCCTTATAAAGCAGTTTTTTCCTTTGTAACTTCTTTTTAAATCTTTATTAATCCACTGTGGAGTTTTTTGTTAATTTATGCATATGATACTGTAAGCAATGAAATACATAAAAGAAATCAGTCACATTTAAGTGTGTAATACAAAGGGAGTGAGGAAAAGCAGTTCCTTAGTCCTGTAAGAGTGTGTAATTACATGGATTTAAAACGTGAGAGTGCTGGCTATATAGTGCTATAGATGTCTAGAGGTCATTCTGTTAAATTCCATTTGAAAATAAACATGAAAATTCAAAAACAGGCTACCTCATTTTTACAGATTTGGTCTACTAATTAAATCAAGCTTGTCTATAACATTATAAATGTTCTAACAAAACCTCTGCTTCAGTGCTTCACTCTCACTATGTTTATTGATTGCAAACCATGTTTCTAATGTAAAGTGCCAATTGTGATTATTTCAGCGCTTCATATGTGCCCTTTCACCCGATTTAATAAAGTGCAATATGTAACAGTGGGAGCAAACAATGGATCTGGCTTATAATGTGAGATATTTTCTTTTTTAATAGAAGTTGTTTTTTTTTCCAAACAATGCCTTTATCAAATGCTGATAAATAAATAATATGTTTCTTAATTTGCTCATTTGCTTAAAAGTTAAGTAAATTGTCAATACATTTTCCTGCTGTATGCCTTGGTGGAAGGTAGTTTAATCTGGAAGGCATCTTCAGCTGTCACAATGTAAAGACAGTCAACATCCAATTACAGATGTTAATGTGTCAATATGTACTTTATATTTAGATTGTTGAACAGGACTGGTTCCATCATCAAGAGAGTTCTCATGAAGACAGTGAACAGATGAGTGATGCTTCGGGTCCTGAAGAAGGCCACCTTGCAGATCTGAAAGAGACCTTTACTTTACCAGGCGAGTCTTATAATGGGTTGCACTTAATGCTCAGTTATTTTGAGCTGCCTGTTCAATATACTGTTTCATTCTTGATCTGCTTCAGTTTTATTTTATCAAACACAATACCTTTTATGTTTTTAAGATTTAATTTGGGGGAGAGCACACAAACCTTACTGCACCACAGCTGAGACCTGACATGTGTTTTACTAGATCAGCAGACTCTTTTTTTCCTATAAATTAACAGTAAAATCTCTCAAAAAGATCATCATAGATTCTAGCGTAGTTCAGGTCATGTGAATATGATACCATAATCAACAGCATCAAAAGTGACATTCAAACTGAAAAATAAAATCCTGAATAAAATCCTTATTATATCCAGATGGTCTGTAAACAAGTGCACACAGCACAGGATTGTGTACCCTCAATTTTAAATAGCTGAACTTCAAAACTGGAAAAATTGTCTAAAGATATAGATCAACATTTAAACTGATTATCAAAACCTGCACTCCCTTTCCTGTCCAAAATTATGGAAAAGGTGGTTTATGTACAATTACTTTTACATTTGGAGGAAAATAACTTATGCAATGTGTTTAAATCTGGCTTTAAAAAAATTTCATAATACAGAATCTGTTTTGTTGAAGAGGACAAATGATATTCTACTAACCTTGAACTCGGGTTCTTGTGCTATTGTAGTGCTGCTGGACCTTATTGCAGCTTTTGATACCGTGGACCATGGAGTTCAATTAAAACAGCTCGAGTATGAAGTTGGTATTCAAAGATGTGCACTGAAATGGTTTGCGTCCTACTTGAATGGTAGATCTATGTCGGTAAACACAGGTAATAACTTCTCTCAGCCAGCTCTGCTCACTCATGGTGTACCACAAGGCTCTATACTGGCCCCATTATAATTTGCCTTATATTTGCTCCCACTGGGGTCCTTATTCCAAAAACATGGTGTTGATTACCACTGTTGGGCTGATGATACCCAGGTTTGTATTAAAGTTAGCCCTGACATTGTTTCATCTGTAAAGAAGCTGATGGAGTGTATTGATGTTGATAAACCCCGGATGCTGCAAAATCCAACTATGAAAATAAAACTGAGGTCATTATCTTTGGCCCTACTTCTTCTGCTAATGAAGTTGTCACTCATTTAGGCTCATCGATGACAAAAATTCGTTATGATGTCAAGAATCTGGGTGTCATCCTTGATTCGTGTTTGAGCTTTGACAAACAAGTCTCTGTGGTAGTAAAATCCAGCTAATTTCAAAATTAAGATCCTTCCTTTCACAGAAGGATTTGGCAACAGTGATTCACGCTTGTATCACGTCTCGGCTTGATTATTGCAATTCTCTATATGTGGGATTGCCCAAATCTGCCCTGTTGCTCCTTCAATTGGTTCAGAATGCAGCAGCTAGAGAGCATATCTCACCCGTATGATCTTCCTCCATTGGTTGCAGGTGAGGTTTCGGATCAACTTCAAAGTTTTATTGTTTATTTATACGGCGTTGTGTGGCGTCACCCCTAAATACATCCGTGTCCTCCTTCATCCCCTCTCAGGCACAAGAGTTTTGAGTCCATCTAATCAATTTCTCCTTGCAGTTCCAAGATCACGGCTAAAGGTTAAGGGTGACAGGGTTTTATGAGTTATTGCTCCAAGACTTTGAAATGATCTGCTGCTCCATATCAGATCTTCCCTTTTCATTGAGGTTTGTAAGACTCGGTTAAAAACCCACTTTTTCTCCTCCGCCTTTTATGGTGGGTGAGGTCGTCGGAAGGGGAAGGACTGGTATTCAGTAGTTTTTACTGTTTTATTAAACTGGTTGTTTTATAGAAGCCTTACTTGTTTCTTTGAACAGCATGTTGGTACAACTTCTGTTGTTTTTAAATGTGCTTTATAAATAACTGATTGATTGTTCCACTACAATATCAGCTTGAGAGGCAGACTCCTTTTCAGTCTTACCCATAATTAAGAAATGGGGACTCAATTTTAGCCATTTTCTAACATTCATTCTGTCTGCTCGGTAATTATCAATGATGTACATTAACGACGTTGAACAAATGCTCAAGCTCCTGTCTAAAACACTGAGTTTCCAGCAGTACTAACTGATCATTCTAGGTATAAAACATAATCATTGTCGCTAGAAGGGCAGTAATAATCACAACCATTAGCTATAGATTTCGCTATTGAGCCACCATTCTCTGCGAGTCACACTAGAAAGTTGCTTAGGGTGGAAGTTACCTCCATATTTTCATTAGCTGTGGCCTTAAAAAAACTTAAGTGAAAAAAAATACATTTTTCAGATATTTATGTAGTAATGTAGTGCAGCTACTAGGGTGGGACAGGCCTATGCCACTACATTAACTTTTGGCAAGATAGAAAGGGCATGTGCACAAGATAAACTTTGGAGAGCTACTGTACAATTACAGATTAGAATGCAGAATAAACTATACAGAATTTAGTAACAATGCTAAGTGAAAGAGTTCACACAACAGTTTTCTCTGTTCAATACATAACTCACTCTCAAAGTCTGCAGTGAGTTCCCCCATCTGGTGATAATCAGGTTAGTTCACTACTGTGAGCAAGTGGAATTCGGGCAAAGCTTATACATCATTTACTAAATGTACAAATCATTCAGTTCAGTGACTCTTATGTAGCACACTTCTCAAGGCAGACTTGGAGCACTTGCACATTTATTTATTTGATTTATGCGTCAATGTAAATGGTACAATTCTTTATTGCACCAGATGGTGCTTGAGGATAATGTGAAACCATTTGTCAACTGAAAGTGAACCTTGCAACATGACTGTGATCATTTACATACCAGTAAATCCATCAAGGAATGCCTGTAAAGAAAGAAATGGAGAGTTCTGGAATGGCAAGTCAAAGCCTGGATCTGAATTCCATCAAGATGTTGTGGGGAGGGGGGTTTGAAATGGTCTATGTATGTAAGATACCCCTCAGATATCACACAACTGAAAGAATTCTGCATTTTCACATAACTATATTATGTATCTACCAATAATTAATGCAGGATGGATCTTTATATTACAAACATCATTGTGTTAATGATAACCTTAGTTAGGAATCATAATTTGTGCAGTTCTTCATATATTATCATATAATAATTAAATAGCTGCATAGGAATGGATGACTGAATAATCTCATATCGACATGCATTCATGTACTTTAATAGTTTGTTGAATGATAATGGTTACCTGAAATATTTAAGGAGGACTAAAACAGTGATTAATATAAAGAGCTTAAAGATTATTTCCATTCTGAAAAGAAAAGAAGGTAAACAACAACTTTTCGACTGTAAAGCCTTCATCTGGTGTGTAAATGAGAAGCAAAGAAAAGGTAACACATATAGGAGACGAAGGAGGGAACAAAGTCAGAGCAGATGGAAGAATAAAAGGTTAGAGGTGAGAAAAAGCTGCCATTACAGAAAATGAAGGGAGATTAAAAAGTTAGTTGGACATTAAGACCAGATGAAATATGTGATTCCTAGTGTGAGACCATTGGTTGAACTGTTTTTCTTAGAAAAGTGTCTTTGAAGCTCTGTGAAGGAACACAAACCGAGAGATCAGTGCGGCTATGATCAAGGGATATGAAGTGTTGAACAACAGGCTTTATAAGGTCTTTAATTTTAACAGCTTGAACGTGCTTCCTGATTTCCTCTGCAAGCCGTCTCCCTCTGTCACCTAAGTAGATGGTTGGACACGTCCTTCAAAAAATTAAGTAAATAAAATTTTTAGACTGACAAGATGCCTTTTGTTTAATATTGGATTTACCAGAGGGACCAGATACAAGGATATTGTTGGTGACATAATTGCAACTGACATGGTGGCTCCTGTTGCAGTTCAAAGTACCTGTTGGAGAATGTGGCTCTCCTCTATGTACAGTAGTGAGCTGCAAATGAGAAATTTGTGTAGGATGGTGGTCAACAGCAGGAGATCAAGAGAGGATTAGGAAAAAAGGCTCCTAAAGAAGGATCAGTCTGCAAGAGAGAAAGAGAGAGAGTGTTATGGTGGAATGGGAGGACCAGTGAATGCGGGTTTCATCATTGGGGTTCCTCTTAGAGTGAAAGTTAGGAGGTCTACTCCTGGACTGATTGAGGGCCCTGTTCACAGTTTGAGAAGGATATCCTCTTTTAATAAAAAAATTAATAATATAGAAGTTATTTATAATTATTGCATATAATATAATATACTGTATATACTCATGTATAAGTCGGGTCTTGAAACCTGAAAAATTGATCATAAAATCAGACCCCATCTTATACGTCCGCTCAAAAATACGACACTTAATTTATTTTTTTTTACATCTTCTTGCTTCCTCCAATCTCGCTTCAGTTTCTCAGACACATCGAATTTTGTTGCAGCAGCGCAGTTACCAATTTCACAACTTCAACGACTTTTAATTTAAAACCAGCTTCATATTTTCTTCTGATTGAATGCTCCATCGTAGATAAGGGATGCTCTTACAATAAATGTGTATGAGGGTGTGAGATGCAAAAAACCCAAAACAGTGCAAACGTCACTTCGGAATAGTTCGGGTATTAACGTGTGGGTCACGTAGGTACAATACATAGAAAAAAAAGGCAGTGTGTTCCATGGTTACTCTCTCAGGTGGGTGTTAGCATATCAAAATTTCTTGGACCAATAGTGTGAGTTTTCCGCATTCAACTTATATGACTGACATTATAAACTACCAGAAATTATATGGTAAAATCAAGCCCCAACTTATATGCGGGAGAACTTAAAAGGCGGTATAAACGGTAATATAATGTTGTTATTATGAAACATACTACTGTAAGCAAATTAATTTAATTGGGAAGAAATGACAGTAATATAAACTTACTTTCACACACTCATGTTGCTGTTGAAAAGACTATAAAAGGAACTAACAAGACAAAATGTGTCGTTTGTTACTGTCACCTAAAAACTCACTGTTCTTTACAGCAATGAAGAACATGAATGAATCATTTCTGTGTTGTCTTCAGCTAATGGCGCCCATGGCTCCAATCTTTGATACTTTGCAATGTATCTTATGACAAGATTAGATTACATAATACATTTCTGCCTCAGTACGTAAGTACACATCCTAAAGACTTTACAGTGTAGGTATAAAATTGGGTTGGTCTCTAATGTTATCAAAAGGTTTTGGTTATATGTTTTGAAAGGCAAAGAATTTGACTATTACATTAACGGTGTTATCAGCCACAACAATAGGCATCTGATTCAATGACATTCGATGTTACCTTGTGACTTGATGTATCTGGCAGTGAATGCTGTTTTGTTGTTCATTAGTTTGTGTGTTCTGAGTTGTATGTAACAGTTTGGTTAGTTTGAATTTTTTATTGTATCTAACTGTATAATCCCACATTAACTATAGTATTTTGCATTGTTGGTTGAAATTAGGTTGTTTGAAAGATGTCTTTTCAGAATTCTCATGGTATTTGGTTTATTTCTGACTGCCCTTTTTTACAGAACCTGGTATAACAGTGAGGATGCCAATAGAAGAATATATGGACAGCAAAACCGATGCAGTTGAAAAACGGAAGCAGGTACCTATAAAAACAGTGGAAATGCATAAACTCTTGGAAATTGTATTAAAGTTAAAACAAATAAAATCCTATAGTTATTCTGCTAACTTGGAAGCTAAGAAACAAATAACCAGGGAAGTTTCAGAAATGTCGAACTATGTTTCAACTTTCAGGTCAGAAAGATTCTAAATATTTTGCTAAATATTTTGGTTAAATGATGCTGTCTTTCAAAGTGAGATAAGTTCTAGCAAACAAATCACATTTGAAAAAAATACACAGCCAAATTAAGCTGATGGTTTACTGCTGAAATAATAAGTGAAATGCATTCATTAGCATGATTTGTTGTGAGAGCTTCAAAAGGAGCCATTCTATTCCAAACACTTTTCCAGATTTTAATCCATTTTAAAATCTGCATTAAAAATAAGTACAGGTTGAGTATCCATAATATGAGATTCCAAAATCCTCCAAAATCTGAAAGTTTCTGAGCACTGACATGATGCCACCTGTGTTCCATTTAAATTTTTTTTTCACTGCTGAATGGATGTGAACAACATATGTGCAGATTCCAAAAGGATTTATTCATTCTGAGCCTTGGCTACCGTGAAGTGCAATGGAGCTAGGACCCATGATTGCTAACTGTGGGGGTCTCCCATGAATCAGCAAGTGTCATAAAACATCATCACTCAATCAACAGTGCAGGAATTTTGGGAGCGATACGCTAACACCTACCCAATGCGTTAATGGATGTCACTGCTTTAGTTTAACAAAAGCATCTTCATTCTCCCCAGGTGCCCTTTTTTAGCAAGATGAGTGCAGTAAATTGTTCCAATTACATTAGGAAAACTGGACATTGCTGCAAAATGACTTTATGTTGGCAAAAACATGTTTTATGTATGTACACGCACAACACGAAACTTAATGTAATGTCTCGTTGATTGGTTAATAGCTTCCAGGACAGCAGACATGATGAAGTGAAGGCTGGCTGAGATATTTCCAGCCTATCAGCCAGTTACCTGAGCACCAAAAAAGTTCTTTTGTGCAAATACACAGCATTGGCCCTCTTAAAAGAGAACCAAAATAGAGTGCATACATCATATTTATCACGTTTTAGGTTCAATATGTTTGTCACCTCAACACACGTTATAATAATGGCTTGGTAATATGAATTTATTATATGTGTGAGTCATCGTTGCCGAATTTCCCTACTTGATCAAGGGTGTCCCCAAGACATCTCATTGTGTATATGTAAATGAATCCAAACTACTTGTTTCTGATGAGGGATACTCGGCCTGTATCACTGCCTGCGACTTTCAATAATATAGCAATAAAATGTCTATAGACACTTACATGTTCTAGACAGGACTGGCAGCATTCCTAAGTTAACTATTTCAGGAATTTAATGGAATTCAGTTTTTTACATTTATTCAAATGACCCAATTATTTTCTGGGTAAATATTAAAGGATCTGCGGTGGGTTGGCACCCTGCCCAGGATTGTTTCCTGCCTTGTGCCCTGTGTTGGCTGGGATTGGCTCCAGCAGACCCCCGTGACCCTGTGTTTGGATTCAGCGGGTTGGAAAATGGATGGATATTAAAGGATATGTTCAGTGTTTTTCAAAAAGAAGTTATTTCTTCACAATCATGTCATATATTAATTTTTCAAATAAAATTGTGTTCTGATGTGAGGCATTTTTAATAAATTTTAAAAGTACCTTGTCTATTCTTGCAGTTTATAATAGGGCTGAAGGATATGAGGGTCCAAACATGAAAAATAAGGCTTGACCAAATGTGTCTATTTTTCAAGGCAGGAATGATATCAGATAATAATCTACATCTTGAGATTGTAAAAATATTGTAAAACAGTATATCTTTGTTGCTTTAGAAAGGAATAAAAATGTAAGCAAACCATTTTTAGGTTTCTGTAATTTTAAAATGAAAGTAATCTCTTCACCAGAACTCTCTGATCATCTCTCCCTCCACGGCAGTGTGTGAAAGGCAAGAAATGTGCACCTGCCCATCACGCATTTGCACTCATGCACAATCCCGTTCACGCTAACCTGGAATTGCCATTTCAAATTATCTTTATGACTCTGTGTATGTGTTAGAGAGATCACTACACAAAGTCTGGGAGGAAGGCAAACTCCACACAGTCAATTACTGAGTGCACAATTCAAACCTGTGATACTAAAGATCTGTGAAGCAGCACTAGTAATGATTGTTGGTCAACATAAGAGCTACTCATCTACACCATATTCAATTTTCTAGTAAACAACATTTCCATTGTTAATATTCTACAGCTCTACATTTCAGCCTGCTTCTCTAGCAGCTACAGTGAAAATACTCACTTTCAGTATAATAATAATAATAATAATAATAATTCATTACATGATGGCATGCTAGGAGCTGTAGTTGGTGTCAATAATGGGCGATCAGAAACACATTTTCTTTTCCTCTTCAGCTGTAATTAGTTGTCCATGGAGAAATGAGTGTGTCAAACTCGCAATTCTACTTTTAGTAGGTCTTCCATTTGACTGGCCATAACTTTAAGGTATTATGTTACTACAAGGAAGCAAAAGGAAACTTTTTTTGAACTAGATGTTTGCGTCCTGGATATGCGTATTTTGTAACCATTTCTTCGAATGACAAATTTGTTCTGAACAGCTTTAGGCACGTGTTTAGTTTTGTGCTGATCAATTTACTTATTTATGTCTAAACTGCACCCACAATTGCGACTGTAAGTAAACAAGTGAACAGGAAATATATTCTTAACTCAAGAAAAACAGTTCCAAGAATCTGTGATAAAATAATTATTTCTAGTTTTCTTTCTTTATCACAAGGATGCCTTATAAATGCAGAAGGCATGTTTTCTTAAATTGAAACCTTTGCTGCTTTAAAGTGTTTGTATTTGGCAAGTTTTAAAGCATTTTCATCCTCCTATGGATCCCGATACCCTACAACTCCATTGTGATCTGCATGAATTAACAAGACATTGTTATAATTTATAAAAAATGTTTCACTTAAGAACACAATGTTATGTAGCAAATTAATAGATACCATGATTGTGCAGAAATAGTTTTGACTTGAAAAATACTAAACTTAAGCTTTAAACATACATGACAGTCCCAGGTTGGTACCAAATCAAAAGGATGGAATCCTGAAGGTGCATAAAAGATATGTGCCTAATAACATGTGAAATGTTTTCAATTTGTTTATAATCACAATTCTGCACCTCTCTCTACTATAAGTAATTTGGAATTAAATAACTTCATTTTTTAGGGTTTTTCAAAGCTGCATAACAATTCTCTTCTCAGATTGTTGGAAGAGCTCCTCTGTTTCAAAGACTATCCATTCTCTAGATGTTTGTCGAATTTCTTATGACAAAGAAGCAAAAATTAACTCCAGCACTTATTAAGCAGAATTATATGTCATGGCCTAATTCTCTTATGATTGGTTTACTCACATTCTGGCATTGCTGTTATTGTGTTTGCAAAGCTATTCTAAAATCTTCAGTTTGGCTTAGACAGTTGTTATTGCCCTTTTTGGTGAACACAATGTTAAATTTCTTGAGAGTCATATTAATCATTAACTAGGGAAACTGATGGGTTTACTTTAAATAGCTTAGTTTTAGTTGTCATTAACATCAAAAGTAAACTTCCAATTTTGTCTTTTCAGTTGACTGGCTATTTTATTGTGGTTCCTAAAACATAAATCCCTCATTTCAATGTGCAGACTATTTCCTCTAGATCCACAATTATATGCCATCTTCTTGCCATCCGTGTGCTCTGGACTGATAAACACACACACACACGCACGCACACACACACACACACAAACATTATCACTTAGCTTAACTCAACTACCTCAAAACATTGAGATTAGACTGACTAATCAACACAAGCTTAAACACACTGACCTACACTACCAAACTATCGTACACACCAACCTGTAAATGCTTTCTTTTTTTGCACAATATCCATTACTGGTTTACTTTTTGCACTAACTTCTTTACTTCCTAATTTTTTTGCTGCTAAACTAAGGAATGTTTACTGTTTCTCCACTACCTCAACTCATCACCACAACACCATATTATTATGTTACGTTTGTGTTTTTTGTCGCACTGTCACTTGTTGCTTTTGTTTGCACATTGCACGTGCACTTTGTTGTCTGCTGTCTGGTTAAAAAAGTCTTCCTTAGATAGTTAGTTAGTTTTTGTTGATTTATGCTGTAATTCATGTTAGGTAATTCATGTTAGGTAATTTATGTTAGGTCAATCTGTCTTGTCTCTGCTAGCCAGCTAACTAGGCCTCTTAGTTAGCTAGTTTAGTTTTTCTGTTAATTTATGTTGTAAATTTATGTTGCATGTAGCACCTTGGTCCTGGGGGAACGTTGTTTCGTTTCACTGTGTACTAACTGTATATGGTTGAAGTGACAATAAAGCCTACTTGAACTCTTATTCTGCACTCAGGAACTAACCTAGATAACAATCTTAACTGGAATACTAATACAAAAAAAATATTTCTAAATGCAACCAGTGCTTATTTCTCCTCCATAAACTCAAACTATTTAAAGTAGACAAGGACCTCATGTTGTTCTTTAATCGCAGTCTGATCCAGTCTGTGATCACTTTCAGTTTCATTGCCTGGTTTAATAGTCTGACAAACCAAAACTCAAAAAAGCTCCAGCAGATTGTGAAGTATGCAGCTGAAGTTATTGGGGCTGATGTAGATGACTTGACTAGTGTGTGTCAGAGGGCAATGTTAAAGAAACTGGAAATGATGACAGACATCCATTAAATATAGAACCAAAGTTCAGTAAATCAGGAAGGATAGTCGCTTTGAAAACCCACACAAATTCCTTTCTTCCTTGTGCCATACAACTTTTCAATAAGAAACTTCGGAGATAATGATTAAGGTTTTGATACAGTATATATCCTGTAACCTTTTTTTTTGGTGTAAATATGTATTATCTAATTGCCTTACCTTAACCTGTCTTGTTCTATTTGTTTGTTTTATTTCATTCTGTCTGTTATTAGATGGAACTAAGAAGGCAAATTTCATGTTTTCTTGTGTAAACATGACTAAATATAGCAACCTTAAACCATAAACCTTACCCCCAACCTACCCCCCCCTGAAAGGAGCTAAGAGATAACAGCTACTTTGACCCTTCTGTTTAGGAGAAATCCCTCTTCTTATCTTTCCCTGGAATGGCACAATAGAACAACAAGGCAATCAGGAGGGCAGGTTTTGACATTTGATTCTGTTATTGTAGTCTTTAACATTTTTAATATGTCAAAATGGGAAGCCACACAAATCATTGTGACAATCCCACGATACCACCTGAATGATTAACAGGTTTCACAGAAAATGTTAACTGAAGCACCCAGCGTGCAATGGGATTCAAGTGTTTCTCAGCTTTTGTGGATATGCCGCTGTAGCTCAGATACCCTCGTGACATGAAGGTCTCTTGGTGACTCTGTTCTTCCTGCTGCTTCCATAATCAGCAGCATTGTCTGAAGTTGTAAAGCTGGTTGGAGGTGTACACTTGTCTGCATTTGTGGTATTATTTGTGAGCTGCCCATGTTCGTGCTTCTGACATTTAAAATCAGGTAGTAATCACCATTTCGTTATCATGTTTGGTGCTTGTGTAATTAAGTAGGCATGCACAATGAGCAGCTCTCTCCTTACAAACAATTCAAAATAGTTCTTATCTTATCAAAGTACCCAAAAGGTCAATTCACACCTTAAAATTAAATTAGCAGAGAGAGAGATCTTACATCTTTCTGGACCTACTTAATATAGATTTATCATTTTAATACTGTTAACATATAAAAGCTGGAGTGAAGAGTATCTGAAATACATTGTGATGGAAACCAGGGCATTAGCGAGCTCTAAGCCCCCAAACACAATCACACCAAGAATCCTGGATTCAAATAAAGGATGGTTTATTCACCAATTCCTCCTCAAAGTAACAAAAGCACTCAATATTCAGGTTTTCTTTCTCCACAACACCTCTCTTCTTAGTCTTCATTATACCATCATACTGCCCTCCTCCAGTCAAGTGTTGCTCTACATCCTCCCAGCTCCGACTCGCCTGGATTAGGGAGTGCGGTCCCTTTTATTACAGACCTGGGAGTACTTCCGGTGCCAGGGTGATTGCCTGATGGAAGCACTTACGGGTCACATGGAAGTACCATAAATTGGGGAGCGCATCTCCCTACAACGGCTCCTTGCAGCTCCCATGGTCCCCAGTATAGCTGTATTGCTAGACTACGTCTTCCAGCATTCCCTGCTGGTTCCTGAATGGGCACCTTCATGGAGGGCTGCTGCCATCTATCTTCTGGGGGGACCTCTTCCACTTCTAGTGGGCTGTCCGTCCATTTGTTCTAGCCATTTCTTCCACGTCTGGTTCTTCTCTCTTCCCTGGTCAGGATGCCTGTCTGCCTTCGAGGAGCCTCCCATCCGTGTAAGAAACCATTCCCTCTTCTGGTTGCAATGCCGGTCCAGCCCATGTGATATCTACAACATTCTTAATGATACATTCCGCAACACTGGCATAGGGTGAACACTGAAACTGTTCAGTCATAAGTTTATGACACGGTGTGTTATTATCACTTGAAAAAGTCATTCAGTTAATTAATTAGTAAGATCTGGTACTAATTAATCATCTCCAGAATGCTATTTTTAAAGTGTTTATTAAATTTTTCACTTTCAGAAGAAGAAAGACAAGAAGAAGTATTCATGGTTGAATCGGCTGATGGGTAAAAATGCAGAGAACCATCCGGTAATTTCCTCTCTTTTTAGTTTCTCTGTGTAGGTGGTGTTTTTAGCTCTTAAAGTAGGAAGGCTTCTGCTAGACTAACAAACACTGCTGTGTTTTTAAAGGGTGGCAGTTGTACAATATATAAATTGTATGTCTCTGCTTTTGCACACCATGGTGACATATTTTCTAAGTCTCGTGGTACTTGTATTTAATGAGAAGCAGCTTTTTGTAGCTTGCAAGCACATTCAGCAATCACTCCTAACGTTTGATACATGGTGATGGAAAATGTGTATTTAAAGAAAAACAAAAAAAGAGTAAAAGATGGGGAGATTAAAAGGTTAAAGTGAGCTGGCAAAAATTATCATCATTAGTCAGGCTAACCGATGGCAAGACGTTTTTCATCAAAACGTCAACAAGGAGCAAGAATCTGGGACAAAAAGGATTCCAAAAGTCAAAATAAAAACTTAATATGAAGACCTCAACAACGAAAACTAAATGCACATTAGGATTGTTCTTAAATTATCCAAAAGCTTTAATGATGATTCCTGTGTGCAAAACGGGCATGACATCACGACAGTGAAACATCCTGGTACATAAGTGACAACAGGCTCTGAAACTGTTAGCAAAATGACAGAGGCTGTGAAACCACAAGAGAAAATGATGAATCAAAATGTCAGCGGAAAGACATCATTGTTATAGCAATAAAATTTAATAAACTGATTTACCAGTCAATCTACATCCCTACCCTTCTATTGTCATGACCTTAGGATAATGACCACAAGAATGAGCTTTTTCCACGAACTGGCTGGGCTCTCCCTTAGTGAAAAGCACAGACCTCTGGGAGAGGCTTGGAGGAAACGCTGCTGACCCTCTATACCGGGATGAGCCAACTGAAGTGGTTTGGCCATCTGATACAAATGCTTCCTGGATGCCTCCCTATGAAGGTTTTTCAGGCACGACCAACTTGGAGGAAGACCTAGAACTCACTGGGAGGATTATATCTCCCAGATGGCCTGGGAACCCCTTGGGATCCCACAGTATGACTTGGTAAGTGTGGTTTAGGAAGGGGACATGTGGGCCATATTGCTAAGACGTTTCTCCCATGAGCCAGTTTCGAATAAGTGGTGGAAAAATGAATGAATGAATGAAAAAACAAATAGAAAACAATCAGCAATGATGGAATGGTGACAACTACTGTACCTAATGGCTGGCTTTCTTCTCAGATACAGCAATGTATTCTTCAGCATTTCCTGGGGTAAGTGCACTCATATGAGGTGTGAAACGTCATTAGTTTCATACAGATGACTGAGATGTCAAAGGTTAATCTAGCATAAGGAGAATTTAAGAAACCCACTACTCCTCCGTCTTAATTAAGATAGCTACATGGAACAGTAGTGTAAAGTCAATAATGAAAATCATTACAGTTTAAATGGAGATTGGATTGTGCTTTGTCATATAGTAATACAAAAGGATTTAGTGAAGAGAATATTCCAAGTGTAGCTGCAAAAGATGACAACAATGGGCTTACATATCCATATGCAGTGCATGAAATCTGACGGAATGTGAAAATTTCTGAAAACCCTGTCTCAAAAAAGTAATAGTTGAATTAAATTCTATTAAATTGAATAGATTAATTAGAACAACTGTAACGAGAACAGGCAATTCAGCCCACCAAACTGGTCTATATTTTTCACCTAACATTTTCAAAATGACATCAACACGAGAGCTGAAAGTCCCCAAAGTCCTACTCTAAGTTCAAGTGTGCCTGAAATAATCAAACATTAGTTGCAAACTAAAATGTTTACAGAAAGAAGGAAGTAATTCACATACAGTATGCAATACAAAAAAGAGCACAATGAGATAAAAGTACAGAAACAGATGTACTGTACTTTCGAAGTCTTATTTTTTCTTATTATAATTATATGTCTACACAAAGAAATTAAAAATCCAAATTCATGCATTACATTGAAGAACCCCAAATCAAAACACAAAACCAAATCCTCAACCAAACTGAACAACAGTTCCTTTACAAACACTATTCTAATAACATGCAGAGAAAGCGAGAAAAGAAGTGAAATGATTAAATCCATAAGAAATGAAATCTTAAATTCAAAAACAAAAACCTGAACAATCATTTTCTTGAAAAGAGAAGACTTGCTATTTCATAAAATAACCCATAATGAACTTTTAAATGGGAGACACCTAAGAGTAAGTAGGCCACTAACAGAAACAGAAACTCAAAGCTTCAGCAGGTAGACTTGGGGCTTAAAGAGGCATTAAATAGGAGTCTGGGTACACCTGCATTAGGTCCTGTGTGTGTAATGACATTTGTATTATCGTAGTCTTTCCCTCTACTTGCCCTGTTTTCTTCAAGGGTAAGTGTACTCGTCAAGTTTGTTTTCGGGTTGGTCTACTGTTGCACTTTAAGATGAACACACACATACATAGCTATACGCATGCACACAGACCCTAAACACAACAGTGCCCCATGAATGACACACACACGCTGATTAACCTCTAGCACTTTAAACCACACAAGTGCTTTAGGCACTTCAAGAGACTTACTTAACGGCACGAACAACATATAAGGTTTTAATGATATCTCAGACCTAAATATTACTTTTGGTCTACAAGAATACATTTAAACATACAAAGGCTCAGCACTCTTGACTATAGGCCATTTATCAGCCAAGAATACCTTACTTTATGTACTGTTCCCTACTATGGGGTGGAGCTCTCACCTGCAGCCTTAATAAATCTCACAGCACAGAGGCAATGGCAAACCTCTGGCTGCACCAGGTGCTCAAAGAAATCTACCTTATTATTTCAATCACTCTAAAAACATTAAGACAAAGCATAGAAAGTTAAAAGCAGCATGGTATTTATTACAGGAATAATAATAATACCACTGGAACAAAGAATAATAGAAAATAAGACTGATAGAAAAGTCTGGTCATACGTGTCTTTGTTTTCTTCTCTGACATCGCTCTTTCGTCGTCGCTGTTTCTCTTCTGACGTTGCTTTCAAATGAGGCATATTTTTTTATAAAGTTTTATGCTGTGGTTTCACAACACATGATTGTTGCATGCACCTGATTGGCTGGCCAACAATATGATGGATGAATTTTGCTCAAACTCTTTAATCTATCTTTTCCCAGATAATAATTTTTTTTTGATGTTGCCTAAAACATTGCCATGTCCTCCTTTCCCAGGCTGTAAACCAAATTGTTGTCCCAGATGTCCATCCATAAAGTAATCAATATCCTGAGGTATCGGCTCAGTCTTCCTTTCCCAGGCTATAAAACCAATTTAGCACTATGCTGTGAACAACTGTTATAAAAGTGAAGTGTAAGGGAAGAGGATATGCCTTTTTATTATAATGCCTATACAAGTGTCCTACATCTGAATTCATCTTGTTGGGATTGAGCAAAATATAATAATAAAAATATAGAGAATAATTTGTAGATTTTATACGCCATAACAGCATCACTCACATCTTCTACAACTCTGTGATGGCCAGTGCGATTTCCTACACTGTGGTATGCTGGGCTGGTAACATCACTTCAAGAGAGGCCCACCAAATAAACAAGCTAATTTAAATGGCAGGCTCAGTTATAGGAAGAACTCTCAGCCCCCTAGAGGTCATAGCATAGGAGAGAGTTAAAACAAAACTGAATGCCATTATGAACAGTGCTGCACATCCTCTCTCTGACCACTAACACTGAGGACTTTCTGTCAGTGAATTATTCAGCAAAAGTGTATGAAGAATTGCTATGGGGGCTCCTTTATACCAACAGCAATACATCTGCATAAAGCCTCACTGTCACTGGGACTGCCAAATCCGGGTGTTTTCTTTCTTGTTTGTCATTTGGGTGTGTGTTCAGACCAGTGTATAGTGTGTGTGTATGTGTGTGCATTTATTTATTTAATAATCTGTAAAAACTCAAATGCCCCCTGGGAACAAAGAAAATTCTTTCTATCATGTATAATGTCTCTCTTCATGGTATAGACTCAACCAAATGTGCAGGTTACTGTTATAGGAAATTATCAATGAATTTGGGGATGAATAGTGATTTATCTGAACTGTATGTAAGGCAAGGAATATTTGTACACAAGGCTTATCCCTAACATTTCTTTTTTTTTTTTGTTTCTCAGATGAAGAAGTCTCAAAAAAGATCATAAAACTAATATTTGGCAAAAGAGAACATTCAGCTCAACTTGGCTTCTCTGTTTTGTGTTCCTCCGTTTGAAAGACAGAGATTTGGTATTTGCCAGAGTGCTAGTTTGGGTAACTGATTAAATATGTTAACAATGTAAAAAAAGTGTTTTATACAATTTGTATAAAATTTCTTCTTTTAGCACCTTTCTGTTGTCCCTGCATTATTTTGTGAAATGTTCACAAAATAATGATATTTAACCAGCTGAGGTGGGCACGTGTCACGTCTCTTCTCAGATCACTGCATTGGCTCCCTGTTCCAGCATACATAAAGTTAAAATGCTTGATGCTTGCCTAGAGAGTAGTCAATGGGACAGCATCCATATATGCAGAGACATTTGTGAGGTCCTGTGCTCCTTCTTTCCACTGATGAATGGCATCTGGTGGCATCAAATCTCAGTCCTGACTCTCTTCATATGCAGTTGAATTACTGTATATACTCACATATAAGTCGGGTCTTCAAACCCGAAAAATCAATCATAAAATCAGACCACAACTTGTACGCCTTTTCAAAAATGCCACACTTACATTTTTTTTTTTTACATCTCCTTGCCTCCAATCTCGCATCAGTTTCTCAGACGTATTGAATTTTGTTGCAGCAGTGCAGTTACCAATTTGTTTTGCTATTTCAATGATGTTTAATTTAAAACCAGCTTCATATTTTCTTCTGATCGAACGCTCCATCGTAGATAAGGGGTGCTCTTATGATAAAAGTGTATGAGGGTGTGAGATACAAAAAACACAAAACAGTGCAAACATTGCTTCGGAACAGTCCGGGTATTACTGTGTGGTCATGTAGGCACAATAGAGAGAGAGAGGGAGAAGGAGGTTGGTTAGGAGCATGTGCTGATACAGTGCATTGCCGCACCTACATAGAAAAAAAAGGCAGTGTGATCCGTGGTTACTCTCTCAGGTGGGCGTTGGAATATCATAATCCCTTGTACCAATGGCATGAGTTTTCCCGGATTCGACTTATACGACCGACATTATAAAATTCCAGAAATTATACTGTAAAAATCAATTCCCGACTTATCCGTGAGTATATACGGTAGATGCCCACCTCCTTTCAAAATTCTGCCTCCTTCAGTGTGTTTAAGTAGCGTTTAAAGACTCTCTTGCTCTGTGAACTTCTGTCTAACTGATATTAATTGTTAGGTTTTTGTAATCTAGGACTTGTAACTACTCGCTTATATTTTGTTCTGAGCTATTCACTTGTGATCATCAATTTTGTAACCTTGTCGTGTAACACTTGTTCCCAAACAGTCCCCGAGACTGATGTTTACTCGATTATGTTTACTTTTTTGTAAGTTGCTTTGGATACAAGTGTCTGCTAAGCAAATGAATGGAAATAGAAATGTTCCTCTCGTGATATTTAGAATAAATATAATTTTGTTCTTTTCATTTTTTTTATTGTTTATGTTTCAATTATTGTCATATACAGATAACAAAGGAACATCATTACCAGTAATGAAATTCTTGAACTCAGAGCACCCTCAGATTGCATAGTAAATTTAACAGTTAACATAAATTTAAAAAGTAAAATAATAAAAGTAAGAATAACATGGTAAGGTGCATAGTATAATATTAAATGTCTGTAGGGCAAAGGAGTGTAGTATATGTTTATGTATGTTCCAGTCTATGTACAGAAGGTAATTTTGAAAGTGACTTTTTTTTTAAAATGACTGTTGTTGTAAAAGTGATCAACATTCACCTGTTCAGTAGCCTGCTGGCTTGCAGGTATAAACTGCCCCATAACCTGCTGATGCGGGTCTGGATGCACCTGTACCACCAGCCAGATAAATCTGTGGCTGGGATGGCTGGGATGAGAGAAGATCCACTGTGTCTTCCTCCTGCAGAGAGAGGTCCTGGATGTCTGACAGCACAGTCCCGGTGATGTGTTCCACCAATCTAACCAGCCTCTGTAGAACTTTGCACTCCAGAGCATTACAGCTGCCATACCAGGTCATGATACAACCAGATCGAATACTCTTGACACATCACTAGAAAGTAGTGAGTATTCTGGAGTCCAGGCCAGAACTCCTCAACCATCGTAGAAAGAAGAGATGCCGTTTTGCTGCTTTCAGGATCACATATAGATGATGCAACCAGCTTAGGTCCTCACTGATACTGATCCCCAGGAATGTGAAACAATTGACTCTCTCCACCTCTGTTCCCTGAATGTGAATGGGGTATGCCCACCACTCCACAATCTCCTATAATCCATGATCAGCTCCTTGGTCTTGCTGAAGTGGAACAGCAGGTTGTTGTCACCACACCATGATGTCAGGACTCTCACCTCTGCTCTATAGGCAGACTCATCTCCCCCTGATATGCAGCTGATAATGGTTGTATCATCTGCAAATGTAATGATACTGCAGGAGATTTGTGTGACTTTGTTTAATAATAATAATAATAATACATTTTATTTATATAGCGCCTTTCCCATGCTCAAGGCACTTACAGAATAAATAAAGAACGCAGAATATACAGTATATAGCATAGTACAAACCAGATAAATAAATAAAGAAGATTAAGACAGTAAATTCTGAGAAAAAAAACAGACAACATAATTGATGGTCTCGCACACACACATACAGGTTTCACACGCTCCTTACAGCACAGAGCAGTCTGTTATGTTTTGGTTTATTAGAGTAATTGTATATGATAATAGTCAACAAAGCCATTGAGAAATCTTTATTTTTATTATTGTTTATCTGGATTATCACTATAGCTAACGTGACCTTCAAGATACGTACACCTAAAAATTAAAATAGCAGGAATGGAAAATCAAAAGACGGAGCATTGCCAGAAATTGAACTGAAAACATGTCAATTCCTTAGTCAGTACAGCACACCCCCTAAAATATCATCTCTATCATCTATTTGAATAGTGAGGGTTTTTTTGTTTGTTTTATTAAAGGAATACTCCATCCAAAACTGTTTTTTTTATCTGTTACCATGTGTTGTTTGTAGTGATGACCTAGTATGGAGATTGCAAATGTTAATGGGGTATGACAGGGGTACCAATACAACAAAAAAGCAAACTATATTAAAACATCCACAAACAAATCTCACAAAAGTCACATAATCCATATGTCAGTTACCAAGCTGCATGCTCACAATGTCCAAAACACATACATTTTTTTGCTAAAATATTGTTAAAATAAATAATTTCTGGAAAATCAGATTATTGTATGAAGTGAAAACTCATTCACATGTGATCAGTGAATAAAGGGGAGAAGCAAATCTTCAATTCAAAAACTTAATCCCGCCTGTGTCTGCACTACCCTGATTACAATACAATACAATTTCTTTTTATATAGCCCAAAATCACACTAAAAGGCAGGCAAAACAACTTGGCAGGTGGGCTGTGGCACCAAGTGCTACATTTGAGTACCAAGAAGATTATCTTGGAGTATTTATTTAACAAACTTTTAGCAAAAAATGAATACATTTTGGATGTTATGAGCATACAACTGGCTGAATGACACATGGTTTATGCAAAACCATTAACTTTAGATTTTTTTAATGTAGATTTTAATAATTTTTTGCTGTTGTTCAGTATTAGCCTGTTATGGGCCCCAATTAATGTCTGCTGTATCATAACTTTTATGATATTTCTTCTGCATGAAAATATGATATTAAAAATTTCTCTAAGTCATCACTACAAGAAAATGGGGTAAGTAATAAATTAAAAAAATATATATTTTTGTGTGGAGTATTCCATTAATGCACACATTATTTTATTGTCTGGCCCTTTAGTTGGTGATAGCTCTTTAAATAGTCAAAGTGAAATTCACTGAAGAAATTTTCTAAAATAGAGAAATAGCTCTCACAAATCGATGCACAGATCTAGTGTAAATAGAGTGAAAAGTATTTAATTATCATAGACATTGTACATTACTTCAAATGATCTTATTACTAGTCTTCTTAACAAAGAATGATGTGTAATACTACATATACTATAAGGGATACAATCTGCTTTAATTAAAGCAACTCAGATCCTGGAGCACTGCTGTTTCCAGAAGGGGGCGCTACCTCCCTTGTTGGAATGAGTTCTTTTGTAATTGCGGCGTGTTACATAACCCAAAACTATACAGATATAATAAAAAGAGGCAATACCCCTACCTTAGTGATACAGCGGTAAGAAATCACATAGGAGAAATAGCTTAGCTTTCTTTAATGATGGTTTACACTGGACAAAGGAAGCAATGACAAGAACCCAGTTCGGGAGTGGAGGCCCGATGTATAGAGTCTGCCATTTTCATTGCTGTGTGGGAAGGATTTTCTGGATCAGATGACGTTACTGCCATTTTCATCGCTGTGTTGGAAGGATTTTCTGGATCAGATGACGTTATCTTCCATCCGTCCGTCGGCTTCAAAGGTGTGCCAGGCAATGTTCCAAGGCTTTATACTATTTCTTCACGTTTAGGCCCCCACTTAGGTGAATCATGCCATTCCAAACAAGGCAAAGAGGATACAGTTTCATGCTGACTTTGACACACAAAAATAGTATACAATGCCCATTTCGCAGTTGTCCCTGTCTTGTCTTCTAATGCTTGCCTGGCAGTTCTAAATGATGAGCCCCTGTGCTAAATCTGGCTCTGTGTTAGCTGTGCATGTGAGTAGAAAGAAAAGTAGATTTATAAATATTTGTACAGAGCACAGTGACATATTAAACATACACTTATTACAGCTGCAGTGGATGCAGATTTCAATTCCAACCACTTTCTTGATTAGTAACCAATTATTGCTACTAATTCAGTCTACTTCTTATGTGTTTTAAGGAATTTGCTGTTTAAGATTCATAAACTTTGTTTCCAGCAACCAAACAATAATGAGATGCAAAGGAAGTTAGCAGATGACCAGCTACAATAAGTTGATTCCATTACTGGTTATAATATGTATCCATTATATAATGTTTCAATAAAATATCTGAAAGCAAAAAAGTGAAGGTTTGAGAAATACTGTATTGAGTACTTCTGGGCCAACAAACCTATAAAATCATCACTTTTGGAAATATCTGGTATGGCATATCACAGCAGTATTAAGCCATAGAGTATGCATTTCCCAAGCATTGAGAATTGGCTTCTAATCAAGAAGTAAAAATGGTGACTCTCCCAGAGCTTGTTTTGTGAACCCTGAGTTAGCTGGTCACCTGTTGAGTTTCTTTACATCTCTGGTGTCAGTGCGGACCTGCACTTTAGATTGGACGCTGAATGAGAAAGAGAGAAAGCCCAACCAACATCACTACAAAGTGCTCCACTTACAGTCTTTCCTAATGTACGAGATAGGGGAGTTACTCTTTTAGCTCACACTGACAAGAAGTTTGATTTAGAGTGCCATTAGAATCCAGTGGTTGTGGGTTCAGGGCTGTCTGCCAGCAGTTACCGCAGTGCAAATCTGCAAACTAAGAAGGCTCATGATGATTGTGTATGTAAACCCATGGCAGAACAATTGGCATAGTCGGCAGCCTTTGCATTGTGGTGGAGGTGAAGTGTGGTGTCCATGCAGAGCTGCGCAGTAGAGAGGAGGCTGGGTTACAGAGAGAACCCTGCTGACATGAACTGGAATCTCTCTGCTTACAGCCTTTCCTTGACAGAAGGAAATGAATGCTTTAACTCACACTGACAAGGAGGTAGATTTAGAGGGACAGCAAGGGGTACTACCACTACCTCTGTGTGAACCCATGGCAGAACAAAATCTCATAATAGTTTGGCTCCTGGTTAATGAAAAAATAACCAATTAAGGGTTTTAAATTTTAAAAGTTAGATTCATGGAGGGATGCTTCATTAGTAATAATATTACTTGTTATTTAAATAGTTAAAACAAAAACTTCAACACACTGTGGCCCTCCAGTGAATGCTTTTGTTATTACACCTTTACAGTAAAATCGGATTTGTTCCAAATCTACCCCTGTGGCCGATTCTATGCTGCCTGCTTGACATTCCTCTGTTTACATGCTTGTCATCTATTTTAAGGTATTGTTCCCTAATGAATCAGCTCACCAGAGGTGCACTTTTATGCTTTATGATTGAACTTCAAACAGGCACCTCAGAGTACCCAAACTAATGACCTTAAATACCACCATTCTATACCACGGTTTTATATGGAGGCCCAAAAGGCATATCATATTAATACAAAGTGGCAGGCACAACAAAACAAAAGAAAGGCATGAAATTACCAAGGAAAATGAGGGCATGAAATTAAACATTAGCAGTGAGGCTTCTCATATTACAGTGCATAAAACGATAATTACAGCAGATAACTGGCAGGCTATTTTAAGATGTTTCAGCTAATGCATTGTTCATTGTTTACCAAATGACAAATTCAAACACTTTTAATGGGTTAGAGTAATGTTAATTTATTTACTTGTATGCACTTTTTAAGATCTGTTTACAGTTGCAAGTATAATACATACTGTATTTTTTAATCATACCTAACCATAGACATTTACACAAGCACCAGCCTGTAATATTCTGCTTTTAATAATCTCTGATGCCTCACTTGTCACATTGGTATTCCAAGTCCTCAGTGTTTGATACATGCAATCCTTTACTGACAGCTGGAAGACACATTCTGTACTTTCTTGAGCGTCAGCAAATCACAGCTTACAGTACAAGCAGCACTCATGGTCTTACAAATGAACCCACTTAAGTAGCTGGGACTTGGCACTGGAATACCCATAGCTTGAAAGTAAGTGCATCCAGCAGTACTTGATGCGTTGACTTTACTAATGGGTGGCATTGTGATAAGTCTTGCTGTCTCATAGCTTGAAATGACTCCAATTGGGTAAGTCTATATGAATTTTGCATAAAGTAACCAAATCTGCTTGGGTTTTGTCAAAGAACTTGTGTTCTTCCACAGCCCTGGAATCGTGTAGTTGTTAAGTTGCCTACTATGGCTCTGTGTGAGTAACTGTGAGATTGTGTTAAACTGCTACCCCCTTTCTGAGTTGCCTTCTGCTGTATATTTTGTCTGTGCCCTTACAAAGGAAAGCAGGTCCCGAATCTAATAGACTTAATTGTATTTCACTGTCAGAGACAGATGATTTTTAAGAAGTGTAGCTCACCAGACTGTTTGTCTAAATGTAATAATGCGGATCCCTTAAGCAAACTGACTTGCAAATGACAGTTTCACATAATGGTTTTATGGATTTCTGCACAGGCATGATAACAACTTGTTTATAGTCACACAGTAAGTCATTGATATACAGTAAGCTAAACTGGTCACCTTCTATTAATAATCGTTATAACACATCGCCTGCTTATTGTTCTATTCAGTCAAGGAAAAGTAAAATATTGTTGACCTATAAACAAGCAATCTTAAAAAACACAGGTTTAGAATGGTTCCCAAAAGATTTCCTACACCACATTTACTGGGTTTATGAGCACATGAGCTGCAATACAGTATAATAATGTCAGTATAAGACAATGTATTCATAACAAATACAAAACATGATACTGACTGTGCTATTGTGATTTTTCCCTTACTTACCCTTTACCTATTTTCTACAGGGATAAGTATGCTCATCAGGTTCGTTATGTGGTTGGTTTATGGTCACACCTTAAGATTAACACACACATACATAGATATACGCATACACACAGACGCTAACCACAAAAGTACCATATGAAAGACGTATACCCATCATCTATATGCTACATCGATCCCTCTATCACTTGGACAGAGGCAGTGGTGCTGTAAGAATTATGTTTCTAGACTTCTCTAGCACCTTCAACACAATCCAACCTCTGCTCCTTAGGGACAAGCTGACAGAGATGGGGGTAGATTCATACCTGGTGGCATGGATCATGGACTATCTTAAAGATAGACCTCAGTATGTGCGTCTTGGGAACTGCACGTCTGACATTGTGGTCAGCAACACAGGAGCGCCACAAGGGACTGTACTTTCTCTGATCCTGTTCAGCCTATATACATCGGACTTCCAACACAACTCGGAGTCCTTCCACATGCAAAAGTTCGCTGATGACACTGCTATCGTGGGCTGCATCAGGAGTGAGCAGGAGGAGGAGTATAGGGACCTAATCAATGACTTTGTTAAATGGTGCGACTCAAACCACCTACACCTGAACACCAGCAAAACCAAGGAGCTGGTGGTGGATTTTAGGAGGCCCAGACCCCTCATGGACCCCATGATCATCAGAGGTGACTGTGTGCAGAGGGTGCAGACCTATAAATACCTGGGAGTGCAGCTGGATGATAAATTAGACTGGACTGCCAATACTGATGCTCTGTGTAAGAAAGGACAGAGCCGACTATACTTCCTTAGAAGGCTGGCGTCCTTCAATATCTGCAATAAGATGCTGCAGATGTTCTATCAGACGGTTGTGGCGAGTGCCCTCTTCTACGCGGTGGTGTGCTGGGGAGGCAGCATTAAGAAGAAAGACGCCTGGACAAACTGGTGAGGAAGGCAGGCTCTATTGTTGGCATGGAGCTAGACAGTTTGACATCTGTGGCAGAGCAACGGGTGCTCAGCAGGCTCCTATTAATTATGGAAAATCTACTGCATCCACTAAACAGTGTCATCTCCAGACAGAGGAGCAGCTTCAGCGACAGACTGTTGTCACTGTCCTGCTCCACTGACAGACTGAGGAGATCGTTCCTCCCCCAAACTATGCGACTCTTCAATTCCACCCGGGGGGGTAAACGTTAACATTTAACATTATACAAAGTTATTGTCTGTTTTTACCTGCATTATTATCAATCTTTAATTTAATATTGTTTGTTTTTTTTTTTTTTTTTTTTGTATCAGTAAGGTGCTGCTGGAGTAAGTGAATTTCCCCTTGGGATTAATAAAGTATCTATCTATCTATCTATCTATCTATCTATCTATCTATCTATCTATCTATCTATCTATCTATCTATCTATCTATCTATCTATCTATCTATACACACGCATGTTATTCCCTAGCGCTTTAACCCACACAAGTACCGAATGAATAACACATGCACAGTCTGCTTTCCCTAGTACTCCAAGAGACTTACTTATCATAGGCACGAACAACATTTGATGTTTTAGATATATCTCAGAACTAAATATTATCTTTGGTCTACAAGAATATATTCAAACATACAAAGGCTCAACCTCCCTGGCTATAGGCTATTTATCAACCAGTGAATGTCTTACTTTAATGCACTGCTCATTACTGGACAGAGCTGTATGTCCTCAGCTTGATAAACCTTGCAGCTTGGATCATATAGCACTTCCTTACTGCTCCAGGAGCTCAAAAATATTAACTTATTACTTCCATCACTCTCGATTTGAAGACAAAGAAAAGAAAGTTAAAAGCAACATGGTATTTATTAAAGAGCAATAATACCAGTTGAACAAGGAATAAATGAAAATGTGGATAGCAAAGTCTGGACATATATAGTCTTTAGAAAAAGGCTTACGAAAAGTTAAAGATGTCAAAGATAAATGTCCTAGGTGGCTTGTGATCCAGCACTTGAAGTTGTTCATGAGATGCTTTGCTGATGATCAGATGAAAACGGGCGCACGTTTCTGGTGCCTCTTCTGATGTCACTCTTCTGTTGTCACTGTTACCTCTTCTGACGTTGATTTCAGACAAAGCATATTTATTTTAAAATTCTACGCGGGGGGTTTGCAACACATGATTGTTAGATACACCTGACTGGCTGTCTGTCAATATGATGGATGAATTTGCTCAGACTCTTTAATCTGTTTGAGTATGTCTGCTTTCCCAAGCAATGAAGTTTTTGATGTTTTAAGAATCTATTTTCTCAAACTGTGAACTAATTTGGCGATTTCTAGTCCCATGGTATCTCCTTCTGTTCACAGGTTGTAAAGTAATCAGATACAACCTGAAGCACGGCATGTCTTCCTTTCCCAAGCTGTAAACCAATTTAGTCCTCGTGCCCATCTCTTCACTCGTGATAAATTCATCAATACAGCTTGAGGCATCTCCTGAATTCCGGCTCAGTTCAAACAGATATTAATGTGATTGATATTGGTACAATTCAGGAAAACAATGCTTTGATATTAAACTGCCCATGCAAGTGTTCTGTATTTAAGTTCATCTTGTTTTATCTTGAGCAAAATATAATGAAAATATAGACAAATTTGCAGATTTTGCACACCACAGCACTGACATCACACAACCTGCAAAACTTTTAGTTAATAGAATAGCAATAATAGGCAGCATTCGCTCCTGATCATGCGCCTGCACCCCTGGTAGGCTGGTCAGAGCAGTGTCTGCTGCAAATTCAACAGTGGTAGCCCTTGCTGCATCATGTACAGCAGAACGCTGAAGGAGGTCTAACATTTTGGGCCTAGGACTTCTTGTGGGCTCTCTTATAGTCAACTTTCTGCATCACTTCAGTTTAATACTTGGAGAGACCCTTCATCACCTATGGCTTCCAAGCATTCCTGTTTGAGGCGACCAACTGCCAAGCAGTGGCTTTAAAATCAAGAACCCCAAGGTCATTCTTGCAGACTTCCTTGTAGCATCTGGGGTCTTCCAGGGGGTCTTTTGCCTGATGCCAGTTGTCCAAAGAGGAGGTCCTTGGGTATCTGACTATCGCCCACATGTTAAACGTGACCCAGTCAGGCATATGTGTGTGCTTGAAGAAGATGAAGATGGAGGTGGTACCTGCCCCCTCAAGCACTGCACTGTTGGTGATCTTGTCAGTGCATGTGGAATGAGTTGAGCCACTGTTCTGGTTTGTGTACAGCATCCAAGACTCACTAGTGCACACCAATGTGCTCAGTGTGAAGATGATATGGTTTTTGGTGTTCTCTATGTGGTTGCTGTTAGCACAAACTCTCTTTGTCAACCTTAAAAAACAGAGCAGATATTTGCACTAAACAGTTTTACACTGTATATCCATCCACCCATCCATTTTCCAACCCGCTGAATCCGGACACAGGGTCACGGGGGTCTGCTGGAGCCAATCCCAGCCAACACAGGGCACAAGGCAGGAACCAATCCCGGGCAGGGTGTCAACCCACCTCAGTACACTGCATATAAGTAGAAGTAAGAATGTGTCCCACACTCTGTTTTCTGACCCATGGCACCTTTGAAAGTTATATAGGATTTGAATCAATTATGGGTGGTGATAATCCAAAGGTAAATTTATAGCCATGTATCATGAGAATCATTTTATTAATTCAATGCTTACTTCTGAAAACAATAGCTAAATGGTTTAAAGTCATCTCTTCCATGTTTTCACCAATGTTATCCATATCTTTAAACATTTGCTGAACTTTCTTAATTCAGTCTTAGGGCCCTGTAGAACAGAGCAAATCTGAATGGAGCAGCAATCCCCTGCATGGTTCACTCACACACACCATTAGTTGCTTAGGACTTGAACCTCCTGAAGCTTGACAGGAACAGTCCCAGCTTGCTGCCCTTCACCAATCTTATATTCAGGTTTGATATCTTAAAGTGGTGAATTGGTCACAAATTGGTAAATTCTAACAACATGGCTATGCAGTTATTCAGTTATTCTTTTTCAAAGTCCTTTGTTTTCAAAGTCAGAATTCTTTTCTTGTGTTTAGTTTCCCGACAGCAGTTCTGTTAAATTCAAAGTTCTTGTTAATTTCTCCATGTCACATTTCTTCTCGCTCTCATGTTATATGGGTTACTTCACACCTTCATTTTTTTTCTTACCTTCATATCCTCACTTTTTTGTTAAGTTCTAAATTGTTGGATTAATCTTGTGCCTCCAAACTTGTTTGCTGAACTTTGCCTTTTAAGACCCTTCTGCTGTATTGTAACATATAAGTTTATATTTTAAGATGAGTCACTTTCAGTACTAGAGTGCTCACATTTCATTAATGTGACCCTTCTGTCATCCTTGTGAAGAAAGTGTAACTAGAGACACCTTTTATAACCAGCAGGGTGAGACTAAGAAAACCTGAAAATGAATAAAATATTTTTATTAGTCTTGTTGGTTTTCCCCAAGTCACAAGATACCAATACAATGTAGCCTTATTGAGAATATGGGGTACAGCCAGTTTTGACCTAATCAGATGTTCTCTATGGAAATCCTATCAATACTGCACCAGGACTCTGAGTGAGTGTCTCTACCCAAAATGCATCTGTGATTTTTATTTCACAGCATTTTTAGGTAAGCATACACTACATCACATGTTATGATGCTGCCTGATTTGTATTGTGCATGTGCAAACAGTTTGCGGTAGATGAGATTTGGAGTAATTTCATGTCATTAGATAACAATGAGCTTATCACTCATGCAAATTTAATTATATTAGGAAATGTCATGATATTAACTTTTTAAAAAATATTTTACAGTCTTTTATGGCCTCAAAAAATAAAACAGAGAGAGTTGTTATGCGGGATTGGCAGGATGATGCTAAAAAGGATGACTCGGGGTATCCGACATGTGATGCCATCATCGTGATGATATAAAGTGGTCAGCATTGTGCACTTCCTGGCTGCCCAAATTTGTGGATATATCAAAAATAAAACCCTATTATTATTAT
The DNA here is from genome assembly GCF_900747795.2 of Erpetoichthys calabaricus. NCBI lineage: Eukaryota > Metazoa > Chordata > Cladistia > Polypteriformes > Polypteridae > Erpetoichthys > Erpetoichthys calabaricus. The sequence continues at coordinate 163,917,735 of NC_041400.2, forward strand.
TATTAAGGAGATCTTGGTTTACAAATTCTTTTCTGTTAATTGACTTTTATTTACATCTTACATTTTGGCATAGGCAACTTGAACTATTTTAGTTCTTGGCTTTCTTGCTATGTTTCTCGAGCTACGGTTTGGTCTTGTGTCTTGACAACTGTTTATTTGATTCTTCTCCTCCCAGTTTCAACCTTGGCTTATTATTACTGTTACGTTCCAGCTTCTCAAAAGCTCATACTTTACTCAACTCGTACTCATCTTTACTCAAAATGGCTAGTGCCATGTACAGTCAGTACATAGGTGCTATAGAACACACAGACCAAAATATTAACATAGCTACCGTATGTTTGATCGTAGACATAATGTTTGACACAGTGCAGCTCACAAGTCTCTCTATTAACTGGAGTTAAACTGATGCTGTGAAATATATTCTTTATGCGCATAAATCTAAAAAGTTATCTTGCAAAGTAAACTTGAAAAATGTACTTGTTGGTAAAGACATCAATGTCAATCCAATCCTAAAGTAAGACAAGCTATCAAGTAAAGTCATAAACACATATCTACAGTACAGATCAGATAGCATCATAAAATGTAGTCTGGTTTACATCTGCATGAAAATCAGGAAGGTGACACAGATCGAGTAATGGCAGTGGTCACCAGGGAGCCCAGAGGTATTTGCCACGGGTTTCTCAGAAGACTCTTCTTGCCAGAGAGCCATAGATCTTGAAGTTTGGAGGCAGCAATAGACAAGGATTCAAATGACAGAAGGAAGACCAGAGTTGGAGATGAAGTGTGTTTATTGAGAAATGCAAAAACTCAAAATAAATCACTTAACCAGAATTAAGCTTTGCACATTTGTTAACTGTGTGAAATGCTAGAAGCCCATTCATTTCTAGGAAAACTGTTTCAGCAAATCTTGCACAATGTAAATAAACATTTTGCATTTTTTCCATGATTTTGGTTTTCAATATTTTGCTAAAATCATAGCTTTATTAAGGAAATGTCGCCACACGATTTTTTGACAATCTTTGGATTTGTCAGGAGATCAGAAATACAATGATAAGATGGATCACCTGGAAGCAGTCTCAACTGGCAACCATAGTAGACCTGAAGTGACCACTATCCTCACTTTCTTTTCTTAAATGTTGCTCATTTATTTTTCTCATGGTAATTTTTCCAAACCAGAAAACTGAAAGTTTATTTAGCCACACATTTTTTAATATATGAATGAATATATACAATCATAGTGAACATTTGTGGAACTTCCCTAATAAAAACATAATGCACACCAATATAGGTAACAGTTTAATGTCCATTATATTTGATTTTTCTGTAACCGTCAAAGTTTTATACACTTTTTTGTTCTTATGAAGGATGTACCATAAAGGCATTCATTAAGGTTTTTGTTACAGGCAATCATTAGGTTACCAACTGAAAGTTTTGGCGCTTTGTCCTGTTCCTGTTGAAAAAACACACTTGAGAGAGTAGCCATGCAAACGTGTAACTCATGTCAGGAGCCACTGACATGTAAACAGATGTGTTAAACAGCTGTATAAAGCAGTGCTTATCAATCTGTTAGTGGCTCGTGAGTTGCTGCCGATGAGCCACCAGCTTAAGTTTAAAAAATAAAAGCTGTTTTAGTTCAGCTTGACATGACAAGGGGATGTTCCTCGATATTAAATGTTGCCATTATTGCAGCTGTTACACCATGGGGGACCTCCCCCAGGTTCTTTCATATGTTAAACATGCATACCAATGCACTCAAAACTCTGAGGGGGAGACCCCTTCAGCCCACAAACACAGAGAGTACCCTATTTCATCAATGTACACTGTTATAAGATATTACAGGGGAAAATTTTGCCTATGGTCATCACTGACCAAAATCAGATAAAACTGGGTCCGGAGGCAAAAAAGGTTGTGAACCAATGATACAGAGCACACTCTTTGGGATGACAGGTGAAAACTGGAATCCCAGGAGAAAATCTGTTCAACAGAACAAGAACCTGAAAACCCCACATAGGCAGTCACCGTGTTTACGTGCAAACAAAAAACTTAAATCAGGTGAGTGACCTGGTTAAGGCAGAACCCTGGTTTCTTAAACATTCGTGATTACATGAACAAGTACACTCCTTTCCCAGATGCTCTGACCTCATTAAATTGTGCAAAAGAAAAAAGTTAACCGTCATTATCTGCAGTCATGTGTTTTATAACTACATGTAATGCTTTGTGTGCTGTGAAGTAAATAACCTCCATCCCCTTTCAACATTCTTGACCAACATGAGCCCCTGATGACTTGTGGTATGAGCATTAGCCACCACATCACCTGATCACATTATTTTAATATCTACAGCGAAGAGCTGGATCAAAACTAAACCGACATCTTTATTTATATACTTCTGTTATTGGATTGCAAGCAGCATACTCTTTTCTACTTGGTAATGTGATTGAGCCTTACTAAGGAATGGCACACCAGTCCGTGTGCTTTTTGCCTTACACCCGGTGCTGCTGGGATAATAATAACACAGATATTTTTACTTCAGTAAAATAAGAATTGTGTTAGGTTACTTCTTATATTGGACTATGTAACATACACTACTTTTAACGTGTTAGCTCATCAACATCATTGCCGCTGCACTGTACTGGGACAGATTATTTCAACCAGGAGAAGAAATAATGTAATCGTCTGAATATTTGCCTCAGGAAATGTATCTTCTACCTGTGGCTGTTGGAAGCGTGTGTGAGGCTAACACATGCACAGGTGAACAGAGTGCAACGGGATGCACAGATGGCAAAACTGCCAACTGTATCCCAATGAAGGATTTACATGGCCAAAAAGCAGGTTACTCATGGAGAAATCTACCTCTGTTAATCAGATTTCTCAGAGACCAATAACCCAGTTTCTCTGACTGGAATAATAGTTTACATTGCAGTTTAGAAACCAGATTTCTGTGAACAACCAATTAAAGTGCATGTAAACACACTTGATGAGTGAGATTGGGACCTAGGACTCCGGAAATCATCAGTTGTGCTATAATATAAAATTTACTGAATTCCAGGATTTATTAAAGTGTTAAAACTTAAAGAAATGATCAGGAATGTAAACAATAAGATATTTTATATATTAATCCTTGTTTCTGGTCCAGAAATATCACTGCAGTGGGTACAGTACAGTACATTTTCACACTCGTCTGTCCTACACAAGTCTGACTGAACAAAATTTACAGATTATAGTATTTTTAAAGAACTGATGCTGATACATGTTTATTCTCTTATAATAAAAATTATTCATCCAGCCGTTTTTTGTGATACTTTAATTCAATTTTATGGGGGGGGGGGGGGGGTGTGGGAAGGTGCAGGAGCCCATAACAGCATCATTGACACAAGGCAGGAATCGACTTTAGAAGGGTCAGCGTATACTCGCTCATGTTGGGCCTACTTAGAGTAGCCAGTGATATTCCTCCTAAAGTGATAAATCACAGGTACTCTTTTAACTTTTGTGCTGTTTTTAATATCTCTGAATGACTACAAATGTTTTATGAAAGTATTAGTGGTGTGTGTGTGTGTGTTCCCCTGTGAGGGACTGGCACCCAGTTCAGGGGTTGTTTCTGCCTTGCGCCCTGTGCTTGTGTAAGGGGCTTGAATTCAGTGTTTTAAAGATTCTGCTACAGGTTATTGATGATGGACATAAATATTTTCCTGTCTTGCAAAAGAGTCACCTGCTTTGAATAATCAGACTGCTTTGATTAGTATCTCATCCACACACAATGTGGTGATAAAGAATTGCCTGCTTCCTTTAACAATGAACGAGTTCTGGGGACATTGGTTTCTAATCAGGTACTTCTTGATAGCTGACAACAATAGTATCGTTGAACCAAAAGATTTGTGTTTAAACTGTTGTTCTGCAGAGGAAATTGGCATGCACCATTATTTAATAGACCGTCTTGTTGATCTATGCATAGATTGAAGCATTTACAGTATATATTTCTGGGTAAATGAGAATAAAGTAGAACAGAGAAGTATTGTCTGAAATTTGTGACTGCTGCCTGCCTTTTTTACGCTTTTTTTTCACAACATCGCTGCGGCTAAACCCTGTACAAACAGTGGCTTGTACCTGGCCCAGGTTCCCCTAGGCCTGAGGCCAGTAAAACTTACTGGGATTGGCTCCAGCCCCCATTGACCATGCTCAGGATTAAGTGAGCTTAGAAAATGGTATTATATAATGTATTAGACACATCTTTTTTTCATAAATGCAAACTCAGAAATAATTATTTATGAATTCATATTGTGAACACTCATTAACATCTAAGTGAGACCTATCACCAAATGCTTTGTTGTAAGGAATGCCAGACATTATTTGAATATCAGAAACAGCTTCCTGCACTAAAAGAAGTCAATCCTATTCTTAAAACAACTCACTCTGTTTGCTGTAGTTGAGGTGCTAAATATATCTGTTGAAGACATAATTTTGCTTGAACATGACACACAAAATATACAGTCATCAATCTTCTGAGTAAATCAGTTAGGGAAAACAGTATTGAATAAAAATAAATTGGATCCAATCAAGACAACATGTTTGTGGATTGATAGAGTGACCAAGGATGTGGAGTATGGCTGTCTCTTGATGTTGATCCTATCAACATTATACCCATTTAACATTGTGACGGTGCCCGTGTAGTGTAAAAATCAGGAGGATTTTTAATATGTGCATTGTACATAGTAATGGATAGCAAGGCTGGTAGCAATTCTGGGTATAGGAAATAGTCAGAGAGGCAAAGGTGGAAGGACAAAAAAAATCTTTCAAATGCCTGATAAAAAGCTAGCAGTTCAGCAAGGCTGTAGCTTGGGCAAACCCACCTGCTTTTTTAACCTAAACAATACTACTAAAAAGGAACTAGTGATAAAGATCTGGAGATCATAAACCATAGACATAGTTAAATTTGGCGTCAGGAGAAACAACCATTAAACACTAAAACCAAAATGCTAAACAAGGAATTCCTAAATGGTAAATACCTCAAAACACACCAACATAATAATTACATTCACAATCCACAATCTCAGATGTGTCATCCATGCTGTCCTGCCTCTTTAAAGATTTTCACCCATAATGTAATTTGCAACACTGTTCAACTTATGGAACAACACCCCAAGCAATCACTCCACAAAATGGGATAATTATATTTCTACACTTTAGACCATCCTAGTTTTCCAAGTAACATATGTACAGTACCTACCTAAGTTTTGTGAACTAGGAAGTTCACAAAAACTGCTGCAAAAAGACTCACAAGTAGAAGGGTCCGTCAACCTTGTAAACCAAGAAAGGGCAAGCAAAGTGTTGTATTTTCAATAACACACAAAGGCTGAAGTTGTGTTAGGCCTCAAAAAACACAGCAAAAAGTCCCAAAAAGGGCTCAGAATATCCTCTAGAGGAGATAAAGACTGTCAAAATCCTCGACTAGTCACACAAGTGCCAATGCTCTGTAACAACATGCTCGAAGAGGCACAAAAGACACAGAGGGCAATGCATTAAAAATTGGCAAACACAGTCCAAATAAGAAATACAAGAGAATATTCAAAAAAGAGGCCTAAAAATTCCAGAAAAACAGTAATAATCAAAAATAGCAGTAAACACAAGAGAATCCACCAACCACCTAGTGCATACAAACGTACCACACTTGAATGAGGGCTTCACCCAGCATTTATGTGGCTGATTGTGGTACCAAGCTTATGATTAACAGGTGGTCCCGTTTCCTGGGGTACTATACATAAAATACAGGGAACAAGACCAAGCAAGCACTAAAACACAGAAAGTAAATAGTGCATACATTTCACAAATAACAAATATCATTACTAATAAGAACATAAACAAATGGATCAACAGAAGAGATGTAAAATGGAATCCCTCATAGAACATGAAGACTCTTTATAGGTATTTTTATTTATCAAAAATGCAGTGTAGCACAAATGAGCTCCAAGGAGCACAAAAGGCCTGAAAGAGTTATCTTAACAGAATAGGCAATCCACTGGTGAACAAATCACAAAAAACACCAATCCAAAGAGAGGTTGAGAAACAGGGCAAGAGGTCAAAAACTCCAGAGAATGCACGAAAAACAGAGCAATAATCACAACAGAACTCACCAACACCTAGCGCATACAATGTACTGCATGGGGCTGTATGTCCTCTAAGCCTTTAAAGGATTGAGGGCAGTTCCTTGATAGAGATGGACAGGTGCCCCACCTGTTGGGGAACCACCCACAATATACATGGAACATAGTAGAATAATGTTCATGTAAAAATTAAATAACGCACAAAACTAATAAAAATACACAGAATAATGCAAATAATTAACATACTGTTGTTATAAGTTTTCTGTGGCTCAGGACAGATTTTCAAATAAGTAATCGTGTCCGGGGATGTGTGGACTCCAATCATTTGCTGGTGTGGGTGAGCATGTTTCACTCTGGGAATGATTAGGGTGCTTGGCTGATCACGCACAAATGTACAGAGGCAGGTGGATAAGTCAGATGCCTCATTCGTGCCACGGAGGTAACAGAGTATCACATGTGCACCCAATCATACAGGAGAAATCAAAAGGAGCCTTCATGGAAGGCCTAAATTGGGAAATAGAAAAATGAAAAACAGAAAGAAGGAAGGAAAAGAAGAAGGAGAGAAAGGGCGAGAAGCAGAATTGAGAGAGAGAGAGAGAGAGAGAGCCCGGGTGGACAAGGAGTGAGAGGCAGGTGGTCTTGAGTGAGCCTCTGGCAGAGGAGCCTGGCGTTGATGAAGTGGCGGCCTGCTATGCGGTGTTTCCCATTGATGCTGAAGGAGTGCTGGCGGTAGACTGGTGTGTGACTCAGAGCGGCACCCTGTGATTGCTGCAGGCCTGGTAATGGAGACCTGAGCCTGGATTTGAAGGTAGATCTAACCTGTCGGTGGGCGTCTCCTCTTACTGCGAGGTCCAGACAGGATAAGGGGAGTAGAAGTCATGTTTTAGAGGGAAGCGTTGGGGCTCACAGTTTTTTTAAATGAACTGTCTCAGGATTTTATCCTTTTTTATTGGATTATTTATTTGAACTATCTTTAACCTTCACAGATTTCACAATATATGGATTATTTATAGTACTTATTGAAAAGAGAAGATTTGATTCACTGCACTAGATTATACTTAGTGCTTTTGTTAATAAATCCAATCCAAAAACACAGACACTTTTACACATACACCTTGTTATATTTTTTTTTTGGTTCTTTATTTCGCCTTATACAATTTCTTGTATTAGGAATTTGTTAGTTTTCACATACCCCTTGGGGTCAGAGCGCAGGGTCAGCCATTGTACAGCACCCCTGGAACAATTACAGGTTAAGGGTCTTGCTCAAGGGCCCAGCAGAGTAGGCAGTGACAGGGATTCGAACCGGCAACCTTCTGGATACCAGCACAGATCCTTAGCCTCAGAGCCACCACTCCACCCTATATGTGTGTCTTCATTTACCTGACTCATCTTGGTCTATGACTACTGACGGTTCGGGTTCAAAAGGCTCTCAGGTGCAACAGGGAGTGTGGCGTAACCCACACAGTCACAACTGTAAATAACAATATTACCACAAACAAATGAATCAAATATGAGCAAAAAAGATGTGAACAAGAAATTTGAATACTAGCCAGGGGAGGAACCCCGGCTGAAACAAAACACTAAGTTTTGTGTGTTATGAGCTACATGTAAATGAAGCCTCTGTGTAATTAGACTATCCTATAAATCCTTTGTCTAACAAAGAAAGATCAGCATAACTAAATTAAACCTTATATACTGTACAGAATATACACATTGCTGGAGTCTGAGGGAATCGTTGTGAATGACAGCAGTGCTGAACTGGGGATTGAAGATTATGAACATGCAATACTAATTGCTTAATTCCAGAATCTTAATATAACCAAAATAATTATGCTCAAATAATCTCTAATGTGCAAAACTTTCAATTCTAATAAAGAACATATTATTTAGGACCAATTTATTCAAAACAGAATATATATTTTTGTTTTCACCTGCATTGTAACAACAGGGGGCTCTAAAATGACTTGTATAGGGCTGTAGAAGTCCTTAATTTAATACATAAATGGTTGGGAAAAACTCGTGTTAGGAATTCCCAAAGATTCTGAGGGTCTGAGTGTTGTGAATTCTTGCCACAATGAAGCTCAAACACGGTTTTAGGCCACCAAAAAAGTCACATAAAATACTAGAACTGTCCAATTTTTAGGTCAGAACCCACTGGGTGGCCCACACCTCAGGCAGCCAAGCCTCAACTCATTTTTTAGGCTTCGGGCCTGCATAGGCCTAAAAATAGGACTAAGACATCTTTATAATTCAATGGAGAATGGTGGAAAGGAAAACGGTAAAACTCCATGGTCCAAAACACAAAAAATAAAAGAAGAGTGTTTAAAAATAAAGAATGAATTGAAAAGATTCCAAAAAGAGCACAAGAAAGGCAATGCAGGACAAAAGAATCAAAAACAGATTTATCCTGAAGGTAAAACTAAAAAGAAAACCAATCCAATAAATCTCACAAAAGTACCTTAAAACAAAGCAGGGGAATAACCGAGAAAACCAAACATCATAAATCAAAAGGCAAGAATTAAAATGAAATGCAATGACAAAACTTGAATACAAACTGAAGCTTTTCCATTTCTATTTATTCTTAAATACATAGAAAATTAATTTAGATCACTTTGTAGAAATTTGTTTTCACTTTGACATCAAACAGTCTTTTTCTTTTGATCAGTATCAAGATAGTCAAATTAAATCTACTATGAACCAATGCTGTATAACAATAAAATGTGAAAACTTCCAAGAGTATGAATATTTTTATATGCACTGTAGTTTCTAACATTTAATACTATTATTTGTCTGTATACACTGACAATGTAAGCTACAGTACGCATCTGTATGTAAATGTACAGTAAATAGAGCAAACTAAGCGCAGTCACTAAGTCATTTTAAAGAATATATCACAAGGATGTACTGATTAATGATTACTTTCACCGTCTGCTATTGGGGTGCAAGAAAAAGTTATAATTTGGTAAAAAAGGGCATTTCTGGTAAAGCTTTCATTGAAAATCCAACTTACTTTAAACTAAAATGGTGGCATTACTATCACAGCTGAAAACTTATGTCCATTGAAACGTTCAAGTGAAGGAACAGCAAATAAAAAGACATAATGAACAGATGGGTCTTCAGTCTGGATCAGATTTTCATCCGTCGTCAAAAGAAGGGAGTTCTTGAGAGTCTGAGAGGCAAATGTGTGTTTATCAAGAGTTGGATAGAGGGGTTTGAAAACAGCAATAGCATCAGAAGCTCTCACAACAGGTTTTTCAGTGTAAGTAACCTGGATACATATTCAAGAGTGATGGAGCAGGATGGTGAGTAAAGACTATGCCCAACAGCCACAGTGGAATTAACTGATTTGTGTTACAAAGAATGCTCTTCTGAACACTACCGATCAAATACAGCAATGAGCACAAAGCAGGAACCAACTCTGAAAGCAGCACCAGTTCATCAGATGGAAGTCTCATATGCACATCTAAACAGATACCAATCCACCAAGAAACATGAAGGATACATGCAAGAAACATGTGCTAACATGGAGAAACTTCACACAGAGGGAATCCCTGTCTGCAGTGGAACTGATTTTGAACAGCTAAGAATTAGTATCCGTGACTTATTCATTTAAAGTAATTCAACTGAGTTTAATGTCATTAGGTTTTACAATACAATGAAAAATACTGAATGTTCAAGTGTGGTGTCCAAGGTGAAAATATGAGATTTGACTTAATACAACCATAAATAATCAATTTTAACCTTTGGGAAAGATCATATCAGACATATTTTATTCATAGACTACTGAGGTGTACAGTTGCTAATTTAAAGGTTGTCTTAGTGATACTTCCAACTCAGAAATTATTCAGACAAGTTGTTTTAAAATTAATTTTGTGGAAAACTATTTTTCGACAGTTGTGTCAAATCAGCTTTTATCCAATTTACATGTTTTCCCCATGGTCTTCTTGATAAATGCATTTCAAAGTTACAGTTTGAGTCAGATTTATTTAGCTCCCTCGTCACTTCAAACACTTTTATCATGTCTCTTGTTTGCCTGGCTGGAAATCATTCAGCTTCTTTAGTTTTTGTTTAGTGCTCCAGGGATGCAGTATTTAGCTCAGTGATAAAAATGTAAAAATGTAAAAAAATGGTAAAGTTGAACCATATTCGATCAGCTGTTGAGAAAATCCTTTTTTCCAAAACACTAAAGGCAAAAAAGAAATCAGAGAAAGGTTTGGATGAATTGATATTCTTGCAATAAAAAGAACAGCAGCCAAGAGATTTAATCATACTGTCTCATTCTGTAAGCTTTATGTTTACTGTTTTGTTGTTTATTTTGCCAAACTGTTTGTAATATTTAATAACGTTGGATCTGTCTGCTGCGTTTTGACTCAATTGACCATAATTTACTCCTTGAACATTTTGTTGACACTGAAGGTACCGCCCTCAAATGATTTACTTCACACCTAACCAACAGAACCATGTCGGTTAACTCTGGAAATGAATTCTCTTCTACAGAAACTTTTAGAATATATACTCGCATTTAAGTTCTCCCACGGATAAGTCAGGAATTGATTTTACCGTATAATTTCCAGTATTTTATAATGTCAGTCGTATAAGTCAAATGCGGAAAACACATGCTATTGGTCCAAGAAATTACGATATGCTAACACCCCCTGAGAGAGTAACCACGAAGCACACTGCCTTTTCTTCCTATGTATTGTGCCTACGTGACCACACAGTAATATCTGAACTATTCCGAAACGACGTTGGCACTGTTTTGTGTTTTTTGTATCTCACACCTTTATCGTAAGAGCATCCCTTATCTATGATGTAGTGTTCGATCAGAAGAAAATATCAAGCTGGTTTTAAATTAAAAGTCGTTGAAGTGGTGAAAGAAATTGGTAACTGTGCCACTGCAACAAAATTCAATGTGTCTGAGAAACTGGTGCGAGATTGGAAGAAGCAAGAAAATGTGTAAAAAAAAAAACAAAAAAAAACCTAAGTGTCATATTTTTGAACAGGCGTATAAGTCGGGGTCTGATTTTATGATCGATTTTTCAGGTTTCAAGACCTGACTTATACGCGAGTATATACGGTAATTATGGTGCTCTTCATGGTTCTGTTTTCGGGACTCATGCTTTTCTCATTGTATCTTCTTCCAATAGGGATGATTATCATTATCTGAAAATAAAATGTCTCCTTTTTCATTTAAGCTGATGATTGTCAGCTTTATCTGCCTATAAAGTTTAATGGCACTGGCACTTTTTCTGTACTTCATGACTGCTTAGAGGAGATTAGGACATGGATGGTCAATCAGTCTGTCAATCAGCTTTGCATTTTATATAAACAGTAGCTGTACCCATGGCTGCGGCCACATAGTAATGAAACAGGACACATTTTAAAAATCAATAGATGTTGGCACTATATCTGAGCATGTTCAGCTCTGACGGGAGAGTGTTCCCCGCATGGGGAGAAAAGCACATGATGGTGATATCTCTGGCAATCAGCAGCTACCCTCTAAAACAGATCTCTCTCTCAAAAACATCAAATGTTATTCCTTAACAATCTATAGATGATAATGTCTGTTGAAAAAACAGGTACCTGCAGAGGCAGGGTACGCTCCAACACGTGGTGAGACGTAGACCAACTCAAACAGAGGCTGGTGAGTGAATGAGGAAGGCCCTGGCCCCTTACTCTTGGCCCACAGCCACTCTCTTGGATTTGCATAAATACATCGGTACCGCAAGTGAACTATGGTACTTAGTGCAATGAGAAAAGTCCCAAATCCTCATGGTTCAGGAGATTTCATGATGAGTGAGTCAGTGTTATTTGGCCTTTATATATATAGATTTGAAATACAAATACAAAGACATTCCAATGGTGTCAGCAAATTGTCAGGTAGAACCAGATTTTAGAAAAACTTTGCTTATTGCAAGATTTGGAAGATACCAAATACTATCATGCCTTCTATACCAGTAAAGCATACTAACCATCTCACATTATAGTAAAGCACAGTTAATCAAAAAGACAATATGACCAAATATGTTAGACCATATCTGATTCATCACGATATGTTAGTAGACCCAGTAGTCTGTGCTTATGGAAGTAGAATGGTCAGTGGTCGTGGTGTTGGAATCTAAAGCTTACATCTGCCCACCTGCAGCAGATCACTTACATTCCAATAATAGAAATCGGGAAACAGGTAGACTATATTTGCAATTTGAAAGATTTTTTGGATGAAGGTACCCTGTTTATAATATAAATGCTTCATAAAATATCATTTACTATTAGAAAAAAAAATAAAACTTTGTTCAAGCCATCCATTCACCTTCTAAACACATATAATAAAATAAAGGGTCCTGGCCACACTGGATGTGAACAAATAATGGACAGCATATCAGCCCATTACCTATTCAACAATCCTGGAACATTAAAATTGATATCCTTAACCCATAAACAATTTTCTCAATTCATTAATAAATGACAGATTTCTCTCTTAACCTGGAGCTGAGGCTGGTTATAGCACTTGAAGAAAAGTAGGTAACTGACCATGATTTCACATAACCAGTTTCTAATGTTCACATTAAACTGAAACACACCTGTCAAAATATTTTCATCTGTCACAAATGGAAACTATTTTTCAAAGTTTCATTCCAGTCATAGAAATATTTCAGGCTTGTCTCCAAATGATATGTGACACACTGATATTACTAGCCAACGGGAATCATTACAGTGGCTCCAAAGTTCAAGCACTAGAAAACTTAAAAGAACAGGCGCACAAAATGCACCAGCATTAAAAGATGGCACATGTACAATGCAAGGGGGGTGGGGGGGCACCATTAAGAGGTGGCACATGCCAGAGAGTACAGGTTACCACTTTAACAGGTGGTGTGCCAGCATTAAGAGCAGGTTCACATAAAACATGACAGATGGGAGCTTTAAGAAGGGGCTCATTTAAAACCCTCTTATTGCTCCCACCCTGTATCACTCCTTTCAATGTTATGTCACTTGCACATTAGGGCTCTCATTGATGGTTTATAATTGGATTAACCAGATTTCTGCTCTTGTAGAATTTTCCAGCTCTCTCAATCTTTCACTGCAAATGTGCTCCACATTGCTGTCCAAGTAATCTCAAAATGTAATCTCACTGCATTGAACTCAATTAAAATAAAGTTGTTGTGGAGGACCATACAGTCTGTCTGTCAGTACTTCAAACCCCAGAAACAACCACACTAACAACTTCCCGAGGTTCAGATTTTTATTTTGTTTTATTTTATAACAAATAAGGTATTATTTTTTTTCCTTTCTTCGCTTCCACACTTCCCCAGGCATGTGTTGTCCAGTTCCTCTCTCAATTTAAGAAGACTCCTTTTATGCTGGACCTGGGAGTATTTCCAGCACTGTGACATTGCACTGAGGAAACACTTCTGGGTCAATTGGAGCCCACCTCAGAATAAGGAGAAGCATATCCATTTTCGGCAGCTCCCTTTGCGGCATCTACACCACTCATCAGGGCTGCCTAACAGGACTATGATTCCCAGGTTGTTCTGGTGGTGTGCGCATGGGTGATCCAACAAAGGGTTGCTGACTACACTACTTGTAGCCCTGATAGGTGCCCCCCCCCCCCCCATCCTTACATTTTGCTGTCCCACTTGGGAATAACAACACTAGCCATTCTGGCAGAGACATCCATTAAATGGGCCTTTCAGCCAAGCACGGAGACCAGTCCATTCTTGCCTTCCATTGCAATATATAATTGACAATTATAATTACATAATTCTAATTGATAATAGTTGAGATGATAGGTTTAGCAATAAGACTAATTTTAATAAATAATTATTAAGTAATTTTAATAGATAATCCTATATTTCAGAATGCCTTTCACCTTACACTCCAAATTGTAACCTTAGATCTTCAAATGAGCATCTGCTTATAATTCCAAGAGCTAACCTTAAAAGAAATGGTCAGGCAGCCTTCTGTTGTTATGCATCTAAAATCTGGAATAGCTTACCGATAGAAATTCGCCAGGCTAATACAGTGGAGCACTATAAAAAACTGCTAAAAACTCATTATTTTAACATGGCTTTCTCATAGCTTCATTATAGTTTAATCCTGATATTCTGTATATGCATTTAATTATCATTATCATTCATGGTGGCTCCGAAATCCATACTAACCCCTACTTTCTCTGCTGTTGATTTTCCGGTTTTCTGTGGTGCCACCACCACCCAATCAAAGCACCGTGCTGTCCTTACATTGATGGATTGAAGGCCAGAGGTCCACATGACCATCATCATCAAGTTCTTCCATGTGAAGCCTGAAAACCATGAGGACTGATCGAGATCATTTATGTTAGGTAGAATGCCTAGAGGGGGATGGGTGGTCTCGTGGCCTCGGACCCCCAGCAGATTTTGTTTTTTTTTTTTTTTCTCCAGCCATCTGGAGTTTTTTTTTTGTTTTGTTTTTTCTGTCCTCCCTGACCATCAAATCTTACTTTTATTCAATGTTAATTAGTGTTGCTTAATTTTATTCTTAGATTTTGTCTTTTCTCTCTTTCTTCGTTCTGTAAAGCACTTTGAACTACATCATTTTTATGAAAATGTGCTGTATAAATAAATGCTGTTGATGCTGTTGTAATTGTATCAGTATTTATGAAGACTTAGAGGTTAGACTGGAAATAAGAATGTGCCAGAACTGTCTACTCTGCAACTGACATTTCGCATTAAAAATGGACATGGTCGCAAAGCATAATCAATTCCGTCCTTGTGTTGCATTGTTCAGGGAAGGTGAGTGTTTTTCCACTGTTTCACAGTTAAGATTGAATTGTCTGATATTAAGTCTGGTGAAGCCTCTTTAAGATTACTCAGAATAAGCTGGAAACTGTCTTATACCTCAGAGGTGTTAGCACGCACTTAAAAATCCTCTGGAGAGAAAAGAGACAGCAAAGTTAAATGTTTCTTTTATTTCTTTGGTGTACAAGGTAATCAAATCTTTCTTTTTTCCCAAAATCAAAAGCTCAGAAAAGCAGCATGTTCCAACATCGAACAACAGCACGGTGTTATGTTACAGCCAGAGTCTGTTCCCTGGCTTATGTTTATTTTCTGTTTAAATGTTATTCTTGCCGTAGTTTTTATTAATATTCTTTGTCATTGGTAGAAAAGGTTCATAATAGTGAGTATTCTTGTGGAATGTGTGGTCTTTTGTGACTTTTTGCATCTGGTTCTCAGTTTTTGCTACTGGATTTCTGATCTTGACTTGTTTGCACTGCATTGCCTTGTCAGGCTAATCCTTTTGCCCTTATAATGCTTTTTTCCCTTTTTGTTCTCTTTTTGTTCCCTTTTTCATTGCTTATCGATAAGTTCTTTATTTATAAAGATTCGGATCAGCTTTATCATTCCAAGCCAAAAGTGTTATGTTTTCCCTGTCCCTTGAAGGACGTTTTTGTGCTTTTGGGAAAATTAATGATTTTTTTTTCAATTTTAAAAGCCAGTGTCCCATTTTGGAGCTATGCAGGTTTTGGGGTCAGGTTGCCTGGGTTGAGTCCTGTTTCTGAGCCTGTCCAGTGAAGTTCTGCTCAGGTTTTTATTTATTTTGAGGCCTGATTAACCCTTTTCACCATTTTGTGGTGCAGCACAAGCCTTTTTTCATGTTTTGTTCCTTGTACCCTTCATACCATTTGTAAAGTGCAAGAACAGACAAAGTATTTTTGCAATTGATAAGAAATGCTTCACTTTAGAACATTATTTTATGTGGTCACTTAAAATAAACCACAGTTGTGAAGAAATAACTCCAGCTTGAAAAATACCAAAATTTATCCTTTAACAAAATAAAATTCAGCAAAGAATTGTGAAAATGCATTCAAACACCTCATTTTGGCAGGTGCTGAAATAAACCTGAACATCAAGGAAGCAAACAAAAGACACCAAGCAGACCAACCAGAAGAATGAGAATCATCTGTGCAATCCAAGCATAAACATGAAAGAGTTTATAAATGAAATAGTTATTTGCATGTCCAGCCAATGTGAAACATGTTGTCATTCTCTGATGCCAAGATAAACAAGAATAGTTTACAATACATGATTCATTTTAATTAACCAAAAACATAAATCAGCTCACTTAATGTCCTTGTTACTCTTATTTCTATATTTCTATTACCGGAAACCTTGCAGAAATTGAGAAAGACTTCAGTAAGCTTTAATTGTTAAAAAAGGCACCCTGCTTAGTAATAGATGAGGATCACAACTAAGTATACTTTTGAATATGAATATGAAAGTCCTAGTTTTAAATGGTCCTAATCTTCCAAATTAAAGCTTAGCTCCTTCTGAAGAACAAAATGTTTGAGGTTAACAGGATGTACATGTAGGCCCTATAATTTTTAACCCACATTGAAAGATATGTGAACAAATATTTTTTCGCTCAATTAGGAGCAAGGTTATCAGTGGAGTCCTCCAGGGGTTTGTCCGTGGACCGTTACTTTTTCTGGTTAATATTAATAACATGAACTCTGGTATAGTTAGTAAACCTGCGATGACACTTAAATTGAAGGGATGGCAGACATTGAAGAGGAAGCAAAAAGAATTCAAAAAGTCCTGGACAACCTTCAGAACTGGGCGAACACCTAGAAAATGTAGTTTAATGTAAAAGAGTGCAAAGTGCTACATCTGGGCAAAAGGAACATCAATTATAAATACAAGATGGGAGACATGGTTATAGAGGAAACAAACTCTGAAAAAGATTTAGGGGAGTGCGATGATGCAACATTTTCATAATCTAAGCAATGCACAGAAGCTATTCAAAAGGCATATAAAATGTTAGGTTATATAATAAAAACTGCTCAGACTATATGATGCGCTAGTAAAAGTGAATCTGGAGTACTCTGTGCAGTTCTTGTCACCACACCACAAGAAAGACATAGCAGCACTTGAAGCTGTGCAAAGGAGAGCAACCAAGTGCATCCTAGGACTTAAGGACATGGCCTATTCTGACAGACTCAGAGATTTAAACCTGTTTAGTCTCGAGATGCAGAGACTGTGTGGGGACCTAATCCAGGTGTTTAAAATCTTCAAATGCATTGATAATGTAGATCCACAGACATTATTTCAGCTTAAGGGTGAATCACATACTCAGGGACATCAATACAAATTAAAGGGAAGTGCATTTAAAACTAAAGCCAGGAAGTGCTTCTTTATCCGAAGAGTTGTGGGAATGTGGAAAAAACTACAGAGATATGCAGTGGAAGCAGAAACCTTGACAACCTTTAAGAAGCATTGGGATGAGATATTGGGACAGATTAGCTATTAGCTAAACAACCATGCAACAAATGGACTGAATGGTCTCCTCTCATTTGTCAAATTTGTTATGTTTTAAATTCTCTCTTATAAAACATAAATCTCAGTTTAGGGTTCAAATAACAGCCTTAGTGAACAGAGCAGGCAATGTTAAAATTATTAAAAATAAAAATGGTTCTTTATCTGCTGGTATGCCTAACAAGACATGTAGCCTTACGTTGCTCAAAATGGAATTGCCTGTGTTAATGTGTAGTGATTAATTCAGAGTCGTTAAAAAGCAGTATAACTATGTGGGAGTGAATTGAAGTGAGTTTCCATAAATGCTGCTTTAATGAAAAGCTATATCCATAGGATAAACTGTACAGTGTGTGAAATATTTTGGTTGTGCATGTTTTATACATTGTTAAAGGCTGCATTAGCTGTTTTTCTTTCTTTTAGATATACAGCAGTGATCTGTGCCACTACACTAAACTTACGTGCCTCTGCTTATTAGTTCAATGAGTGGATATCTGAACACATTAGAATGTTGACACATTCAAAATTATAGGTAAAGCACTTGTGACAGGCTGCTTTTAGACTGCAGCAATTGAAGTTTAAATGATTTAGAAGAAAACTGCACACAGAGAAGAAAAGACTGGAGCATGCTGTGCTGCAAAATCAACAACACGAACTGGAATTTGGCCATTTTGACAAGACATTCCAGGCTCAAATTCTCATTTAGTTTTTAAAACTGAAATATAAAATGATTGTTAATTATTAAAATTTGTGTATTATTAAAGCTGGAGGATCTTTTAAAATAAACATGCAAATAACAAAATTTATAATTAGAAGGAAATACAATGTAAGAAATTTACTGTGTTTGCAAAGCTTCATCAGACGGATTAAAATAGGCATTAAAGCAGCAAACAAATAAAAAAATCTTTCTCGACATATTTGAATTAGAATGCTGACTACATAAATCTGCATGAAATCGAGAAAAAAAAGTAGTCACTTAAAAGTAGCAGTGTACTTGTTAAATTAAAAATTTTCATTATTTATTTTTTCTCTTGGACCTTTGCTGTCTATTCCCTTAATCCTAATGCCATTTTCCAGTTCCATACTGTATCTTTAAATTAAAGTCTGCTCTAACTAGGCAGGCAGGCAATTGTCTAGTCTGATTTCCTGATGCATAGAACTTAACATCCTTGACTTTTCCAGTCTGGTTGATTAATTAGCTGTTAATAGCTAGCTTTTTGGTAGTCATATTGAAGTCACCATTTCCGTCCACAGCATTTCCCTCACAGAACATCTAAACTTACAGAAATAATTTTGTGACCTTGAAATAGCCCAAATGAAATGAGTGTCCAGAGCAAAAAAGTTGGCTTTTAACTCAATTAGGTGACAAGTCTTTTTTAAACCCCGCATTAGTTACATGCTGTGAATAGATGGACGGTTGGTGGCACTATTGCCCCTTTTAAACCCAACAGACAGACGTTCTGGACACAGGTTAAAAGCACCAAGAAGTATTTTATTATTTCTTCTTCCCACACAGTGCTTCCAAAGCACTACAGTCACAATAAGTTCAGCAATAAAGCACAAAATTGTTCTCCTCCACACCTCCCAGCAAGTGTTGTTCACCTCCTCTAGACTCAGGCTCTCCTGCTGGGTCTTCAGCCGTCCTTTATATAGTGCCCGACCTGGAAGTGCTTCTGTTCTTCCTGCCACGTGACTTGCCAGCACTTCCAGGTCAGATGGAGAACTCAGCCCGGAAGTACTTCTGGGATTCCTGTCCACGTGATCCATTAGTACTTCCGGGCTATAGGGAAAGCATGACTCAACCAGTCCTTAGACAGCTCCCCCTGGCGGCACCCACGGCACCCAACAGGGCTGTGAAACCGAACTCCAAGTCCCAGGATCCCCTGTGGGAATCCAGGGCACCACTATTCTCCAGGGGAGCTGCCATCTAGCGTCTTGGGGGAGGCAGTGTCCAAAAGTTGCTGCCTTCCCCCATCTTTCCTTCTCAGGGCGTCCTAGCCAGTTTGAGCTGCTGGCCGTCCATGACAATGCGTTTGGAGACAAAGTTACTATTCCTGTCTTGTCTTAAACTGATTCAGAGACCTGTAAGTGCAAGCATCAATCCATTTGCATTTGTTCCTGTGCTAACTTTGTTGACGTCCTTAAACCAAGGCTCGTCAGATTTGGTCCTGGAGTGCCACAGTGGATGCAGGGTTTCTTAATCAGAAGTCAATCTTTGATGATAACAAAACTTGTTTAATTTTCAGGCTTTGTTAGTGCTTACATTCTGCTCTGCCAGGTCATTCTTACATGTAAGATTTTTTTCTTTTTGCACTTGTAATCCAAATGATTTGTGGCCCAGGGGAGCTTAGTAAGTCCTTCATTTTTTCTTCAATTTTCATCCTAAGATTTTTCAGATGCTTCATGATAAAACACAACTAAGCGTAAATGGGACCAAGTTAGATGGTGAGCTCATTGCTGTTGTTGAGAAAACAAGAAGCAATTAAAAACAGTCAGTATAAATGTTTAAGACTTAAAGATGCAATTAAGAATCTTGCCAAGCAAGTTAACTCATTTGAAGCACAAAAGTGTTGCTTGAGCAATAATTGGGTTCAAATTAAGAAACTGGGGTGGAACAAAAACATGCAACCGCTGCAGCCCCCAATAACCACAACTGAGGCTTTCCCATTTGATGTGATTCCAAATTTATTCTTTAAATGGTTAGAACATTGAAGACTAATGCAATTCAATATTATGAAATGCAAAATTTTATTCTAATAGTCAAAAGTCTTGTCTGTCTTCATTCAATTGATACACTCCTCCATCTTCTATTTTTGGCATGTTTGAAAAATGTAAACTTCCTCGTGTTGCTTCCTTTTAAAAGATGCTGTGATAAAGATAAAGTTGAGTAAGTGCAATAAAAGCTAAAACACAATTGTATGATACAGTGCCATCAGAAAGTATTCAGACCCCCTCACGCTTTTCCCATTTCGTTACAATGTAGCCTTGTGCTAAAATCATTTTAATTAATTTTTTACCCTCATCAAGCATCACTCAGTACATCAGAATAACAAAGTGAAAACAGGATTTTAGGAATATTTGCAAGTTTATTAAAACTTTAACAATGAAATATCACATTCACACAAGTATTTAGACCTTTTACTCAGTACTTAGTTGAAGCACCTTTGGCAGCAATTGCAGCCAGGATTCTTCTTGGATTTGACACGACAAACTTTGCACTTCTGGGTGTGGAGATTTTTCAGCCATTCTTCTCTGCAGATCCTCTCAGGCTCTGTCAGGTTGGAAGATGTCCATCAGTGGACAATTATTTTCAGGTCTCTCTAGAGATGTTTCATTGGGTTCAAGTCTGAGTTCTTGCTGGGCAACTCAAGAACATTCACAAAGCTTCCTAAGCCAGAGGTGAGTATCACTGGTCCTGGAGGGCATGCTGTGCCTGCAGGGTTTTGTTCCAACTGAATTGCTTAATGAGAAGTCAGTTATTGCAGGGCCACCGTAACTTATTGCTCAAGTGACATTTTAGTTGTCTTACTTGTTAAGATTTACCACCCTTAATTGCTTATTTTAGTCTTGAACAGCTGCATTCACTGTTTTTAAGTGCTCCTTTTTAGCACTAAGACACATTCAACAAAGGAATCTCCCTCTAGCTTGCTTCCATTTACACCTGTGTGTATCCATCATGCACTGTTCTGTTTAGAAGGAACCCAAAGAGAAAAGGACTGAAGGACTGAAAATGTCTCATCCATTTTAGGCTTCAAATCACTTGAATAACATTCTTAAAAAGGCAAAAAAAATCTACAATATAAGAAAGACCTGACATTCCAGAGTTAAAGCACTAACAAGCAATGAAATTAAATAAGACATGTTATTGGCAAGGATTGTTTTCTAATTAAGAAACTGGGTTTGAACAAAAACCTGCAGCCATTGCAGCACTCCAGGACCGAAGTTGCTCACCCTTGCTCTATGCCACTGCTGTGTTATTGTTGCTTTGTGAGCCTTTAGCCAAGTCTTAGGTCCAGAGCACTCTGGGGCAGGTTTTCATTAAGGATATCTCAGTACTTTCCTCTCTTCAGTTTTTCCTCAACCCTGACTAGTCTCATAGGGCAGAGCGGTGGCTTTGAGGTAGGGATCTGCACCGGTAATCGGAAGGTTGCTGGTTCAAATCCCGTAAACGCCCGAAGTGACTATTCTGTTGGGCCCCTGAGCTAGACCCTTAACCTGCAATTGCTCCATCCTGGGTATGACATTAATCTGCATCCATGCAGGGAAAAACCAGGGGGTTGGTGGCACAATTGGCACTCCAGCCACCATAAAAAACCTCCAACTGTTCAGATGCTGAGGTGTCACCCGTTGCATGGCTGCACTGACATCCAAATCTGGGATCCTGAGTTGGTTTGTCATGTGGTGGGTGCGGCAATGCACCGTATCAGCGCATGCTCCTAACCTCTTTCTCTCTGACTAGTCTCACAGTCTACAACCCGACAGAATGATGTTGCCACCATAATACTTCCCTTTTGGAATGGAATTGCACAGATGATGAATGGTGCCAGGCTTCCTCCAGAACTGAGACCAAACAGTTCAATCTTAGTTTAATCAAACCAGAGAATCTCGTTTCACATAGTCATTTAGGTTCTTTTTTGCAAACTCCTAGTGAACTTTCATGTGTTGTTTGGCCACTCTGCCATAAAGCCCAGATTAGTGGAGTATTACAGTAGAGGTTGTCCTTCTGAAAGAATCTTCCTTCTGCAAGGCCAGGTTTTCAGGAGGTCAGCCAGAGTAACCATCAGGTTCTTAGTCACCTCTCTAACCGTGGGTCTTCTCCCTTGATTGTTATATATTTTCATGATTAAAAGTGTTAAAAAAAATAAATAAATGATTGTGTATCCCCTGAGGTGTACATTGGAACCTCGGTTTGCGAGTAACTTGGTTTACGAGTGTTTTGCAAGACGAGCTAAAATTTTTAATACATTTTGACTTGATAAATGAGTGAGGTCTTGCAATACGAGTAGTATGTATACGCATTGTCTGCTGAGTGTCATGTGATCACAACTGAGCTGATGGTTCATCTCTCTCTCTCTCTCGCTGCGGGATTGTGGGCAATCGTCTCCTATTCTCCGTCTGAGTCGGCGTGCCTCACTCATATAGTCAACATCCGTACAAGCGCATACTGTTTACTACAGCATTGTGACTCTGTGTGTGTGTGTGTGCTGTGACGTGTGAGTCCCTGTCATGCGCCCCAAAACACGAGGCTGAGTCTCAGTACTTTAGCGACACCAGCTTTATTCAGCTTGAAACAGCAACAGTGCGGTTATTTATTGTAGCAGGATCTGCCACTCTCCTATACACAGACACAGCAGTCGGGCCGGATCATGGCCAAGTAGTACTGTGCCCTGTGCATTTATAATGTTCTTTGTTCCTTGTATCACCCATTGACGGCAGGCGCTTATAGCATGTCCGCAATCTTTTCGGATTCGCTTTTACGGCGAACTGCTACAGCGCTGGGAAACTGCGATTGCTTTGGGATGCTCTTCCGCGTGTCGTCCCGTTGGGCGGAATCCCACAAGAGTTTAGAAACTCACTCACACCAGCCATGATTCTTTTCAAAGATAAAGTGCAGGTTAATTTGTTTTATGTATTTGAACTTTATATTTTTTTTATATGAATAGTTTTGGGCTGTGGAACGAATCATCTGAGTTTCCATTATTTTTTATGGGGAAATTCACTTTGATATATGAGTGCTTTGGACTGCGAACACATTTCCGGAACGAATTATGCTTGCAAACCGAGGTTCCACTGTACTTTCAATTTGAATGCCTTTAGGTTGAAGTTTGTTTTCCTCTCTTCCATTGTCAATTGACCACACTTGTGTTCTTATATTAATGTACATTGATATTTGCATTACTTTGTTAGTGGTGAATCATTGAAAATCATAATGGCTGCTACCCAGTCAATCTTTCCATTAAAGTAGGATAAAAATTGGTTGCAGTTAGGGGTGAGTGAATGAGTGTAATGAGTGCAGAATGCAGCTGCTAGAATCTTAACTAGGAAAGGAAAATCCAAACACATTTCTCCAGTTCTGATGTCACTACATTGGTTACCAGTGTCATTTAGAATTAACTTTAAAATGCTACTTATAGTTTACAAAGCCTTAAATAATCTCGCTCCATCCTATATTTCACAATGCTTTTCACCTTACACTCCAAGTCGTAACCTTAGATCTTCAAATGAGTGTCTGCTTATAATTCCAACAGCTAAACATAAAAGAAGTGGGGAGGCGGCCTTCTGCTGTTATGCACTTAAAATCTGGAATAGCTTACCGATAGAAATTCGCCAGGGTAATACGGTGGAGCACTTTAAAAAACTGATAAAAGCTCATTATTTTAACATGGCATTCTCATAGCTTTAATTTAATTATTTTTTTCGTGTTTCTGAAATCCGTACTAGCCCCTACTTTCTCTGCTGTTCTTTTCACGTTTTTTAGTGGTGGTGATCTGCGTCACCACCACCTGATCAAAGCACCGTGCAGTCCCTACATTTATGGATTGAAGGCCAGAGGTCCACATGACCGTCATCATCAAGTTCTTCCATGTGAAACCTGAAAACCATGAGGACTGATTGTGGTCATTTATGTTAGGTAGAATGCCTAGAGGGGACTGGGTGGTCTCATGGCCTGGAACCCCTGCAGATTTTGTTTGTTTTCTCCAGCCGTCTTGAATTTTTTTTTTTTGTTTATTCTGTCCTCCCTGGCCATCGGACCTTACTTTTATTCAATGTTAATTAGTGTTGCCTAATTTTATTCTTAGATTTTGACTTTTTTTCCCTGTTTCTTCATCCTGTAAAGCACTTTGAACTACATCATTTGTATGAAAATGTGCTATATAAATAAATATTGTTGTTGAGTGAGACAGGTGTACGCGTACTTTAATGGGCAAAGACAAAGAGCAGTCAAGTAACAGGCTGGCATCTCAAATCAATCGCCACACCAAAATGGCTAAGATGAAGAAAAGTGGAAACTAACTTTGTTGTCCTTTGGTCTTTTCTTTATTTGAAAACAGCATCCAATGGTTTCTAAGTGTATGGCTCATTCTCTTCAAGGCATTGGTGGTGACATCACAAAATTAAAGTATTAACCCTTAACTACTTGCACCATTTTTCACTCCATACTTGCGCGGTGTACTTTATGCACCAGTGTTAAAATGGCTATTTATATGCATGCTGCGAGGCAGTAATATAAAATATTGTAATATTTTTTAATTGCACATGTTTTTAATGTAATATAATACCATATTACTGAATAGTTTGACACAGTCTAGGACTATCTGAAAATAAACCTGATCCACTCCTGCAGTACTCATTCATCACCAGTCACACTTTTTTATCCACTGCAGGATTTGCTCATGTATCCCATTTCTCTTCAGTTGTTGAATGAAGAACATCTCATCGTTGTCATAATTACATAAGTACTCGTGCAGTGTACTAAATGCACCATATTGAACTTGCAACTGTGCATCCACTCATAAAAATGGCTGGAGGCACACTGGAGGGAAACCATTGTGACACTGGACTTGTTGTTTAATCAAGCTGAGAGTAGATGGTGGATGCTGCCGGATGGTTCAAGTAAAAGAACGTTGGACAAAAATAACTGTGATTGGTGTACAAAATACATGAATGTGAGTGGTGAAGGGTTAAAGCAAACAAACAGAATATGTGTAATGCTTTGAAGCGTGTTAGTATATGTAGGTACATATTGTTTCATTGTATATTTTGTTGCCATCATATCATTGTAAATATTTATAAGCATTTCAAGCCTGTACTTGTCAGAAATAGTGTTGATCAGCAAAATTCGGGAAAAGCGTATTTTGCAGTGAATATGCTATTTTTGCCAGCAACCTTGTTTACAGAATATTTCCTGGAGGTTTGCCCTGCTGACAGCTTAGGCAAACATTTTTTCCCCAGCAACCCATGATGCTTTGCGAGGCCAGCTTGACATCACAAAGCTGTAGCAGCCATACGCAGAATTTTCATGCATGTGTACTGTAAGACCGTTGCAGCTATTAACTCCCGCCAGACAATCAGCTAAATACTGAACTAACCAGAAACAAGATGGGGTCAGGATGGACAGAAATAAGATACCTGCCTGCCAATCTGAGGATTGACTGGCTGTGTAGACTAAGTTGAAGCAAGACAGCCACTGCTTAGGTTTTGGAATGATTGACTGTTTAGACAAGGGAGCTATTACTTAAGTTATGGATGGGCTGGGTGCACTGACAAAACATCCAAATAGAGTTGGCTGCCTTACAGTCTGCATGACTGAGCAGAAAAAAAAGAGCCGTCACCTTTCTGGATGACCAGCTTAAACGAACGGGAGAGCTGCTACTTATTTTTACAAGTTGGGCTTTAATAGAACAAAACTGCTCAAAGTGACAAGGCTGACTTCTCATGAATAGAACAGCCACTGCTCAATGAAATAAGGCCACTTTAAATAGAAAAGGACAGCCACTGCTCAGTGCTGCGCAGTCGGCTCATCAGGCCCCTCATACAAGACAGCCCGCTCTGAGCAACAATCTCAGCCAGGTTATCAGAGCCAGCAATACTACCACTCAGTATAAAAAGGCCAGCTTCTCTGAAACAGGACAATTTACTGCTTGTCATGGCATTGTCAGCTTAATAGAATAGTGCAGTCACTGCTTGTCATGACTCAGCAGCCGAAAGAGGTCAGGTTACCTGCCACTCAGTGAGAAACAGCTAAAGTTTTAGGAACAGAACAAAATTGGGAACTGTGTAACACTGACAGCAATGTAAAAACAAACAAAAACAAGCTTTAAGTTAGATTACTCCTAGAACTTTTAATCATGCAGAGTTCCATGTCCTTGACACTAAGAAACATAACATTCTCAAGCCCACTTCATCCAAGACAAGGTGATGGGAGGCTGGAGGTGATCCAGACAAGCACTGGACACAAGGCAGGGAACAGCCCTGGACAGGGCATCAGTCCATCATAAGGCTCACTTACGCACACACTTACACTCATGTGTGTAGGCACTCAATTGAGTGTCTAAGTATCTGGAGCAACACCCATGCAAATAACACAGGGGATACTGGAAGACAGAGTTAATTATTATTTTCCTTATACTTTTTTTATATGCCATAAGAATCTAAAACAAAATACTTAAAGTCAGAGATCAAAGCTCATCTGATGGAACAAAGTGTAGTGTTATAAACTTCAAAAGACATCTTACCACTCCATCTGATGTCGGAAATTGTGAAGGGAATGGAAATGGACTCATAGCCTATAACTTAAGGCTTTCAATCTGAGAAAACATACTTGGGAAATGCTGTTTCATTAATATGTACATCTATGGAAAGACTTTATAACAGGGGGATACCCTTGTGAAAATAACTCCATAACATTAGTATCATCTTAAGACTAAACATGCTTATTGTTGTGATGTGAAATTTTTCATACAAGTTGATAAATATTTTGTATGTCTTTATTTGTAACTTAGACAAAGCAATGTAGTATTAGTGTTACATTATAGATAATAACAGCAATGGTTTGATGGTTTAAGAACCCCTTCTCCCCTTTAGGACTGAGTCTCTTTGTAATTTTACAACAGTGTTGGAGGAAGTGCCTTAACCCTTTGCGGTCGTTAGGCCAGAAAACTGGCCTTAGTAAAAAGTGCGCTATAGGTCGTCAGGCCACTGCTGGTGGCCCTGCAAGTTTCTGACCGATTTGCACAGTCGCCTGGTCGAGAAAAGTGGCCTGTGTTATTCCTACGTGCTTGAAAAAAATAACTGCTGTAATTATTGGCTAGTTCTTGTTCTCTATTCAAGATGGCGACGTCCAGACGTTTACAAAATGCAGCACAAGTTCTGGATGAAATTATGGCAATGGATGTGGATGAAATTGATGATGAAGATGATGATAATGACGATGATGGTGAAGTTGAGAAGATAATAAAACCTTGCGTTATTTCTGATTATACAGAACATATGGGAGCGGTCGATAGATTTGATCATTATGCAGTATCATACAACTTCTCTAGAAAAACAGTCAAGTGGTGGCGCAAAACGTTTTACTGGTTGCTTGAGGTGGCAATTGTAAATAGCTACATTCTCTGGTGTCAGTGTTACTGGTTGCTTGAGGTGGCAATTGTAAATAGCTACATTCTCTGGTGTCAGTGTTACCCCCAAGATAAACTGCGTCATCTTGCATATCGCAGAAAACTCATAAATGAATTGGTAAAAGATCATCGTGCAACGAAAGAGGTTGTTCGTCGAGGACGTCCTTCTGAAGAAGTCGCTACAGCAGAACGCCTGAACGGTCGCTCACATTTCATCTATCCACTGGATGAACAGAAGCTCAAAGATTGTGTTGTATGTACTGATAGAAAGAGGGGACGTCGCAAACGTTCTCGTTTCGCCTGCAGTACATGTACGATGCAACCTGGATTGTGTCCGGGATTGTGTTTTGAACGGTATCATACTATGGAAAAATACAAAAACTAAGTTTATATTTCTCAATTGACATTATAAAGATTATCTGAACACGTGTATAACTGAAAAAGTACATGTGTATTGTGTTGTTGCATAATAAGTGTAATATAGTGTTGTTTTTAAATAACGGCGTTTTTTCAATAATTAATTACGACTAATGTAGCGTGACGTTGAAAATTAAATACGACTGCAAAGGGTTAAACAAGTTTGACCAGTATTTCTCTGCTAAAGTCTCTCAGACAACCCCCACAGGAAAGCCAGGCTGCCTAACTGGCAAGCTTCACGGGGGTAGGTGTGAAGGTGTCCTCTGCCCCATTGATCTGAAGTATGGCTGTTTGGAATTGGCTTGTAGCAGAAGCCTTTAAGTACCACAACGCCCTATTGGCCCTAGGGGTTGGACAGAAAACCTATACATTTGCTTTCTTTACCCCCTCTCTCTCTTATCAAACTGATGAAAGACCATCTCACACCATGAACTGAAAAAGACAACACAATGAAGAGCACAGGTCGGCAGTCATATTGAGACAGGCATGTGGCCTGTTCTGAAGAAAGCTGACCACAAATGATGCCTTAACTAAAGACATTTTAAGTAACTAACAAGTTTGTGTGCCGCCTGAAACTACACATCACCATTTATCAGGTTGTATGGTTGCCAATATTCAAATGTACTTTGCATATTGTTATTATTTATGAATATTATCAATAATACATTATTTAAATTGTAACTTAACTCCTGCTTGTCTTTTACTACACCTAATTGCCTGAGGTTATAAATGTAGAAGGGAAGGTGGGGAGAGGTTATATGGTACAATACTTTATAAACAGTGATAAATCTGTGAGATTTGAGGCATCCTGACAAAGACTACATATTAATAATACAAAAGGGGAAAGTAGAATAATATATTACTGTACCAAGACAAAACACTTATGAAAAATATTACATGTGTCATAGAAAGTCTTAAATTAAGTCCAATGATTTTGAAGACTTGAAACTGGATGACTGTCCATTTGAGTGGGCTAGACATTTGGCAGCTGTGCCCTTGTAAGATCTAAGCAGTTCTCCTTTTCCATAATGCAAATGTAATTTACTTATCTCACAAGCTCCAATTTCCTGTACAGGCACAAAGTATTAATGCTGCAGTTCAACTATGAGTATCCAAACTTGGCTAAAACCTATGTAAAGCTATCTGCAGGTTTGTTTAAATTGATTTTCTGTCACGTTACTTTTTACAAAAAGGCAAGCTCACATTTCATTTTATGTTTTGCTTTTATGTTTGAAAAATCTGTGTATGACCTAAGGGTGTCTAACCATGAATAAAAAGTAAGGAGTACTATTGTATCTGAAAAGACACAGATTTTAAATGTAATGGTCATCAAAAGATGTGGGTATTCAAAAGCTGAAGAGGCCTTTGGTCAAAACCTTAACAGAGATCAGAAATCATAGTCATCTACTCAAATCACAAATTCTTTTAACCTCAAGTTTATAACAAAGCACATACTAACAATTTGAATGTTTTTTATCTGTAATCTCTGATAACCAGGAAGGGCATGGCACTGATCTTTATATCATCACACAACCTGCGCACTGCTGGTTAATCCTGCTTAGCAATGTCTTGGATATAATAAACACAGTCTGACTACGTATATAAGAAAATAGTCATGGTGTCGTGGCAAAATATTTTTACATTTAATAAAGACGCTATGAACCACAACATAAGTTTAATATGACATATGAAGTGTCTGAGAATTATTCCTAGTAGCCAAAGACCAGGATATGATTTACTTAGATGGAGATGTGGTCAGAAATAGCAAAACTTCAAAATCGAAAAATCAGAAAGTAGCCAAACAATCAAGTAATCAAGGGTCAAAGGCAAAACAAAAGTGAAAAACCAGAAATGAATCCTAGCAGTAGGACCTAAAAGGAAAATAAGCTAACCACACAAAAGAGATATAAAATTTGTGGATTACATATGATAAAGTCATTCAGTATTTACTGCATAGTGCAACATCCAAGATGTCACCAGCACTATAGTCAAAGTCACATGACATATCCTGATAGGCATAGTGTGCACAAAGGAAATGAAGACGGTAATAACAATAATCTTTGCCAATGCTAAACTAAATCAAAATGAAATATCCATCCACCCATTTTCCAACCCGCTGAATCCAAACACAGGGTCACGGGGGTCTGCTGGAGCCAATCCCAGCCAACACAGGGCACAAGCCAGGAACCAATCCCAGGCAGGGTGCCAACCCACCGCAGGACTCAAAATGAAATATTAATTTTCAAAATGTCAAAATAACACAAAATACTGAAGAACTCATGTCTAAGGACTGTTTTATATTATGATTAGGAGGGAAGTGTGGTATGGCAAGTCCACAACTTGATAATTGGGAGCCCATTTTTAAGTAATGAATAATGGAACTGCCAGCCTGATCTCGGTGGGTGCGTGCTCGCGCAGCTGCTGGAGGTTAGTGAGGTAATTGGGGTATGGCACACCTGCACGTGGGGGTGTGGTCTGTCCCAATTAGTTCATTGGCTTTCTGCAGTGCACAAGGGAGGCACGAGAAACTGGAAAAAAAAATGACAACAAAAAAAAAATTAGAAGAAGTTAAAGCAAAGAGAGAGAGAAGCAGGCAGGAAAGCTGGAAAGAGAGCTGGAGCGTGAGCAAGCGAGCGGCTTGAGAGAGAGAGAGAGAGAGAAAGAGCTGGGAAGGAGAGCTCCTTGAGGGGAATGCGTGACTGACACCCAGGGGCTGAAGTAGTGATTCCTCTGGCTGGGTGATTTAGAGAGCCAGAGTGATATGGTGTTAGAAAAGGAGACTCACTATGTAATTCCAGGAAGGCAGAGGAGGGGTCAACGATGCTCAGACTGGGAGCCCCATTGTGAGCGCTATGGCCTTTGGGGACCCATGCCTAGGTCTGGAGTGGGAGTCTTGTTGTAGCCATGGAACAGCAGGGGCCTAGAGCCGTGGAAGATCAGCTATGTCTGTTGGCAGGGCAACTCCTCTGCTCTGAGGCCCGCACAGGATGAGCAGAGGAGATGTCCATATTACAAAAAGGCAGTTGTCTGTCTGTGTTTTTAACCTCGACTTTTAAAAGGATCATTTATTTGGATTTTACCCTCCACTTTCACTTCTTTTATTGGATTATTTGTTTTATTGAAATTTGCACACTGCATTTTTTGAACACTCTTTGTTTGATTTATTTAATAAAAACACTAGAGCACTTTTTACACCTTCCATTTGTTTTGTGTTGTGTCCTTATTTTTTCGGCTCATCCCTTGGTTACAGTACAGGCGATGCGGAAGTCCCAGAGGCTCCCAGAGGCAACCGGTAGCATGGAGCCGACCAGCACTGTCACTGGTAGTACAAAGTTCTGTCTGTACCTCCATTAAAATATAAATCTCTGAGGAAACAACTATAAATTATTATGGATCATCTTCAAAATTGTTTCAGACTGAGTTCATACAAATTGTTCAAATGAAAATAATAGACAGATTACTCACAAATCCAGGCTTCATTGAAAAGTAACAAAATGAAAAGTATCAATGAAATAGTTCGCATGACACATTCACTATGTAGAACGCTCATCCTCATCTGAGTTCACCTCTGTTATAGCACGTCTTTATTTGGAATCAACAGTGTCAGATCAGGGGGAGCGTGAACATGACTGAGAAAATTAAATGTATGTTTTTATTGTATAATAGTAACAATAAGAGCAGCTCACTACTCAACATATTTATTTTGGGATGTGTCAAGGCTCGAACCCACAACCTTTTGAATAGTAGTCAGCAGTTCTTACTGCTGTACTACCAAAGCAGCTGTGGCAATGAAATGCACTATCCCGATTTCTTTTTCTTCGGTTAAAGTCTTGAATAAAAGCGCCCTTGTTCTATTTGTACTTTTTGCTTATATGATATTTGGACTTCAGTCTTCACACATTATACACTTCATGTCAAAATTTTGTCGTTAGTACTAAAACATGAAAAAAGTTTGTGTTTTAGGTATGTGTTCTATGTACGCTTACATAGATTTTTTAGACACGGAACACACATGAAATGTGTGCCTATACAGCCTATACAGCTCTAGGTACCTCACTCCTAGAAAAACAAGGCTTAAGCTGGGAGAGCTTTTTGCCTTTCCTGAGGCGGTGGGGGGATGGGATAGCAGGCTGCTTGCTGCTTGTGCTTATCAACACATTTACAACACAAAAGACGCTGAATGGAGAAGTGCGAATGGATATAAGGTGGGCTGGGTTTACAGGTTTTTTCGTAGGCTTTGGTAATTCTAGTGTTAAGAAAACTCATCATTTCTATTAAAAGACTTGAGAGTTATGTTTAGATTGCTGACACTGTTCTTAGATGATTTACTTCATACTTATCAAACTGTATTCAGTATTGGCAGACGTCTGATGTTATTACTTCCACATTCTTTACTGGGATTGGGTAAGGTGTCCCTCAGAATACAATGCTTGGGCCAACATCATTTTTTACATACTACAGTATATGTTTATAAATTACAGATAATAATATTCAGAAACAAATCTTTTTATTTTCACATGTATGTGATCGGACACTGTTGGAAAAAGTGAAAATACTTAAAACCAAGAAATGAGGAGAGGATTCCATTATCAAAAAATTCGGAGCAAGGTTGTAATCAGAAAGTTGAAAAACCAAATTGTCAAAACTCAACATGTTAACCTAAACCCGCAGGTGAAAGAGGATTGCAAAAGTTCACAGCTGTTATATCTTGGAGTAACAGAGAAGATTTTAAAGAAAGGACCTGTAAATGAAGACATGATAAAAAAAAATTCATACCAAAAGGACTAAACTGATCTTTTACACATTGTAACTTGTGGTGGTCAAGCAGTAGTAACCATGAGTGCTGCTAGCAATAACTGACTCCTCTAAGTTTAAGAAAAAAGAAATTATGATGTGAAAAACCAACAACATTACTAAGACAAAAAGGCAGCAATTACAGAAATGAATTATATCTGTTTTTAAACCATAAAATCATGACAGTTCTATTTACCAATCAAATCTAAATATTTTTATATCATGTCAATCATAGTGATGTTCAATAATGTTGAATAATACTTACATGAAAGCCTATTGATGAGTAGAAATTTGGTAAACGGCAACAATATTCTGCCAGTTTTATTTTCAGAGGACTTAATTTGTTTTTATCTTGCATCTGTTAAAGAAATGGTGCCAAAACATTTTAAAACTTTGTATATTGCAAGTAGAATAGTGTAATGGGCTCTACTTGAATGTAGTGGCTTCTGAAGAGGAATTGTAAAGCCCTTCTTCCTACTCTTAGTAATGATACTCTCGGTAGAATTTATAAATTAACAGAAGGCTACAAATAGGATGAACTGAACAGCTCATTTATAAAACATTGTATGGGTCAATTCTGTATGAATTAAATGCATAAAGTAATTTCTCTGCATGGTGAGAAAATGGCATATCTGATTCAGAATGTAATCCCAGAGTGCTTTCATTATGCTTCTGTATATACTGAAATCAGTTTAATAGGTTTGGACTAATCCATGCAAGAACGCTGTGTTACAGCCCAACATTTTTTTCATGCCTGAATAACACAATACTGCGATCAACAGTGTCAAAAGCTATGTGAAAATTTATCAGCATAACGACTGTAGAACTTTGAAATGTTTTAGAATGTTCTTTACTAGATGAGACTATTTCTGTACACTAAGTTGAGCTACTAAACCTTATCCAATAGCTTCAGGGATTCATCTCAGAATGAACTTGTGAGGTACAGTAGATGGGGCCTCAAACACAGAAACTTACTTATGCAGCAAGGTTGGTTCCTTTACTGCCAAATTACAAATTTATTAAAAATCAAAAACTTAAATCTCTCATTTATATAAGTATTCAGACCTTCCCTTTGCTGTGGCACTCCAGCTTGTGGTAAAGTCACGCTGTTTGCTTTAATTGTTCTTGAAATTGGCAGATCCCCATGGTTTCCATTTTTGACAAGTTTTTCAATTTTGTCAGCATCAGGCTTTATATCGTTCACTGTTGTTCTTCCTACTCTGTAAATTGAAGCTCTTTCACCATTTTGTAAATGTTTAATAAATTCAATTTTCTGTGACAATTCCAATAACACTCACCATAACAATGTATAGTAGATTAATTATAACAAAAGAGAAAAGCTACAAAATGCGATTAAAACTGAAGGCATGTAACTGGCACTGCGGTGCTGGGGAAGAGCACTACCTGCTAGCACAAAGGAGAGTTGTTCCAATGTGCCTAACCCGCACTCAGCATAGCACATAGCAGTAGTAGTAAAGTAATAGGTAGGAGCTGGCATGTGCAATTTATTTTTTTTGGCCCCGACAGTTAACAGAGTGTGATGGATAATCGAGGTTTATATATACAGTATGAAGCTATAACAGAATGACTGAATGTAACTGAATGTTTGAATGTGAGGGGTTAACTAAATGTAACTTAAAGCTTAACCGCATAAGGCCTCTGCCTCATCTTAGAGAAGCTACCAATGTAATTTTCCAAGGTTAGAATGAGGTAAATGAGTAACAAACACCCCTCCGGAGATCACAGACCTCCTATGAAGTGGTGCTAAGATTAATAGGACAATCAGCAAAACAGAAATTCAGTCAAAAATTACTGGTGGCATTAGATGATTGGAAGAGGTAAGAAGTTCTGCATATTAAGAGTCAGATGATGTGATGTATTAGATAAAGTGATGGTAATTAGAAAAAATTATAAAAGGAGATGATCTGTTTAATTAATTGTTCACTCCATGAACTGAGACATTTGTGCATAACTCTGAGCAAATAAAGAAATGTTCTGCATTCATGTCTGCACTCTGTAACTGCCTTTCTTGAAAATAGAGAAAAGCTTTTTCCAGAACCCTGCCAGGAGAAAGAATAGTGGCCACCACAAGGACAAGGAAAAAAGAATCAGGAGAGAAGAGTGAACCAAAAAAAAATCTGTTGTTGACTAGGAGTCCCAAGCACTAAACCAAAGGTGATCAATGTCAGTCATAGAGGGTCATAGTGGCTGAAGGTTTTTGTTCCCACTGAGTTGCTTAATAAGAAAACAATGTTTGCCAAAGGCAGGCCTTATTCAATAATAATGACTTTTTAGTGTTTATTCTCTGGAATGTCAGGTCATTCTTTTAATCATAGATTTTTATTCCTTTCTAATGATATCCTCCAAATGATCTGAAGCCTAAAACAGAGGAGTAATTTTCAGTTCCTCACTTTTTCTTCAGTTTCCTTCAGAGTGTTTTATTAAACCAAATAGTGCACACAGGTGTAAATGGAGACAAGCTAGACGGAGAACTGCTGGTTCCTTTGTCGTTTGTATCTTATTACTAATATGGAATAAATAAAAACAGTGAAGCAGTTTAAGACAAAAATAAGCAATTAACGGTTCAAAATCTTATCAAGCGATACAACTACAATGAAACAGAACAATATCACTTGAGCAATAAGTGCTCCATCAGCAATAATTGACTTCTCATAAAACAATTGGGTTGCAACCAAAAGCTTCTAGCAACTGTGGCTCTCCAGAACCAGCGTTGCTTACCTCTGATTTAAAGGGTCTGAGTCTTAAATATCAAATCAATTAAATCAAGTTAATTAGTAGAAAAAACAAATCACTAATTACAAAAATGGGGAGAATGAAAACCTGTATCCACTGTAGCTTTCCAGGGTTGGAGTTGGACACCCCTGCACTAAAGAGTTCCAAAGCACATAGTCCCAAAAATGGCCACTAGAGGAGGAAACTGTCAAACCTGGCTAGCAACAAGGGTGATAAAGAATCTTTATAAATATAAATATGCCATGTAACGCTGAAAAACTCCAAAAGGCAAAAAAACATGCTTTTTAAAAACATCAAGTAATTTATTAAGCACAAGCAAAACATAAGAGCTAACCACTCCAAACTGCATTCAGAATGAAGCACCAGGAACTGTGGAAGACCCTCACAATTTATAGGGTGTAGGGCAGTAAAACTGCCAATGATTGACAGGTGACCCCACCTCTTGGGGAACCACAAAATGCATGGAACATAATAAAGGTGGCTTAAATACATATACAAAACCAAACATAAAGTATAATGCACTTAAACACAAACCAAAGAATAAAAAAATAACAAAAGAGACATAAAACATGAATCTGAACACCAGCTACGAGAGAAACCCTGGCTAAGAAATGTCAATAATGAGAGTGCAAACCAGGCGGTCAAAGAGATCTATCATCAAACCCAAATTTTAGCCAAAAACAGGCTTAGCATAAAGTCTAGAAGCAGAGAAAACATACGGAAAGAAAATAGGAAAACCTTATAGTGCGTATAGACAATCTTGGACAAAGTACTGTTCATGACGCCAGTCTTTATTTGGCCACACTGATGATGTCATTATGTGTGAAACTGGTGTTTGTGTCATAAAATGCTGCAAAAAAAAAAGGCAGCATGCATTAGAATTGCAGAATTTATGAGCACAATGTTTATAAAGTTTAACTTTGCTCAAAACCAATTACAGAAAGAAACTAACAAGAGATTCTGATTCTCTGTGTTTTAAAACTCACAGTAAACCAACTCTGAACCTGACATGAATTAAAAATTTTTAAAGATTGCCATGTTGTGATCTTTGCCACCATTCTCTTTTATAATCTTCTTGTCTCTGGGGCTTGTTGTTTGGGCCACAATTCTGACTTGCTGCTGTGTCTAGTCAATTTTGGCCTACTGTATATATTTTCCATTCCAAATGTATATAGCTGTCATAAGGGGGGGTGATTTTGGAAGGTGTGGTCTTGTTATTTTTATTGCTTCTTTTCTCTTTTCCATGAGCTTTATTACTGAAAATTTATTTCTGTGAGCCCAGTATGTTAAACTTCAATGCTCTTCAGTAAAGCTGACAAGCATAAAGGGTGAGATCATGTCGACCCCAAGGAGCTTTTACTCTGATTGCAGCGTACTTATTCTTCAATTATATGTTAGTTAGTCGTACAAAATGACAGATTTTGATAGGAATCAAAATGTTGGTCTTTGTCAGCCCAACACTGGTCAGCCTGCTTTATGGAAGCAAATATTTAGTGTATGGTGTGACAGATTGGGGGCGCTGTCGTCCCCTTGAACCCTCGGACAATACATCAGACACCAGATAAAAAGTCCAATATTAATTTTATTATAATAATAAAGTGCACAAAGCACCTCCACCTCCACTATACTCAATAACAAATCAATAATCAATTACAATACACAATAATCCTCCACTCCCAGCAGCTCAGTCACCCTTCCTCCCAACTCAGCTCCTCGCTCTGGTGTTTCCCACAGTCCTTCATAGTCCTTGACCCGGAAGTGCTTCTGATCCTCCCAGTCCATGTGATTCTTAGCACTTCCGGGTCAGATCAAAACTCCTCTTCTCCTCAGCCCAGAAGTATATCATCTCTTCCGTTTCCATTATTGTGAATTGCTTCCGGGCTATATGGATAGTACAAGTCCCTGGGCCTCCCTGCAGCGTCCCCTGGTGGCGCCCACGGTATCCAGCAGGGCTGTGAAGAAAGACTCCAAGGTCCATAATGTCCTGCTGGAATTCAGGGCACCTCCATGTTGCCAGAAGGGCTCCATCTATCGGCGTGGGGGTACTGGCTGGGATGAACGGCCGGCCATATACCACAATGGATAAGGCAGTGGCGTGATGCTGGTGATGAAGTTGGTTTTCAAAATACAAGGTAATGCACAGAAGTATTGGCAAAATAAAAGGAACATTAAAATAATGGAGTCTCACTTCCAAAATGATCAGAACAGATGATCTTATTTATACATTGTTCCATATATGGTTTTACAGTGGGTGAAAACGGCATCTG
The DNA here is from genome assembly GCF_900747795.2 of Erpetoichthys calabaricus. Lineage (NCBI taxonomy): Eukaryota > Metazoa > Chordata > Cladistia > Polypteriformes > Polypteridae > Erpetoichthys > Erpetoichthys calabaricus. Next base: position 163,955,469 of record NC_041400.2, read on the forward strand.
AGATCATTTATACGGAGTCCATTTTAGTACATCTTCCTCCTTTAAACAAAACACCATCCTTGCTCTGGCAAAACTCGATCCTCTCTCTTACCTCTTTCAAAACACTGTCTGACAAAATGCCATTCCTGCCTCTGATCTCCATCAAAATTCTCTCTTCTCCATCTTACCTCAGACTCAAAAACAACAGAAATGCAAACTGGATGCTTCAAAATGGGACATGGTAGACAGCATTTGTTTTTACAATGACAGCAGTTAACCCAACCAGTCATTAGAAAAGAATTATGTATCTGTCTCCTTTCTTTTGGGCTTCCTTTCTCCTCTCAGTTAAAATTTAGCCATAATAACTGTCCTACTTCAAGTACAGCTAGTGAAGGTAATTTCTAACCACTTCTGGGATATCCCAGGGGTATGGAATGGTTATGGAGATCCTATGGCCATCTGTCTAAAGCTATCTGTTGCAGCCCCTGGTATCCCTACAGGCCTGAACCCCAGAGCTGTATTACAGGACCAAGCCAACTACAGCCTGCCTGTCCATTATAATAGAGCAATGTTCATCATACAGCAGCAATCTTCTGAATATTTTGTAGTAATGGCACAACAGCTGCTTCACTAGCTAGTGTCTTCCACTGCCCTTACATTTTTGCTCATCCTGGATGTGCTTAACTCTTGGGTTCTTATTACGACCTCCTGTAGGTGACACCCTACCCATAGTGGCTGGACTGCACCAACTACTTCTGTTAAGGCCTCTTATGGCCAAACTCATCAGTCTGCCTGTACTATGGCCTTAACACTGACAAGTATTTGTCATTTCTAATTGTTTGCTTCCAGTTCAGTTGATGAAGTGGGTATCAGGATAATCTGCATAATAAAATATCAGCTAATAAAGGTTTACAGGGTCCAATTAGATTAAATGAAGGAAACATTGAAATGGAAATCATGGTATCTACAATAAGTGCTGATTAACAATAGTTTAAATGCAGAAAATCATACTGAGTTTAAAATCTGAAACACAAAGGTTGCACAGCTACATTTATTTTGTGTCAAGAGATTCATTATCTCCAGGACTGTTGCTTTGTGCTGGCTGCAGCTCAGCTAAGAGATACAAACCAACATTAGAATGAAGGAAAAAACCAGGAGATGTGAGAGGTTTGGCAATCATGGATGTGTGAAAGTTGTCAATAGGCAAAATCAAGACAAGCAGGCAAAAAGCATGCTCTCCCTGTAAGAAACACACAATTCCATTTTGTATTTCAATTTTGTTCAATAATTTAAGAAAATTGTATTTAAATATTTAATAAATTGAATGGAAACATGGTCTACTGCAAGGGGCTGGGTTATCTGTTTTTAGCTTGTGTGGCCTGTAGAGGGTGCACCAGCTCCCCAAACCCGATGCAAGCAGATTCAGACACAAATTTTGAGCAGCACACAACTTTTATTCATGTGAAACGCTTCCTAAGCCGCATTTCCCACAGCCAAGCACAATACACATTTCACACCACAAAGGTACACAGGAATTCTTTCTCTTCTCCATCTCCATCTCTTCTTCTCTCTTTCTCTCTGTCCTCCTCCACTCCTCCTCCAGGAAGCTTCGTCACCTTCCTCCTGACTCTGGCTTCTGGAGCAGTGGCACCCAGGAGCACTTTCGGTGGCTAGTTAGTGTGGTCTGGAAACTTGTGGGTGAGGCGAAAGCCCAACAAAGTAGGGCTCTGTAGCCCTGTGGCACCCACAAAACCCTATAAGGCTGTTCCGAACTCCATGCCCAGTGGGATTCTGCAGTGCTGTAGCAACCCAAGGGGGCTGCCATCAAGCGCTATAGAGGAGGTAATGTCCTGTGCAGGTTCTCTTCCCTGATCCTTACAGTAAATAGGCGTCCCAGCCATGCAAGGGCCCTGGCTATCCACCACACTTGCTATTATAAGTTTAAGCTGATGCAATACAACACATTTGTGATGGCTTGTGGGTAGTTTGAACACACACAGTGCAGCACTCTGCCTTTAGTCTAGTTGAAGCATAGGTCAAATGAACATGGCTGCTCTGCTATGGGGTTGCACCATTGTTGAACAATGCACCACAATGAGATTTCTTTTGGCAGAGGGATTTAAGCCTGCTGAAATTTATTGAAATTATTAATCAATTAAAGAACGGAAGTCAAAAACTTTGATTCTGTGACAATATATGCCTTATATATAAGTATTACAGTGCCATGAAAAAGTATTTACCCCTCTCCTGTTTTCTTATATCATTTCAATATTTTAATGCTGACTTTTCACAGCTCTACACCCAAAATGTAATATTAGGTAAAGGACACATAAGTAAACAAATATCATTGTGTTAAACTTTTTTAACTTATCAAATGAACCAAGTTATCCAACAATAAGTAGTAAGAGTAAGCTGATTGAACACAGCCAGGCTTGACGACAGTCAGTCCTGTTCAATACAAACCTTACTTCTTTTCACCCTCACCATTAAACTCAGCTTACCAACACAAACATTCAATGAGCTCATAGAGTCATGATTAAGGAAAGAGATCATAAAAAATGTATTGTCATCTGTCAGCCTGGAAGGGGCTATGTAGCCATTTGTAAGGTTCTGGCATGCCACCGAATCACAAATGGAGATTATGGCTCTCACACTAAATAACGAGTAGCCTGCATACCAAAATGACTCCAAGAGCACAGTGTAAAATCAACCAGGAAGTCACCAAAACTCTAAAAAATTCACAGAGCTGCAAGAATTACATGCCCAGGCAAAGATCAATGTACCCCACAATCAAAAAGACCCTGGGCAAAAATAAGCTTAATGGAGAAGAAAGCACTGCTAACCAATAAGAACATATGTGGACATCTCTCATTTGCTAGGAAGGATCTGGATGGTGCCTAAGCCTTTTGAGAAAAAGGTCTATTGACAGCTGAGACCAAAGACAGAGGATTTTAAATGACATGAGCCCCAGTAGTTCTGGAGTAAATCAAACACAGCTTTCCACAATCACAGCATCATATCAACAGTTAAAAATGGCGGCACTGTGCTGGTGTGGAGATGCCTTGGTGCCTGAGGATGTGGACGATTTGCTATGATTATAGGAATCGTAAACTCTGCTCTGTATCAGAAAATCTTTAAAGAGAATGCCTAGTCATCTGTCTCTGAGCTGAGGCATAGTTGAGTCATGCAGCAAGGCAACGATCCAAAAAAACAAAAGAAAATCCATATCAGAATGGTTAAAAAGAAGCAAAAATTACAGTTTTAGACTGAACTAGACAAAGTCCAGGCCTAAACCCCACAGAGATGCTTGCAGCAAAAGAACCAAAACAAGCAGGTTAGCATCAGAAACCTAATAATATTTCTGAATCACACCTCAGAGTGGGCTAAAACTCCTCCAAAGGGATGTGAAGGGCCGAGTCTGAATTACAGAAGCAACTGGTTAGTCATTGCAGCGTTTTTTTCTGAGACTTTTCACGTAAGGAAGACAGACATTTCAAGGTAAGGTAGTTATACTCACTATTCATGGCGTAGGAGAGTGGTAATTAGTATATACAAGTAAGAATGTCCCTGTACTCTGTAGATGTACCAATAATGACCCTACAAAGGTAACAAGAAAAGTTACTACGTGAAAGAGGCAATTACATTTTAATTTGGTGCAGACTGGTTTTGGATAGTTTTGTTAGTTCAATAAACAGAATAGGTAAAAAACAATATTTTTTCACTCACTTATCCTTTATCTAATATTACACATTGATTGAAGATTTAAAAACAATTTATTTTGAAAAATCCAATTTAAAGAAAGAAATCTGGATATCAGTGGCAAATCCTTTTTCATGACACAGTATACATAGAAAGTACTATTTCTGTACAGCAAAATCTATTGGAGCGATTTTCCTCAAAATCAACAAACTTCTAGCATTTTAAAATGCTTACCATATAACTGTGCCAAGTTTCATCTGGATTGAGTGATTTGCTTTTATCATGTCCAGAGTGTCACACCCTGCTGCACACACACACACACACACACAGAGACAGCTGTTCCTACGAAAGTGGGCATATCAGGTCAACTTAGGTTTGTTTTTTGTGTCACTTGTACCTTTCAGTCCTGGAATCAGCCCAGTCACTCTTCTCTGGACTTCCTCTAGTGCTGCTGTGTCATTTTAGTAATATGGAGACCAAAACTGGACACAGTACTCCCGGTGAGGCCTCACTAGTGTGTTATATAACTTAAAAGTAACATCGCTTGACTTGTACTTCACAAATCATGCTATATAACCTAACATCCTAGTGGCACGGTCTGGATGTAGATAGTGACGAGTCCACTACAATTCTGTGACCTCCCACTGTGTATTAAAATCTAACATTTTTACTTCCTACATGTAATACTTTACATGTTACTTATATTACATTTTATCTGTCTCAAATCTGCCAAAGCCTGTATGCTATCCAGGTTTGTCTTTTACAATGTAACTGATTCTACATCATCTGCCCTTCCATCTAGTTTAGTATCATCTGCAAACTTAACCAACTTATTGATAATATTCTTGTCGTTTTATGTATCTTAAAAAGAGCAGCAGCCCCTAGCACTGATCCCTGAAGGCCTGCAATTTTAACATCACCTAATTCTCAAAGACATACCCTCACCATAACCATTTTGTTTGAGCCAATGTTTCACCCACCTTCATGCCACTCTCTGAATTCTCCTTTTTTTTAGTTAGACTTAAGGCTTTTGCCATTGAAAGTTGTGTGAAGGTTAAATTTTTATGTAGCACCCTTTACACTAAAAACAAAATAGCAAAGCAATGATACAAGATCAGCCATACCACATGCATGACAGAACAGGTCATCCATCTGAAGCTAAGCATGTTCGGGCCCAGCCAATACTTGGATCAGAGACCATTTATGAAAAAGCTTGGGATGCTACTGGAACAGGTGTTGGTGAGACCAGAAGGGGCTGCTTACCCTGTGGTCTGAATGTGGATCCCAATGCCCCAGTGCAGTGATGGGGACACTGTCCCATAAAAATGGTGCTGTCCTTCAGATGAGATATAAAACTGAGGTCCTGAATCTGTGTGCTCATAAAAGATCCCTTGGCATCCTTCATAATGAGCAGGGGGTATCCCAATGTCCAGGCTAAATTGCCCTCCATGGCCCCCTAATCATCCCCTGTCTCTAAATGGCTATCTCTCTCCCACCACTTCACCACCTAACTGCTAATGTGTGGTGAGCATACTGGCACAAAAATGGCTGCCGTCGCATCATCCAGGTGGTGGTTCAAGACGCTCCTCACTCACTGAAGTGCTTTGAATAGTGAAAAAAATGCTATATAAGCATACAGAATTATTACTAAGATCTATGAAAATTAACACCTGAAGTGATTAGTAGCTAAAGAAAGCATTAATCTCTCTTGGACTTTTTTTATTTTAATAGTCTAATATTTATTTATTTTGTATAGGTTTAGTATTAATCAACATAAAAAAAAATTAAAAATTAAGAAATTTCTACAGATTATTGAAAATCAAGTACAAGTCAGCAGAAAAGGACCAGCTCCTTAAAAATGTCACAAAGACGGTCTTCATAAAGTGTACTTTACATTACATTCTCAGATATGCATAATTTAAATCCGGGTGTCATAGGTGTCAGTACCTACACTGGTATCATCAAGTGCAAGACAGCCCTACAGTCTTAAAAATAAAGGTGCCAAAGTCTGAGCAATGTCATAGGAGGACCATTTTTAGGTCCCAAAAGAACCATTCAGTTGAAAATTCCAGAAAAAAAATACTTTGTCTAGTTAGATTCATAACAAGTTCAATCAGTAACCATGAATGGCCGTATGCCATTCTAATTTGGCATGTACATAAGAAATGTAATGATTTACTTCATGAGGTAAAAGTAAATAATAAACAAGTACAGTTGTGTCAGATTTTATTAAATACTAAAATACAAGCTTCAGTTTTAATGTTTAAAGTCTGCTCTCGATTATAACAGAAACTGATAGAGGTCCACGGAGGGCTAGATCCCTAGTAAAGGACCAAAAATCAAAAATAACATCATACTCGTAATCACTGACCTTGAAATAGTCTAAAATGACACTAGACGTGCTTATATTTAAAATTTGTCATTTTTACCCTTCTGGGAGTGGTGCTTAGAGGGCTGGGACCACCAGTAAAGGATCAAATATTAAAAGTATCATCATATGTGTGGTCAGCAGCCTTGGAATAGCATAAAATGACAATCCACATGACTATTTACTGATCCTCATTTTTTTAGGAATAACATTGACGCCTTATATCTCATTGGAGGTGTTGAAAGAACAATTTCACGTTGGTTTAATTTTTATCATAAGAGTGTAATCCCCTGCACAAAATACGTATACAGCCCCAAAACGGCCCAAAAATGAGTTTTGATTTGGGTCTAGATAACATGCCAAGGAGCTTCTGAGAGCAGTCACCATTCAGGGGAGGACGTGGAAGTGGTGCAGAGCTACAACAAACTGGACAAGTGCAGTACAAGAAGGGCCAGAGTAGACTGCACTTCCTGAGGAGACTCAGGTCTTGTGATGTGGGCAGCAAGCTGCTGGAAATGTTCTACTAGTCCATAGCAGCCAGTGTGGTGTTCTGTGCTGCAGTCTCCTGGGGAAGCAACCTGAGCTCAAAAGAAGCAGAAAGCCTGAACAAACTTATCAGGAACCCTGGACACATGGGAAGGTGTTGTGGAAAAGAGGATGGTGACAAAATTGAACGCCATCATGAAATATCTCCTCCATCCCCTCCAGGAGGTTCTCGCTTGAAGCACTTTTAGCCACGGGCTCATTCCACCATAGTGTGCTAAAAGCCGCCTCTAGGGGTCTTTTCTGCCCACTGCTATCAGGCAGTATAATGCTTCCTCCCAATGTACTCATTAAGTTAATTTTGAAATATCTGCACAATATACAGTAGATTGATTGATTGATTAATTGATTGATTGGTTGGTTGGCTGTATTATTTGTCCTTTGAGAACATATCCTTGTTTTTTTATGTCTCTGCTACTGTATGAATCTGATTTTCCTCATGGGATTTATAAAGTTTATCTAATCTAAGAAGTGGCAAGACATCAGGATGAGTTGAATGGTACAGTATATCATACATGGAGGTTTTCTCATACCAGTAAGTCAGGTGGCTATGGGCAAAAAAAAATTCAAGTGACCTCAAAGCATTCACAAGTAATTCTTATGAACATACTGTAAAAGATGATAGCTGATTTGTGAAACACCAACAAGTTCCTGATTTTTCAAAGGATTCTGGCTGTAGACAATCACACAGGCTAAGTTCAAGTTTTCTTGACCCGGTTAGTGTCCTGCTAAGTAGCCTAGTGGGCATTACAGATTTGTGTTTTGTCCATGTATTAAGAAGCTTTTCAAAGCAAGAAGAACTACTTTCGGATGTAAAGAACCCTTCCCAGAATGAAATGGTCCTGTGTCAAGGAAAGGCTCCACAAGGACCCACACAACTTAGTAAAGTGCCATTTTAGAACTATGTAGTTTTAAAAGTTCTGGGTAACAGTTTAGAAATACACCACTGCTACAACAATTATTGTGATAACAGTAATACATCATATTGCCATATCATTGGGAGATTATTAATATTCTTACAGTTAGCACAACTATATGTTAAATGCACTCCAAAGACATGCTATTGGGCATTTTGTTATAATTGATGTGAGTTATGAATATGAGTGCATCCTAAAAACAACTGCGGGACAAATGGGCGCAAAGAATTGATGGCTGACTTATCAGCTGAAATTATTTTGTCTTTTCATCATGCACTGTATAAAGCAATTACAGAGACGCAGTTCACAAGAATCAAGTTATATTAATAAGTAGAAAAACAAATGCACAGTGTAAAACATTTTCCAAGTGTGGCGTTTTGTAAGTAATATCAGAAAAGCAAATAAATGACAAGTGGTTATTTTCATATCAGTTGTAAATCTTGACTGCGATAAGAACCCGAAATGTGTACACCAGTTAAAAGCTCTCACAGCTCCATTGAAATAAATTTTAACTGTAATATTTTTTACAATAATAACCCACTACAGGCTCCGTTTTTCCTTCTTTGGAGTTTATGCTACCTCTCTGTCCCCCCATCGCTTCCGGAGGGCTTGATTCGCTGCAGATGACATCAGCTGCGAAAAAAAAAGCAGACTGATCTCTAATGCATTATTCTCCTCCCAGGTCCTAGTCATGACACAGTGTCTGGGATATAAAAGACAGAACCACTCCTTCCTAGCTTACTCCGCGTCTGCCGGTAGCTGATTAGTTTCCACAGTTGGAGGCAGGCAGAGAGACAGAAGGGGGTTCAGGATGGCGACGCTTGTGGAAGTGGCGGACCCTGAGCCCACTTGTAGTAGCAATCTAATGTCTTCTTCATCCTCTTCAAGCCTTTCTCACCGATTTCTTGACAATAAGTTTTATCTGCTGGTGGTCATCGGAGAAATGGTCACAGACGATCATCTAAGGTGTGCCATTGCAGATATTGAGCGAGGTAAGGTGCGGTGTATTTGACGTACAATAGAAAAGAGAGGGTGGGCACCTGCTGAGCACTTGACAATAAACCAGACTGAAGCATCCCGTCATCACGATCAGAAACTTCAGGCTTCTAATGCATTTGTTTTCGAAATCACGGGATCTTGTTTCCTTTTTCCTCCTTTTTTAGGCACTTAATCTGGACAAACTATTGTGGTTTGTGATGGCAATTCAGTGTATCAGTCAAGTGATCTGCTTTTAAAGACCCTGCATAGTGATGCCTGCACGCGGCTTCTCTTTGTAGCAGGGGAAGTGTCTGCCTCATTGTTGCTGCTGCTGTCGGAATTGCCGCACCGCCCCTCCCAGTCCATTAAGGAAAATATGCTGGTGCTGCAAATCAAACAGATGGTTGCATCGCAAAGCTGGGGCTCAATATATCGAAGAATTGGGGGATATCTATGCCTCCGGGTCGTGGACACAAAAGGAAGGCGCTTTGGGTGACCTTACTGCGTTGCGCAGCATGTGCTACCTGCGATGAGAATTCCATGCTTCTTACTAATGAATCAGCATTTCTGCGAGCTGAGCGTCGCTCCTTTCTTCACTTCCATCCCCACCCACCTTGAGCGCTTTTAAGGGATTTGTGCCTCTATGCAGCATTTTTTTTAAACAAAGACGAGCTTTATTCATTAATTTTTTTTACAAATTAATTCTTTAATATCTTATACCTTAATGCAGATTTTACTACTTCAAGTCTAGCTTACGTTAAATAAAATAAACAGATATTTTGTATTTGTTAATTCAGTTCTATTAATTTGTACTCTACGCATAGCGTTAGGGGCTTTAATTGTGCACGGAGTCCTTTAATCAGCAGAGCATCCACAAAAGTAGAATCAATCTCTTGTGCGATTATACATGTGCCCATGAAGCAGATAAAAGGTTAACGGCGCAAAACGCTTCTAGAAGCTTTTGACTACAGTCTCGTACGTCAGATTTCTGTAGTCGGTATATCCCGTTTCATTCCAAACTTCAGTTTAACCCGAAGCTTTCAACCACCATTCATTTGGTACCCCTACGGTCGATAAGCAGACAAAAAGTCATTAAAGTGAACATTTACTGGCTTCGCCAGGTGCCCACGACAATGCCTTTCATTGCATGCACTTTACTCATTCATTCTTTCCACTTGGGATTTTTGCTCGTAATCAGCTACCGGCAAGTGGGCGTGGTCGAGTCCGCAGTGCGGTCCCTACGGAAAGAGCAAGAGGACATTTTCCTGCAAAGGGCGTCTCAAAGAACTGCGCACACGTAACTACGGATGTCAGCTCGGGATATGGTGGTTGCTCTATTGATCAGCGCATCGGCTCTCAGATTAGGTTCTGATCGTGACATCTTCTATTGTTGGGACCTAACACCAGCATCTTCGTCAAAAGGCAAATCAGGAATAACATCAGCAGTCAGGGTTTAGTGTGTTCAGGTTATAATGCTTTCTTGAAATAATTAAAACTATTAGTAGTAAAATTAAAACTACATGTAATTAAAACTGTTATGAGAAAACGCATTAGTGCATGACTAGTTCTCAAATAGTGTACCACTTTTCTGACCTATAAAACATTGAATTATTGCTTGTATAACTTGATCGTTCCCAGATGGCACTGTACATATGGGTGTGTGTGTTTCTTTTATTTATTTTTATTTATTTTTTTTCTTCAAACATGCGTCTATCAGATTAAGTCATCAAACAAAGACGACTATCTAGTCTAACGTCGGATCACGTGATTAATCAAATTCTGCACAAACTTAATCCTCATAAGAGACTTCTGATTTATATTCTATGCTGAAGGACTGGCAGGCTGGCACGTAGACACAGACATTAGTGCACATTTTCGGTTTTGAAAGGAATTTACAGAATGAGAGGACAGGCTTAACAATAGTTTGGGACACGATAGATTTCTGTCTCTTGTATACAAATTAGAAATTTTATTATTACAATATTCTAAGAAAATTGTTTTATACAAATAGCATATATAAGAAAGGCTTTAGAGTTCAAACCCAGAGCTGGTGGGTTCCAATATGCTACTGACACTGAGTGACCCTAAGCATGTCACTTCACCTGCTAGTGCTCCAATTGGAGGGATAAACCCAAAAGAAATGTAATCAATTGAATGTCAAATTTTGTAAGCCATCCTGGATAAAGGCATCAGCCAAACAAGTAAATGTAAATCAGTTTGCACTGCTGACTCATGGTGTCCAGAATTCATATTCCTTGTTTGCGTATGGTATATGTAGAGTTTCTGCTCTCCATATATGTGTGCTTGGGGATTTTCCACATCTTCAAAGTTGTGAATTGGGTTTATTGGCACTTCTAAATTGGCCCTGTGATGGACTGGCTGCTGTCCCAGATAGCTTCCTGGCATATACCCAATGCTGACTGGAAAGGCTTGGGCACTCGCTGCACTCTTACAATTAATGGTTCTAAAATGACACTTTACTGGATTACATGGTTCCTCATAGATCAACAAGGAACCATTTCATTCAAGGAAGGGGTCTTTCCATTTTTAGGCTTTGAAAAGATTCCTAATATGCATGGGGAAAAACAGAAATCTTAAATCTATAGTCTGCTACTAGGAGGATACTAAGAGATCAAGAACACCTGAACTCTGCCTGCGCTATTGTATGCAGTGGGAGTCCTTTGAAAATCAGGAAAATAGTGTTATTTCACAAATCTGTTTTCATCAATTCATAGCTATGTGTGGAATCTATTACAGATCTGAATAAATTAAGGTTCTTTCTGGAACCTTCATGTGGAATGTTTAATCTGGGAAACAAAAATGGCTTCCCTATGGCACCGCTCTGCAGAACTGCTCTGGCACCTTTATGTTCAAAACAGGTTACCCTGAAATGGATTAAGCATATTCGCAAATGTTATGTTCTACTGTTTCCTACAAACAATAATAGAATATGACGCTTCTGTTGTGTCAGATTTCTCAGACTGATGTCTCTGTTTATGATGGACTGGTGCCACACCCAGGGTTGTTTGTTGCCTCCATTGTTGGCGTTCTCAGGTTTTATCTTTTCCCTACAATTATTAATGATATTTCGTTATTCTTAGAACTTGTGGAAATTCTGATATGCGTAGAGACCTCGATGAAAATGTAAGCTAGCTAAAGTTTTGATTGTATCCAACATCAGAATTAAACTATAGATTTGTGGATACAAGTTCTTTTTTTTTTTTTTACTTTTTTAAAATATGGGTTGCTTGATAAATATTTCACTTTTGATTCAATTTATGTTTTTGTGTTTTGTGTTACTGGAGGTCAAACCTTTATTCTTTTATGCTCAAAATGTTCCCCATCTTTTTATTATTATTATTATTTATGGTAGAAATATGTGCCTTGGTTTGAAGTTCCTAAAATCTTTTTCAGCTGACATTGTGACCCTAATATCCTTAGTTGTGTTATGCTGTGGGGATTTTCATTTCAACTTATATTTGTATGTGTAGCCCTCTTCACTGGGTTTGGGGTCTGAGCACTATAATAATACAAATTACGTGGTGTACGTACATACAAATACAAATGAGATTAAATACAAAAAACAAAACAATTTCAAATGCATTCCAATAAACAAATGGTGACCATATAAGTTCATTAATATGACAGGTGAGATATGGACATTTAGCAATGGAGAAGAAGAGATGAACACAAAGAATGTCACAGTGTATGTTTATCTGTGTAACGTTTTGTCTGGCAGTCCTACTGTAAGGCACTAGCGACACTGTGTAGACCAGCACGGCCGGGTCCACAAGTCCAATGTCAAATTAACACAAACTGTTACATGATGACGCGCAGTTGGTCTTTTTTCAGTAGGATGACTCAACACTTTCTTAATTCAGCTGATTGTATACACTAGCAAACAGCCTGCTAAAGCACACTAGCACACTTTCCATGCAGATGCTACCTTTCAAAAGTTTGCACTCTCACACTACTCTTTACAAGACATTTTACAATGCACTGTATCACATAACTGCAAGGGCATGAACAAAATCCATAACGGCACTTCAGTAGCAGTATCAAAATGAAGAACAGCCGGGTCATTTTTCACAAATCTACGTTCACATATTTAAACTTACAGGTTAACAATTACCCAGCCACCTCTTTAAAAAGCCTTTTTACTTGAGCACAAAGGCTTCCAACATGATAAAAAAAATCTAAATGTAGGCTGTTCAGCTAGTCCTTAGTGGTGTTATATGTCGCATCATTTAAAATGCATTTTTCAGTTTAGATTTACTAATTTCCATGGATGAGTTGTTCACAACTTTTCTAACAATTTTCATATCTAATTAGGATTAAATCTCCTAGGGCCTATGCTGCTAGCATTAGAAGCAAGGTGGAAAGCATCCCTGGATGGAGTGCCGGTCAATTTCAGGTCACACTCCCATCAGGCCAATTTAGAATCGTCATGTAATGTCTGACACGCATCTTTGGGGTGTTTGACAAAAGCCCAGCGCACCCAATGAAATAAAAGAAGGTTCAAACTCTGCCCAGATACCACCTGGGACTCTGGGGACAGCCCTGGCCCATTTAGGAAACCCTTTTACCCCAAAATGTACAGCTTATAAGAAATGTAGTGTTCCCAAAGGTTTTACGATATCTAGACATTTTCTTTATTTGTAAATGTTATTCTCTAAATATTTAAAGAGTCTGTCCGTCCGTTTTCTGTCTAATGCAGGGTTACAGGGAGCTTGACACAATCCCAATAGCATTGGGTAAAAAGTAGATACTGACCGCCCATGGATGACGCCACTCTCACACTGGGTCCGTTGTAGAGAGACCAGTTAACCTCCGATGAATATCAGCAGAAAACCACAGAAAGCCCACCCAAATATGAGAGACTGTGCAGAGTCTACATAGATAATGACCCAGAACTGTACAGCATCAACATAGCAGTACTACCCATATTTAAAATGTAATGATCTTTATTTTATCCTCCCTTTGTTTCTTCTTGACACATTCTTATGGTCTACTCCTAAAACTTCAAGTAAGTAGTAAAGCCTGAGCAGCTCACAGAGCAAATTACTTTGGACTGTTTGGCAGCTGAGGGCCAGAACAGTAAATGAGTTTATCTGGAATGCTAAAAGTAACACCAACCAGAATTTACAAGGAGCAAATAACTTGGCGTCACACTGAGCACAAGCAGAGGGAAGGGTCCTCTTAAGAAATTAACTCTTGTCAGTGAAGACACTTCATAAAACACTGATTCAATCATTTCTCCAAAATTGCTTATTTCACTAATAGGGTCATGATTGGCCAGGGTCTATTTCTATAATTATGCCTTTATTTTATTATTTTCTTTACAGTTTCATTTTGAGTGTATTATGTGTAGCCATGTGAACGCAGTGGTAAAATCTTGCTTTTTCCAGTTGAGGTGGCTGTCAAAAATCAAGCCTGTTTTGTCTAAACACAACCTTGAAACAGTGATATGTGCTTTTATAACCTCTCATCTAGATTACTGCAATGTACTTCTTTTTGGAATTAGGCAGGCCTCAATTGTTCACCTACAGCTGCTGCAAAATGCCGCTGCTTGATTTTAACTGGTACAAGCAAACATGAGCACGTTACCCCAATTTTGGCTTCCCTTCACTGGCTTCCAGTTAGTTTTCGAATCCATTTTAAGATCCTTGTATTTGTTTTAAAATCCTTTAATGGTTGTGCCCCATTTTATTTGTTGGAACTGCTGCACCCTTATGTATCGTTTCGCTCTTTCAGACCAGCAGACCAAATGCTTTTACTTGTTCCTAAGACATGATGCAAACTTAGAGGTGATTGGGCTTTTTCAGTTGCAGCTCCAAAACTCTGGAATAATTTGCTGTGGCACGTTAGGCAGGCCGTGGTGGGTTGGCACCCCCGGGACTGGTTCCTGTCTTGAGCCTTATGTTGGCTGGGATTGGCTCCAGCAGACCCCCATGACCCTGTGTTTGGATTCAGCGGGTTGGAAAATGGATGGATGGATGGACGTTAGGCAGGCTCCTTCACCTGCTGTCTTTAAATCTTACTTAAAAACACACTTTTACTGCCTAGCCTTTAATCCAGTATATGCTGACTATCTGTGTACTTTTTATTATGAATTTCTTCAGCTCTTATGTGTTTCTGTTTCTTTCACCCTTTGGTTATTGTGTGTCTGATATGTTAGGTTTTATTGTACAGCACTTTGGTCAGCCTTGATATTGTTTTTAAAGTGCTTTATAAATAAATAAATAGTTTTTGTATGTTGGCAGCTGGAACACTTCTTTAATGGCACTTCACTGGAGTGTGTGGTTCCACGTAGAACCATTGCTTGACAAACAATTCTGGGAAGAGTTCTTTGGGCTTGAAAATTGAAAAGTTTCCTAATATGTGGACAGAGCAGAAACCTTTTATTTATTGTAGGCTACTAGTAGAATACTGATAGATCAAGAAAACATGAATTTCGCCTGTGTTGCTGTATGCAGCCAGAGTCTTTTTAAAATCAGAAACCCATTGGTACTTCACAAATCTGTTACCATCTATTTATGATTACTTATGGAGCCCGTTACAGATACTGTATACATAAATAAAGGTCCTTTCTGGAACCTTCATCTAAATGGTTCTTTTAGTACCCAAAAATGGTTTCCTTGTGGCATCTCTCTAAAGAACCCCTTTGGCACCTTTATTTTTAAGACTATGGAGCTGCTTCCTTTAATTTTGAAGAGTCAGTCAATCTGTCTATCTATAGTGTCCTCCATAATGTCTGGGATAAGGACACATTTTTACTTGATGTACCCCACTGCTCCAAAGTTTAAAATTACAAATCAAACACTTCAAACATGATTAAAGTGCACATTGCAGAATTTAATTTATTGGGATTTGTGTACATTTTGGTGACAGTGTAACCGGTCTCCACCGCACGTGCCATACTGCTGTGTCCTGGCCTTGGATTCGATTAACGCTCAAAGCTTCTGCGTTGTGATATGTGTGCAACATGCTGTACAAACCACCACGAAGAAGTAATGCAAACACCCTTGATTTCTTGATTTTTTTTTTATTTTTTTATTAACAGTCTGAAATATTAAAACAGAGGACATAACAAATGACTATTCGAGCTCCGTGATTCCTCCTCCTGTCACAGTAACCCAGCGAATACACAGAGGCTCACACTGGTGACGTAATATTAACACAATAAACGGAGTAGAGAAATATAACAGGAACACAACAGGCAAACATACAACACAATGAATGTTATCAGGATTTAGTGACGCTCCAAACAACTAAACTTATTATTTTAAACACCTGTTACAACAACATATACAGAATGACAAAACTTTTTTTTACATTGTCCCACCATTTCAGGGCACCATAATGTTTGGGTCAATTGGTGTCACCAGTGTTTGTGATTATTCAGCTTTTCTTCATTGCTTCATTAGCAGAGGTGTAAATCAAGGAAAAAATATGTTTTTGTCCAAAACTTCTATCTATCTATCTATCTATCTATCTATCTATCTATCTATCTATCTATCTATCTATCTATCTATCTATCTATCTATCTATCTATCTATCTATAAGAAAAAATATACAATATGATGAATAAATACAATTATCCAAAATATATTTAACTTAACAATTTGAGAAAAGCATAGGGTCAAGTGGGTGAAAATCCAAATATAAATGGAGCATGAGCCTTATCTTCACGACCCGTCCAGGAGCCCTGTTCCATCTACAGTCCTTGACTGGTGAATTTCTGCCATTTCTTATAGCGACATTTCATGTCGCTATGTTGAACAGAATAAAACATGCTGTGTTTGAATGCGTTTAGTTCAGCACAACTTCTCCAGTCCACCACTGGGGGGTCAACATGGCTTTTTACTAATAATCCTACCTGTGTTAATATCCTTTGCTTTACAAATAAATGTCAGCTTTTTGATGTTTCTCCATATAACCCCTTCAGTCATTGACATCTCCAAACAGAAGGCCACTATTAAATGAAGCAGAAAATGAATACTAGGAGGGAAATTCTGGAAAAGTGCTATCTGTTTCCTGTACGCCTGGAGGCATTTCAGAATGAGATAATGGAGATACCTTTTACTACTTAATTACACAAGAACAGTGCTTGAAAGAGTCCATTCTCATGAGGTCTAGCAAAGAAGTAGTGTTGAGTAGCAAGTAAACCAAGGTACTTATAGTGCTGG
Source organism: Erpetoichthys calabaricus (assembly GCF_900747795.2). Taxonomy (NCBI): domain Eukaryota; kingdom Metazoa; phylum Chordata; class Cladistia; order Polypteriformes; family Polypteridae; genus Erpetoichthys; species Erpetoichthys calabaricus. The sequence goes on from NC_041400.2 coordinate 163,972,142, forward strand.
ACTTTTTAATAGCCATTTTATCCTCTTTTTATGATAACATTTTAAATATTAGCCAAGTGAAGTGCATTTTATGTGAAGTCTTTCAAAACAAGATAAAAGGAAGACAATAATAGAGATCTCAGACAAGAAATGAAGAATTTAAACAAATCTGGTTTGCATGCCTACAATAAACAAGCCAATAAAATACTACAGGTAGCCTACTGACCTATAATTTTCTGTTCTCATTTTAAACTGCTTTTGTCTTCAATAAGAATCAGAAATAACTCTATATTTTAAAGCTTCCTTGCCTCTAGCTTCAATTAAGAACAAAGGCATGTCCAGGAGCATTAGATAAATTAGTGAAATTGTAAATAATTTAGAAGCAAGAGCACAAAGAGATCCTGGGAAGATGAGAGCTGAGTGATGAAAGCTTGTTTCCCCTACATTTATTGTGACTACAGCCCGACTTCTCTAAAAGTGGACTGGATGACTTGACACAGGGCGGTGGTGGTGATTTTGGCACTGAAGTAACATGGGTACAGTGATGGGGGCTGTCTTAGTGAGCTGTATTTGGAATTCCTTTTTATATTACATACCCATTTGGTGTCCTCTGTGGATGTCAACATAATTCTTAGGGGACTGTGTAGCCGGTGATGCTGTTAATCTCCTGAGGTGCACGTGGTCAAGTACAAAAGCAATTATGGCGTGAGCTGTTGTGTTGTATTAGTAAAACTTCTTTTCATTCTAGTCTTAGTTTTCCATTTACAACTAAATCATATCAAGATATTTTTTTTCTGATCAGTCACATGCCTTTGATATTTAGTGTTAAAATTATGAAAATTTACATCATCTAGAACCTGTACTGAGCTGAGCTAACCCATCTCTGAGGAGAGCAGTTCAGTCCTGTATGGTTTTAAAGTGAAAGAAGGCAATCTGAAACAAGCCACAGTTTAAGCATGAAATACTGAAAGAAAATGACCTTCTGTACATGCGTAATTTAATGGTAGTGGTGCTGTTTAATCCTTCATCTGCAAAAGAGAATTGATTCAAATGCTATCTGTTGGCACTTTGGTAGCGCTATTGCCTCACAGTGAGGAGACCAGGATTTACATCCCTCTGCGTGGAGCTTATATGTTCCCCCCTTGGCTTTATGGGATTCCTGCAGGTGTTCTGGTTTTCCAAACCCTGCAGATAAGGTGGATTGGCCCCAGTGTGTGTGTGTGTGTGTTCACCCTGTGATGGACTGGCGCCTCCTCCAGGGATTGTTCCAGCTTTGTGCTCTGTGCTTGCTGATTAGGTGGATTGACCCTAGTGCGTTTTTGTGGATAAAGCAGGTTTAGAAGATGGATGGATGGACTATCTGTTGGGGATGCATGCTTAACTCTCCGGTTTTCTAGCCTGCATATGTACAATATTTTGTGCTGAGTTAAGGAAAACGAAACCGTAATACTGATGCAGTGTAAAATGGGGATAAAGTATTACATTTGTTATTTTAGAAACAAAAGTCAATCCTATTATGGTAAATTCAAGAGAATTTCAAAGTAGCCTTCAATCCAAGTGCAGCACTGTAAAATGTTTCAAAAGAACTCTAATATTCTTTCCAGTCATAGCTATAAGTTTCTATATTTTTTGCCTAATTTTCAACAAATCATTTTAGTCATTTTGTTAATTTATCTTGAAATTGGCTGGTGGTAGTCCTTACACGTTTCTCAGTCACATGATAGCAAAGACAGTGCCTTAAAGCAACATCTCCAATCCTTTTTTGTTATAATTAATCATTATATTGTCTTTTTATTTTCTGGTGGCAGTTACACAAGAAATCATTTTCAAAATTTACTTTCTTTAGAATTGCCATCTTCAAATACATATTGTAACAAAGAAATCCAGACATGACAAAAAGGTGAAGCAGGCACAGATGAGTCTCACCCCATGGCTGCAAGTCCCCAAACTGCTAGCAGCTGGCTGCGGCCTACACTGGCCTAACAATAAAGCGCTTGCCTTTAATGTTCAAAATAATAGTGATGACTCAAAATGCCCAACAAGGCATTTGTAAAAACTCTGGCTTGTAACTAAAACTGCAAAAGGAATCTTTACAAATGGAATGTTTTCTGAAAAAAGTCACAAAAGTAGAACAAAAAAAAAAGCTCAGAAAGAGTTATCGAAATGACAATCGAAAAATAATAAGACCCAATACACTAATCTAAAGGCACAATTCTGGAGACTGAAGCAAAATAATAAAAAAAAGAAGAACCAAATGGAAAATCTTTACTTACAGTAACTCCTTACAAACTCAATGACCCACTACCGGGTCCTTCTTTCTATCTAAGTTTCAAAGCCACAGGGAGGTCTCAGCAGCAGTAACATCAGGGTGAATCCACCTCTTGGGATTCCATCCACAAAGAACAAGGAATGGACACCATTTTAAAAAGACAGTACATAATAAACAAGTAATAAATAAAACTTACAGAAATAGCAGAACAATAATACACTAAAAATTAACAAAAACAAAATGAACCCGAGATAAATACAGACAAGAATAAAAACCCTGGTTGTAAAATAATAATAATGCTTTAGTGTATGTGACTCATTAATGGTGTCTAACCATTACTTAACCAGTACTTAAAGTGGTTTTTGAATAATTTATGTATGGCTCTTATACAGTATTCATAATGTTACGTATTTCTGAATGAATTTAATTCTTTCACATTGTTACAGCCTTGGTCAGATTTAGCTAGAATAGAGTGAATTGGAATAAATGTTAATTTTTAGTTTATTTTTGTTAAAAGCAGCTTGTCCCTTAATACGTGAAGCAGCAGCCTATCTGTCTTATCCTACTAGAAAGGGTTAAAGTAAGGAACTTACAGGACACACTCATGTTACACCCCCACACTGGGCAAGTTTAAAGTTGGCAGTGAGCCTAATGCAGGAGTGCAGGAGAGGAGACTATGGTCAGTACAGGACAGGAATCAAGCTGTAAAAGGTATCAAGAGCATTCCCTTTATATTTGGAACGATTGCCACATTTTTATGGCCATTTAAGGTGGGTACTCTAGCCAGTTGTCCTTGGTGCAAATGGAAGTAAATTTGGAGTCAGGAAGAAGATAGACCAGGATTAGTGGATAGAAGGAGTTACAGGGAAAAGGGAGTGTTCTGGATTGTGTTAGTAGTGGATATGTGCATTAAGGCACTCCATCTGATAGTGCTTGCTTTAGGTTCTCTTGTATAATGTGTCCCTTCTTATTTAACAAATCTCCTTTGATTTAATCTATTTCAGTCTAATTTGAGCCATTCCGGGTTTATACCGGTATGCTAAGAAATGTGCTGGTACTTTATGTTTAAATTGGAAGAGGCTCACTTCAAGTACTGTTCTTATAGCATATTTCATACATTGGATGCAGATCAAGATGCTTTGAAATTATTTTAAGGAGAAGAATACTTGTTGAATCCTTTAGTCTATTTAGACACACACAAGTAAGAATTTTAATGTACTCTGTACACTTATTAATGACTTTAAAAAGCAATAAACATACAATATATAGTTATCTTGCCATGGTGGTGAAAACATATTATTCTGTGGTCCTATTTCAATAAAATGTGTTTTGCTTTGACATGCATGTGACTTTTCCTCTGCAAACACAGTCAAATGATAAGTGTGGTCAGCGTTTATCCATTCAGGGTCATGATTTATTGTAAATCAACATTTGATTTCTGAGGACAATGCTGACATGATTGACTGTGGCTCTGCACAATATATTATGAAATTAAAACTGAAGTCATCACTGAATGAAAAGGAAGGGGCTAGGACAAAAGTTGTAGGCTTATTTTTCATACAAAGTGTAAATATGCAGCAATATTTACAGAGAGGCTCTGTTTCCAGGAGGAAATTAAAGGGGTGGCATGTAGACAGATGCAGTTTAACTCCATGATTTTGGTGTTCTTTGCTAAACTGTCATGGTGATCAATATTCTGCAAGCAGTCAAACATGTGCCAACTAAGTAAAGCTTTTGTGAAAGTTGTTTTATTACTTTTGTTCTTTGGTTTTATAAATGGTGAATGGAGAAGGAAAACAATGTAGGCTGTGTGTGTTTAAAGGCATCAGTTTTTTGCTTGGAATTTGAGTCATCCATCCTTTTGAATTTTGGATTATTGAAGCTTATGAGTTGCATTGTAGGCCACTCAAGCTTAACACTTATAGATTGGGCTTCAGTTTAGAGCAGAAGTGAGTAATTTATCTAAGATGACTACAACCCCCCTTTTTAACATTTTTGAAAATTATATGTGCAACAGATATAGAAGGCCAGGAATTGTTCCATGAGAGTAATTGTTGTGAATTTTAGGCTTTGAAGAAATTATTTGTGTTATTTTGTAGATACCTGTATTTCTTTAATTTGGGCATGTCATTTTTACATTTTGTTATATTTTGGCCATTTTGTTAATTGCAAATGCCAACATTTGGGTATTTTTTATGACAGCAGCCGTAGAATTGTCACATTTTAATACAATAGTTATACAGTAGACAGCAGTTAAACTCACTAATGTTGATGTTGCATATGCATGTACAAATTTCACTGTACTCTGTAATTGTGACAATAATGACCTTTAAAACCAATAAACAAATAAACATATTATCTGGGCCAATTTGGTTTCATTGCCATTGTGTGACAACCAGAATTTGCATTGTATGATGTTATCAGCTGGAAACTATTTAAGATGGCGGTACACTAGTCCTGGAATCCACAATTGTTAATTCAATGGGAAACCATTTCAGCGCTTTAGCTAATAATTATAATTAATTTTGGAGGTAAGGACTTGATGTGTTTGGTGGCTAAGATTTGGGTTAAATAGGCCTCTCAAGTAACTGAAGTCCTAGTGACTGTAGCACTTCAGAGTGGCAATTCAATAAAAGGCCCCACTGCTGCAAACATAAAACATAATAAAAGGAAACAGAGAGGGCAAAAGTTTAAAAAAGTATCATTGTAATGAGATAATCAATTAGATTGGAAAGAGTGCCCATGTTGATCCCTTTCTGCCATGAAAGTGCCTGCAATTGGCACATGAGCATCAAAACTGGACCATGAAGCAATGGAAGAAGGTGGCCTGATTTGATGAATCATGTTTATGTGGACGGCCGGGTGTATGGGTATTGTTTACCTGGTGAAGAAATGGTAGCAGAATGCACTTTGGGAAAAAGACAAGCAAGCGAATGCAGGATAATGTGCCCCACCACACTTCAAAAATTATATAGGAATGTTTTAAATAACATTCATGGTGTTGACTTGGCCTCAATATTCCCCAGATCTCATTCCATCTGTGGGATATACTGGAAAAATTGGTCTAATCCAGGGATGTCCCACCACACAATTTAATTTTGCTGCTAACATCTTGGTGCCAGATACCACAGGGTACCTTCAAAGGTCTTGTGGAGTCCATACCTTGACAGGTCAGAGCCGTTTTGTGGCTGATCAGTAAATAATTTAAAAAATTAATATAACCAAAATTTTATTACCTCTCTTTTTTTTTTTTACTTCACCTAGCCAGCTGGTTATGTGCACTAAGGGGTCACATTATTGGGTACCCCTACCTAATACTGAGTTGTTCTTCCTGTTGCACTCAGAACAGCCTGAACTCATTGGATTATAGACTCTGTAGTTCCCCTAACTGATTTGGACATGTCCTGTTTAAAAACACCATTTGCAGATGACTACAGTATGTTGCTGCTATGAAAGGATCCCACCTGATTCACAATGACATCAATATGACAATAACCTTTATGTCCCCAATTTTTTGTTCTGTTAGTGGCAATTCTTAAAGTGTACATGAATGAAGTATACTGATTATGTAAAATAAGAAGGAAACAAATAAAAGACCACATTGTAAAGAATGCGTAGCAGGGTACAAAAGACAAAAAAGAGACGAATAATCAATGTTTACCCCACACCAGGCAAAAGAAACATTCAATTGATTTGTTGTTTTGATTTAAAAATTAGGACGCCAGGACATTTTTCAAGAAACTAGAACACCAGGCACCACCATGTTTTATGGAGGCACAGTGATGACAACGTGGTCATTTCTGTAATCAACATTGTAGTGCCCATGCATATGTGAACAAAATGGCAATGACCCTTGAATCCTGCTTTAAAATAAATAAACAAATTAAGGAATGAATGACATGAAACATGTGCCAAAATAAGAAAATAAACCATCACATGTACTGAACTGAAATTCGTGAAACACATCCAACGTGTGCGTTTACACAGGTGTTGTTGTTTTAGAAGCATAACAAATATACTGTACATACATTTTAATTAGTAAAAGTAATGTGGTGTTGTAAATCATTCATTTGGAGCCATCCATCCCATTTTCAAATGTAACTATTCTAATACAGGATAACAATGTGCAAGTGCCTAGCAAGGAGCATTACCTCAACAAATGGACCAGGATCAATGCTGTGAATTGCAGTGTGAACAAGTTGTTCCATTGATAGTGTCATCTCACAGCTGGAATGGCGACAAAATAATTACGGTGTCAATATCAGTCGATCACAATACAAATAGTAAGCTCGTATTAAAGAATCTTTCAGCATACAAATCCACAGTCAGACTATCTTAGGAGAATCATGATAAAAGACTACAGAGATTAATATAGTAGAACATTCAGCCTAACAAAGCTTCACCAATCCTATCCACCTAATGTCCCTAGAGTCCTACTGTCCACCATAGTATGTGGTAACTTATTCCATGTGTCTATAGTTCTCTGTTTGAAGAAAAATGTTCTAACGTTTGTATGAAACAGTGAAGTTTCTAACTGTGCCTCTGTATTCTTGTTGAGCTCATTTTAAGATAACAGTCTCGATCCACTGTACTAATTTCCTTCATAATTTCAAACACTTTGATCATGTCACCTCTTAATCACCTTTTGCTTAAACTGAAAAGGTTCATCTTCTTCAAATCATAATTACATCCACTATAGTCCTAGAATCAGTCTAGCCGCTCTTCTCACCTTTTTCTAGTAGTACTATACGTGGGAGACCAAAACTTCACATAGTACTCCAGATGAGGTCTCACCAGTGAATTATGAAGCATCAGAATAACCTCCTTGGACTTGTACTCTACACATCAGGGTGCTATATAACCTAACATTCTGTTAGCCTTCTTAATGGCTTCTGAACACTGTCTGGAAGTTGAAAGTGATAAATCCACTATGATTCCTATTTCCTCCTCATAAGAGACACTTTCAAGTTTCCTCCCAGTGTATATTCAAATCTAACATTTTTACTTCCTATGTGTAATACTTTACATTTACTTACTTTTAAACTCATCTCCCACAAATCTGCCCAAGCCTGTATGCTGTTCAAGACCCTCTGTCATGATTCAGTGCATTCTACATGTAGATTATCTGTCATTCCACCAAGCTTGGTAGCATCTTCAAGCTTGAGGAGTTTGTTGTTTATATTCCTATTCAGATCATTTATGTATATTGAAAGTAGCAGTCCAGTAGTTAGCAGAAGTCCTGTCGATGCCCTGGCTGTAGTTTCTCCAGATGCTGTAGGAGTGTGCAGAAGCTTGGAATAAAAGGTTATGGAGAACCTAAATTTGAAAGTCCTGGGTTTAAATAGTAGCGGTTCTCCAACATTTCCAGGGTCCAGTGATGATGGGGTTGCAAAGAGCCAGTGCATGATAACACTTTTTTGTGATTTTAGAGTAATATTGTTTTGGAACAATAGACCAATCAGTGTCCAGCTAGGAGTGTTGTCACTGTTTTTCTTTTTGTGTCTACAAAAGAAACGGCATTTACACAAAGAGTACATATAAGCGGAGAATTCTCCACATGCAGTGAGGCCATCAGTTGAACTCTCAGGGGTCTGACCTTGGACCGTTTCTTTTTCTGATTTATGTTAATGACATAGATTACAGTTTAGTTAGTGAAACACTGAAACAGACATTGATTAGGCAGGAAATAAACTCAAAAAGACCGGGACAAGTTTTGGGACTTGATGAACACTTGGAAAATGCAGTTTAACCCTTTGAACCCTGTCCTCCCTAACATTACAGCACTACAACCTTAGCCATGCCTGCAATTTTCAATAATTCTGAATAACAAAAATTTTGATTTATAAAAGTCCAATTTTATTTTATGATGATAAGCCACAATGCAACAAATTGATACTATGGAACAAGCTCACTTACTGTCTTACAGTTTTCATCATGTTATATCGTACCATTGTACATATCTAACGTCAAAACTGCACCTTTAAGTGAGTTGTTTCAAAGCAGTTTTAATTACCAAAATCAATGCGTAAGAACACTTCATGCGATTTACACCAGTGCACAGTTTTAAATCACTTTGGCTGCTCCCTTGTCCTTGACTCCCAGATTTGGCTCTTTGCCTGGTTATATTATTCTACACACTCTACTCATCTATTGCTTTGAGCTGCTCCCACACTAAATTACAAATGGAAATCCTTTCCATTTACTTCTAGAAACATATGAGAAAAAACAAAACGTACCTGTAGCAAAAACACAGCAGCGGAACTAGACAGCAGTATAGTACTGTATGTGCATAGTCAGCAAAGGCCAACATGCCAGCCAGCCAGGTTATGATGGTAGATAGTTGTAGTGGCCATTCAGGAAGATTTAGAGGGTAGTGTAGTGTTATAGTAGTGCAGTGTAGCAGCTATGCATAGGAAGTTATTCAGGCCAGCAGGCTTATGATGGCAGTTAGGTTGGTCATTATACCAGGCTTTTGGTGCATACTGCTATGTGGTTGACCTGAAAACTGACCTGCCTGTTTGAAAGGGTTAATGTAGGAAAGTACAATGTGCTACAGATGGGCAAAATGAGAGTCAGTTATAAATACAAGATGGTAGACATTGTTGTACAGGAAGCAGTCTCTGAAAAGGATTTAGGGGTTTATTATGACGCAATGTTTTCATTGTTTAAATAATGTGCAAAAACAGTTAAAAAGCCAAATAAAATGTTAGGTTATGTCATAAAGTCTGCTGAAAATAAATATAGGGATGTTGTGCTCAAACTATATAATGCACTAGTGAGAATGGATCTGGAGTACTGTGTGAAGTTCTGGTTGCCACGATACAAGAAAGACATAGCAGCACTTGAAGCTGTGCAGAGGAGAGCAACCAAGTCCACCTCAAGATTTAAGGTCTTGTTGTATTGTGACAGACTCGGAGACTTAAACCCGTTTAGTCTCAAGCTGAGGAGACCATGTGGGGACCTAATCCAGGTCTTCAAAATCCTCAAATGTATTCAGCAGATCAAGCAGAATTCTTTCAACTTAATGGTGTATTACGTACTCGAGGACGCCAGTGGAAATTAAGGGGAAGTGCATTTAGGACTGAAGCCAGGAAGCACTTCTTTAATCAAGGAGTTGTAGAAACCTGAAACAAACTACCATGACATGTAGTTGAAGCAGAAACATTGACCACCAATAACAGGTATCTGGATGAGATATTGGGACAGCTTAGCCATTTCCTAAACAAATGAGTGACAAATGGACTGAATGGTCTCTTTTTTGCCAGATATGTTCTTGTGTTCTTCCTTGACCCTTATCCAAGCAGAGTCCAAAAAGTACTTTCCATTGTGGCTGAGTGCCAGAATAACGAGATGTAGGAGCGACAGAATTATTGGAACTCGCACCGGGTCATCCAGTTTAATCACACTGTCCAAATCAAATATGTCCCTTTATAGCCCATTTGGACAAATCAACAAAAAGAAAGTATCAGGCTCTTTTGCCCTCAAAATCTGCATCCTTCATGGAGCTCTGTACGGTGGTCTTCTCTACTCAAAAAAGACACCTCCTTCCGGGTGGCCAGGCTTCTTATGTGGCATTGACCGGAAGAGGCATGAATAAATGCCGTCACTGGGCAGTTTCTCAGAGAGAACAAAAAAAAAAAAACCATTAGCAAAAACACCCCCTCTTGTCCCGGTGGGATATCTCATACCTCGAATAAGACCATGAGGAGATCCTCGGATGTGCCTGTGTGACACAATGGATTTATAGAGCACATGAATAAAAGCAAAGTGACAAGCAATGTATAATTATAAAGAAAAATGAGCATTGTAATATGGTGATAATAATAATACTAATGATTAGGCATAAAAATGAATATGTGTGAAAATAATATTTCATAAGCAGGCTATTAATGCAATGCTTATTATGAAAAGCTTATTAAATAAACAGACCACAATGAAGCACTGAATATCATTAAACATCACTGCTGCCTGCAGGGTCAAGGCCTATTCCAGTAACACCAAACAGAGAGTGTGAACAAACCCTGGATGGAGCACCGGTTCATCACCTCAAAACCTATTCACACACCAATGCTTGTTTATATTTAGGAAAATTAAAGCTGCCAAACAATCTAACCCATGAGTTTTTGGTATATGAATGGAAACCAGAGTACATGGAGAAACAATACTGGCAATGGCCGGGCCAGCATTCGAAATAAGGATCCTGGAGGCTCTTCACTGCACCACCTTGCTGGTTTATTAAAATGCATTAATGCTGAAAAAAATTGTGCCATTTTAATTTATTGCTGCCTTGTCCATTTTAAGATAAACATCTTTACTTTAATTGTTAAAGGTCTCGGTGAAATTTACATTTTCGTTTGTGGAAGATGTAACTTAATGTGCGGTTAATTTGATTTGCTCTTTCTATATATTACCATGGCAACATGGCCAATTTAGCAGTGTAGTTTTCATTCTTCACGATTGGTGGTCTTAATTATGGAAATGATCCTTTCACAGTCCAGTCCTTCTTGAGTTCTCAGTAGAGTGGGCTTAAATGCCATTGAAGTATGTGCTGGAGACAAGCCATTTACATCCTCCCCCTCCCCCCACACCAACTCCCCTCCGTCCCCTCCTTTTTATATCCATCTCACTTCCTCAACATATTTCCCTTGGAGGCTGTCTGCAGATCTTGTATGAGGAGTTAGATATGGGGCATTCATTTTAGTCATTGTTTTTCACTCCCCGGGGGTCCTTCAGCTAATGGTAAGTGTCTCAAACTGCTACACCCTTGAGTAACATAAAAGCCGTGGATGGTGAATGTAATCCCTCCTAAACCAGAACTAATCTGTGTAATGTAATTCGTCCCACCCATTCCATTTTATGTACATTGGCTGCAAGCAAGTGCATAATCATATTATCTGGCAGACTTTTATTGAGAAGATGAACAAAACGACAGTCTAAAGGACAATTCTCCATGCTTGTTAGTCCTTTGGGCTTTTGAACATCAGTAAGCAAATTGAGCAATCAGTAAGCAAACATTAATATCCAATGCTTGTAATGCATATAATTTAAGCATTAAGTCAACTAAGGATCAAGTCTGTAGGCCTGAACTATTGTGGCCATTGTGACATCCAGCATAAGATGAGACAAGAGAAGTCTGCTTCCATGAAATTGCTTCAGAATCAAGACTGATCAGTATTGATCATTGATTGATGTTTTGTACTGGTTGTCTAGCCTTTTAAGAAACTTTGTTTTGCCTAAATGTTTATTAGTACTCTGAAAAATGCAAGCATTAGGTACACAGGATGGCCTTAAATTCCAAACAATTGTCTATTTTAATTCCTTAGGAAAACCTGCTTGATTGGAGATAGGGCCACATAGGGCTGAAGGTATTGGACAACAAAGCAGGAATTCATGTTGGACGGGCACCAGTCAGCCCAGGCCCAATTAGGAACTACTAGAAACAGGAACATATGCACCACCCAGCATCCACTAGGCATGCTACCTAACACAGATGTCCTTAAGTTGCTCCACAATGCATCCTGGCTTGATCTTAACGGATTCACTACAGTAGGTCTCATGGACAGCAACACAAATATAGGGAATATAATGGGTGCATAATATATATATATATATATATATATATATATATATATATATATATATATATATATATATATATATATATATATATATGACAGACAGAGAGAGAGAGATATGGAGGAATTTTTTCCCCTTACATAAGTGTTTTAGTAGGTTGGTAAGTAAGTATGTCCGGTCCCTTCGCATCAGTCAGCTACAGCGTACATCAGTTGTGTTCTCTAAAAGATGCTATTGAACAAAACTCAAATGTTGCCTATGAGGCAAAAATAAGCAAAAAGAACAAAAATTTGTTCCTTTATAAGAGAGTTGCACTGGGTCATTAAATATGTATGCATGTTCAGTACTGCCACATCAATTAGATATTACATGTGTTCTACATACTAGCTTACCACTGCTTGGAGTGCATTATTCACATTATATCTTGTGTCATGCCTCAAACTACATATGCATGGAGAAAAATCTTTTGTATGGACAAATGCATTATATATGTGCATTCACTGAAGTAAATGTCAGCATGGAAAAATGAATTTGTATTAAATCAACTTGGCTGCTGGCAGCAATGAGCACAACTCTCAGCACTCAGTGAGTAGTTGTCACACCACAACAACAAATTCTGCAAGAAGATATATTTTTTTCCAAACTAACACCTCCACTACTTCACATCCACATCTCATGTGTTGAGTAATTTTTTGGATTAGTTGAGGCCCCTGCAATATAGGAGTTTAAAATTGTTGTGATTTATGCATTATATGGGCTTGACTAGTATACAGTATCTCAAATATAGTGAATAAAGTGAATAAATATAGTTTATATAGACAACATGTAGTATAACACAGATATAGAGGATATATAAAGAGGGCAATTGCAATAATATAAATAATATAGTGAATATATAGCAGATATACAAAGTAAAACAAATACAGAAAATATAGTTTTGTTTAAAAAAGAATACATTGAGGACAGGCAGCATGGTGGCGCAGTGGTAGCACTGCTGCCTCGCAATTAGGAGACTCGGGTTCGCTTCCCAGGTCCTCCCTGCGTGGAGTTTGCATGTTCTCCCCTTGTCTGCGTGGGTTTTCTCCGGGTGCTCTGGTTTCCTCCCACAGTCCAAAGACATGCAGGTTAGGTGCATTGGCGATCCTAAACCTAGTGTGTGCTTGGTATGTGTGTGTGTGTATGTGTGCCCTGCAGTGGGCTGTCACCCTGCCCGGGGGTGTGTTCCTTGCACCATGTGCTGTCTGGGATTGGCTCCAGCAAACCCCCATGACCCTGTGTTAGGATATAGCGGGTTGGTAAATGACTGACTGACTGACTGACATTGAGGACATACAATATATAGGCACATAAACCTTGCAGTGAATACAGTCATGTGACAAAATAAGTACACCCCATGAAAACTGTTGACTTTTTCAACATATTTGAACAGACAAACATTAGATCTTCATGCAAACAGTGCCTAACAATAAAAGTGGTATACATGAACAAATGACACATAAAATTGACATGGTGTATTCATTCCTATACAGGAGCTACGATGTGGGACAATGGCCGCCGTACAGAGGCGACCTGCTTCCATTGCGAGTCCTCTTGGCAGCCACCTGTGACAGTAGCTTTCGATATCCTTTATTCGGTCCAAGCCATTTCCAGCATCGACTTTCCACTCCTTTCTTGTTTCAGTAAGATAGTTCTGAGTCTGCTTCTCTCTCTTTCATTCCTTTGAAATAGGTATCACTTTTTATTTATTGGACTTTAACTTACATCTGTTTTACATGGAACAGTAATGACTTTTCAAGTCAAGGGACATTATTCTAAATTAACAAAAATGCAGCTTTGTCTCATGAAATAAGGAAGGACACCCCTGCATTTATCACTACTTCAAATCCATAACATTTGAATCTGGTGTTCTAGATTAGCTGCCAATGATCAGAACCTCCTTAGGGGGTGCACAGATGGACCTGTCTTTTTTAATCTGCAGATCTCTCCAGTCTGGTGTCCTCTCTGCTATTGACGTGTGTGGTGTCATCATTCCAAGATCAAAAGAGCTCTTTGAGGCCATCACAAAAAAAAGTTGTGGATGCCTATGAGTCTGGCAAGGGATTTAAAAACGTCACCAAATTATCAATCAATCAGTATCATTCTGCTGTAAGGAAAATCATCTACAGGTGGTGTAGATTTCAAACAACTACTAATTTATCAGAACATGGCCAGCAAATTCAGCCCAAGAGCTGACTGTTTGATACTAAAAGAAGTCTCCAAGAACCCAAAAATTTCATTGTGGGAACAGCAGGTAATTCTTGCAAAATTTGGTGTCAAAATACATGCATCTACAATCAGAGATTGCACAAAACTGGCCTGCTTATGAAATATGCCAGGAAAGGGCCTTTGCTGTCCAAAAAGAACATTAGAGCAATACTACAGTTTGCCATTGAACACATAAACAAAGATCAGGCCTTCAGGAACAATGTGCTCTGGACAAATGAATCACAGGTAGAGTAGTTTGGCCACAGTAACTGTAGACATGTTTGAAGGTTTCTTCAGTTGAAGAACCTCACACCAACTGTGAAGCATGGTGGTTGAAGTATCATGGTTTGAGGTTAATTTGTTGCCTCAGGGCCTGGGCAGTTTGCAGCCATCGAGTCAACTATGAATTCTGCATCATATCAAATTGTGCTTGAGGAGAATGAAAGGCTATCTGTCCGAAAGTTGAAGCTGAGCTAAAAATGGACCTTTTGACACGATAATGCTCTAAAGCACATGAGCAAATCCACCAAGGAATGGCTCAGAAAGAAGAAATAGAGGGTTATGGGCAGTCCTAGTCAAAACCCTGATTTGAATCCCATTGCAGTGTTATGGGGGGATGTAAAGAGAGCAGTACATGCAAGAAAACCCAGAAACATCTTGCAGCTGAAGGAACTTTGCAACGAGGAATGGCCAAACATTTCACCAAGTCAATGTCACAGACCAGGTGGGCAGTTATGCAAAATGCCTACAACAAGTCATTTCTGCTAAAGGGAACAATACCAATGTCTGAGTCCAGGGGTGGACTTACTTTTTCCCCAGCAGACCATTATGTCTGTTAATATTTTTGTTGAATAAATGTGTTTATCATCTTTATAATCAGGCACTGTCTGCATGAAGATCTACTGTTTGCCTTTTCAAACATGTTAAAAAAGTCAACAATTTCCATTGGATTTCCAGTACTAGCATTATGGATGTAATGAGATGTCAAGCAAAATGACACCTTTTATTGGCTAACTAAAAAGATTACAATATGCAAGCTTACGAGGCAACTCAGGCCCCTTCTTCGGGCAAGTTTGCTTGACTTCCCATTACATGGGGATATACAGAATATCTGTAAAGAACGTGTGTGTGTGTATATATATAATATATATATATATATATATATATATATAATATATATATATATATATATACTGTACTGTATATACAGGGTGAGTCAAAGTTATTTTAACATTTGAATGGCGGAAACAATTTATTCACAAAACATACTTCATATGTGCAAGATGATTTACAGGAATGTCTCAACCTGTTCACCATCATATAAATTGTCCACAAAAATTGTATATAAGTATATGCATAGCAGTACCATTAGTGTTACCATAATTTTGACTCATCCTGTGTATAGTTATATATACAGTATATTCATAGCATTCGTAGTCTGAATCTCGATCTGATTGTATGGGTGGTTACCAACCAGGTAACGCATGTGGTTGGTCTGCCAGTCTGCAAACGTCCGCCATGGGGCCCTCTCAGTTGCGAGAAGCAAATCATTGACAGTAAACTATGTAATCTATCTATCTATCTATCTATCTATCTATCTATCTATCTATCTATCTATCTATCTATCTATCTATCTATCTATCTATCTATCTATCTATCTATCTATCTATTTATATATATATATATATATATATATATATATATATATATATATATATATATATATATATATATCTCTTAAAACCTGCGGTGGGTTGGCGCCCTGCCCAGGATTGGTTCGAGTCTTGCGCCCTGTGTTGGCTGGGATTGGCTCCAGCAGACCCCCGTGACCCTGTGTTCGGATTCAGCGGGTTGGAAAATGGATGGATGGATATCTTAAAACATATATAAAATTGTAATTGTGCAGTGTTCATTTTCTCCTATGGCCACCAGTGTGTCCTCCCACAATGCACATGGTGTCTTTGTGAAGGTGTGTGATTTTGTGATGGACTGCTTGAAATGCATTGTTCCCCACTTTTAGACTAAAGCTCCCTAAAGCCCCTCAGTTTAATGCACAAGTTTGAAGATACCCAGATAAGAAAGAGTGCTTTAGTCTCTACCCACCCACTGAAATAATTGCCATGCTAAATAAAGAGAAGAAGAATGTCTCTTGGGGACTGGGATGTGGCTGGCTGAAAGGAAGCTCTAGTAATAAAATTCAGATTTACTTTGTTCTTTCCTTGTAGAAAGCCAGATACTGATAACACTTTAAAATATTTCTTATGATCATTGTTATATTTTTTTTCATGTAGTTTGTTTTTAACCCTTGCAAATGTGAATGTTGGCATCACCTATTTCACCTAACCTAACATCCACATTTCTGAGATGTGAAAGGTAATCACAATATCTTGAAAAAATTCAGGGCCAATGTGCAGATTTTACCTAGTCAGTGTCCTATGTAGAATTTGAACCGCATTTTCTGGGGCTGCACCAGCACTGTCCCCCATACTACTATCCCATTCCTGTGTCGATCATTCATCCATCCATTATCAAAAACCACATAATCTACTTCAAAACTGGGCAATTTGGAGACTATCTGGACAGCATCAATTTCAGGCATGAATTAACTCTGCCTGGGATTACAGGGCACTCTCTCACTCTGTCACACACACACACACACACACACACATACCAGTGGTCACACTTAATCAGAATCACCAGTAAAACCAACATGCACATGTAGGAATAAAACTGGAGTACCAAGAGGGAAACAAATCATAGGAATGGGGAGAATGAGCAAACTCCAGTCCAAGATTTGAACCCAGGATACTGATGCTGTGTGGTTTCAGTGCCATCCAACGCACCTCCAAGCTTTTTTAGCCAAGCATGCATAACACATTTCTGTGTGCAGAGACAAAGGAAAATTAAGCTTCTAGACTGCAATACTTATTGTATGACTATTAAATAAAGGCAGTAAAATGTGTCACCTTTCCAAAACCATGTTCCGTGTTTGAAGAAGACCAGACTATTCTCCAAGCCCCTTTAAAAAATGTTTATTTCTCTACTGAATTTATGTAACACATGACATCTTTGTTCAACAAATTTTTATGTATGGACTACACTGTAATATTTGTGTGCATTTTGTCCAAACAAACTACAATGGGTAAAGTCTGTGAAGAAAAGCCTTGCTATAAAACCCCAGGATTGTCAAATGTGCCACAGACCAGCATGCCAGGCTGTCAATTCTACTCAAAATATTTTATTCATCCATTTACTGATTCAGCTGAAGAGTTCTGGGGAGGTGAAGCCTGGTCTTTTTGTGTATCAGATTTTTCTATTTTACTTATTTTGATTTTCTTAAATTGTAATTATTTAATAATCTTGTTTGTTAATATTCTTCAAAACTATATATTTGACTTTGGAAACAATGACTTTTCTAGCATAGGAAAACTGTAAAGATTTTACATTGTGCTACTTGAAACACCATTTGAATTAAACAGAATTAAGCATGTTTTAGTGTAGGCAATTACTCACTTCATTCCAAATTTTAGAAATACATTTTGTTGAGTTTACACATTTATATGTTATTTATCTCTAAGCCCTACTACACCTCAAAAACACAAGATTTAGGTTGATTAATGGCTCCATTTGCTCAGTATGAATTATTGTGGATGCTTGCATCAAAGAGCCCTGAGATAAATTCGCCCCTGCCTGTGTCTGATTCCACCAGGACAGCCTCGGGCCTTAAAACCTTAAATTGCATTAAACAGGCTCAATAATACATTCAGCAGATCCAGAAAGTATTCAGACCCCCCTCAATTTCTGCACACTTTATTGTGTTGTAGATTTAATTTTAAATAGCCAGATTTGCCATTTTTGCCCATCAGTGTACACTCAAAATCCCAAAATGACAAAATGAAAACACGGGAACACAGTTGGAAATTTGTTGAAGGTAAATTTCACACAAGCATAAGGAAGTTTTTCTTTGCACAGAGAACCACCGACACATGAAATAAGAGACCAAGAAGTGTGTCAGACCGTAGGGATTGTCAAAAGTCGACAATGTTATTTTGAAGGTAGTTTGTGGATAGGACTGGCGAGCTTTGTTGGGCTGAGTGGCATGTTCTCATCTAGATTGTTCTAATGTTCTAACGGTTATAGAAAAGTTTGCAAATTAATTAAAGATCAAAAATTTAATCTCTAATTTATAAAATATTCAGACCCTCAATTCAGCAGTTTGTAAAGCCCCTTTGGCAGCAATTACAGCTTTCAGTCTTCTTGGGTAAGTCTCCGCAAGTTTTGCATACCTGAATTTGGCCAGTTTATCCGCATTCTTCCTGGTAGATCCTCTCAAGCTCCATTAAACAGAATGAGAAGTGTCTGTAAACTGCAATCTTCAAGTCTTTCCACACATGTTCTATGGGGTTTAGGTGCGGGTCACTCAAGGGCTGTCAGAGATTTGTCCCAAAGCTACTCCAGCGTTGTTTTAGCTGGAGTTGCGTGAACTCTGCAGCAGGTTACCATCATTCTCACCTCAATTCAGACCAGTCTCCCTGTCCCTGCTTCTAAAAAGCACCCCCATGGCATGATGCTACCACCATCATGCTTCTCTGTAGTGATGGTAATAGGTAGGCAAGGTGAGCAGTAGCTGGTCTTTGCCAGATATTCTGCTTAGATTTCTACCCAAAGATTTCCATTTTTTGTTTCATCATTTCATCATTTTCTATGAAGCTTCTTGTGACTATCAAGATAACCTTCTGTTCCCCTTCCAAATTGCTGTAAAATTGACTTAAATGTATAGATTGATACTTTATTAATCCCAAGGGGAAATTCACATACTCCAGCAGCAGCATACTGATACAAAAAACAATATTAAATTAAAGAGTGATAACAATGCAGGTAAAAACAGACAATAACTTTCAATAATGTTAACGTTTACCCCCCCGGGTGGAATTGAAGAGTCGCATAGTTTGGGGGAGGAACGATCTCCTCAGTCTGTCAGTGAAGCAGGACAGTGACAGCAGTCTGTCGCTGAAGCTGCTCCTCTGTCTAGAGATGATACTGTTTAGTGGATGCAGTGGATTCTCCATGATTGACAGGAGCCTGCTGAGCACCCGTCGCTCTGCCACAGATGTCAAACTGTCCAGCTCCATGCCAACAATAGAGCCTTCCTTCCTCACCAGTTTGTCCAGGCGTGAGGCGTCTTTCTTCTTAATGCTGCCTCCCCAGCACACCACCACGTAGAAGAGGGCGCCTGCGACAACCGTCTGATAAAACATCTGCAGCATCTTATTGCAAATGTTGAAGGACGACAGCCTTCTAAGGAAGTATAGTCAGCTCTGTCCTTTCTTACACAGAGCATCAGTATTGTAAATGTAGGATCATTGAAAAATTCGGTATTTCAGAGATCCTCATATATTGCATTTGTACAGTAACTTAGGGGAGGGAAAGGCACAGAAGGAAATTTTAAAACAGATTATTTAATGGATAAAAAATAATCATTTTTTGCACCATTATTTGCACCTGTTCAGCACCATGTGTTATAGTGGAAACATTCCAAGACCACAAAAAACAGAAATTTGTCAAAAGGAATATTAAAGGGAACATTATTGAAATATCCTGGGCAATCTCACCAAGAATTCACCAACAGACTAAAAAGTTGCCTGTGATCTTGTTATACAATCCTAAAGATTTTTGTACTGATGACTGCTGCTTATGTCATGATAGATAGATAGATAGATAGATAGATAGATAGATAGATAGATAGATAGATAGATAGATAGATAGATAGATAGATAGATAGATAGATAGATAGATAGGGCTTTATTTGTCCTCAGCTGGAAATTTGTTTTTTTACAGAAGCTCTTTAAATAAATAAATACATAAATATATGCATACACACATATATATATAGACAGTAGACCCCCGAAAGTCGCGGTTCAGAGTAAGCGGCCCCAGTTGTTCGCAGATTTTTTCTTAGAACCTAACTAATAATTATTAGCGGAAACTGCAAATATCCTCCTCAGTTTTTTTATGGCTTTTTTCGTGGCAATACTGTACTGTAGAGAGAACACAAAGCAACCGTAAAGGACAAGGCGGCTTATGATGATGAAAGTAGCCAATCTGAGAGCGTTGTTCATTTCTCCTTGCTGCTGATTGGCTGCTGCTCTTTGATGCATCTCCGGCAGATGCAGCCCAGCATTCCCATATCATAACAGTTTACCGCATGTAGCTATCTCGAGTGTTTCGCTGTGTTCTCGTGTTTTTCGTTTTGTTCTTCTTAAAGACCTAAGATGCCGCCCACACACCCTGCACTGTCTAAGGCTGCTGGCAATGAACTTAAGCCCCAGAAAAAGTTTAAGACAGTTCAGGAGAAGGTTGAACTACTGGATTTGCTCCCGAAACTAAAAAGTTATCCCACAGTAGCCACCCGAGGAGCTACAAATCCTCTGCTTTGCTGTGCAGTCATTATCTTCATTACATATATATCCAATGAGCTGGTGCCGTCTCGCGGTGAGGAGATCAGGGTTCACATCCCAGGTCCTCCCTGTGAGGAGTTTACATGTTCTCCCCATATCAGCTTGGGTGTTTTCTGGATTGTCCGTCTTTCTCCCACAGTCCAAAGCCATGCAGATTAAGTGAATTTGTGACACCTTAGTATTTGTTTGTGTGTTTGTTTGCTCTGTGACATATGGGTGCCCTGACCAGGGTTTGTTCCTGTATTGTGCCCTGTGCTGGTTGGGATAGGCTCCAGCACCCCCCATAAACCTGTTCAGGATTAAGTGGGTTAGAAAATGACATGACAATATATATGGTGGATTCAGAAAGTGTTTAGACTAATTCACTTCTTCCATATTTTCTTATGTTGTCGTCTTGTGCTAAAATCATTTAAAGTAATTTCTTCCCCACATCAAACAACACTCAATACACCTTTATGATAACAGGATTTTAGAAATTTTTGCAAATGTATTAATCACATTGGCAGAAGTATTCAGACCCTTTATTCACTACTTAGCTGGAACACTGTTGGAGTCTTTTTGGGTCTGACACAACAAGCGTTGCACACCTGGATTTCGAGATTTTCTGCCATTCCATTCTTCTGTGCAGATCTTCTCCAGCTCTGTTGGGTTAGATGGAGACCCTTAGTGAACAGCTGTTTTCTGGTCTCTCCAGTTGAGTTCAAGTCAGGGCTTTGGCTGGGCAACTCAAAGACATTCCCAGAGTTGTCCCTAAGCCACTCCTGTGTTGCCTTTGCTTGTGTTTAGGGTCTCTGTCTTGTTAGAAAGTGAACTTTCAGCCCATTCTGAGGTCCAGAGTTCCCTGGAGCAGGGTTTCATTTAGGATATCCCTTTATTTTGTTACATTAAGCTCTCCCTCAAAATGTTGTCTGTTGTCCCAGTCCCCAATCCCACAGCATGATGCTGCCGACATCCTGCTCAACACTCAAATGGTATTGCACAGGTGATGAGCGGTGCCCGGTTTCCTCCAGACGTGAGGTTAATCGTTTTTCATCAGACTGGAGAATTTTGTTACTCACTGTCTCAGAGTTGTTAGGTGCCCTTTTGCAGTCTCCAAGTGGGTTTTGCCATGCTTTAACTGAGGTGAGGCTTTTGTCTAGCCATTCTGTCATAAAGCCAAGATTGATGGAGTATTGCAGGGATGGTTGTCCTTCTAGACGTTCCTCCCATCTCCACAGAGGTTCTCTGTAGCTCAGTCAAAGTGACCTTTGGATTCTTAGTCACCTTTCTTACCAATGCCCTTCTTTCACGATTGCTTGATTTGTCTGGGTGGTCAGCTCTAGGAAGAGTCGTGGATGTTCCAGACTTCATCCATTTAAGGATTATGGATGCCATTGTCATCTTGGGAACCATCAATACTGCAGGATTTTTGTTTGGTATCCTTCCCCAGATCTGAGCCTTGACACAATCCTGCCTCTAATCTCTGCAGGCAATTCCTACGACCTTCATGGCTTGGTTTTTGTTCTCATAGACATTGTCATCTGTGGGGCCTTCTATAGACACGTGTGTGCCTTTCCTAATCAGGTTGTATCAATTTAATTGACCACAGGCTGGCTCCACATGAGGTGTAGAAACATCTGAATGATGATTAACAGAATTTCAAATGTCATAGCAAAGAGTCTGAGTACAATGTGACATTTTGTTTTTTTATTTTTAATAAAATAGCAAATATTTAAAATATTCTGTTTTTGCTTTTTCATTCTGGGGTAATACGTGTTGCTTGATGTGGGGGGAAAATGAATTTAAATGATTTTAGCGCAAAGTTGCAACACAGCAAAATGTGGAAAAATAACTGAAGCGATCTGAACATGGAATCCACTGTATATGCAAGAACAAGTATGGTATTCGTTAGGTTTTTAACTGGCTGTTTAGTAATCTTATGACTTGTGGATAGAAGTGGTCTCTAAATCGACTGGTGCCAATGGTCCTGTACCGTTTGCCAGGGGGACAATGTAGGATGGCTAAGATTTGCCTTTGTCACACAGCAAGTGTGGTAACACGACCTGGGCAGAAAGGCAAGTGAGTGCCGGTCAAGCTTACCAGGATATTATTATTATATAAAATACAATACAAAGCTCAAAAATGAATGACATTAAGCAGTAAAATTATGTTTAAAAGAGATAAGAGGGCCGAAAAGGATTGCAATGTAATTGTTAATGAGGAGGGAGGCAGCTCAGCGCTAGCCTGTTATATAAGAAAATTCAGTTATCTCTCAGTGGAGAAGAGCAAATCTGCTGGATTAAAATCACAACAGATGGAGGTTTGGGTCTTCCTTAAGGAACAGATTCTTTCTAAGGCTCGACTTCCTAACTCGAGACTTGTTACAGCATATTCTTGAAGATAAAAGTAATTCCCTCAATGGCAATGGCAGGATTAGCTGCAGTTAGAAAGTTCACCAAACAACTTGTGCCTTCTGTCCCTGTTTCTGATGTTGTAACCCCCATCATTTTGGTTCAAAATAGACTTCTTTTTAAGAGACCCTTTTTACAAACTCCTCCAGGTGAGCTTTGTCCGACTTCCACCTGAGTCCAACTCACCTAGACGAGGCTGAGTGGCTTCTTTTATCTTGGACCTAGGAGTACTCCCCATGCTAGGGCAGAGCCTGGGTTAAACAGAAATCCCACAGAGTAGGGATGATAGATCCCTGCAGCACCTTCTCCTGGCGGCACCCACGGAAACTGACAAGGCTGCCCTATGGGATTACAGTTCTCAGCGTGCCTTGCAGGTGTCTCTTAGTGTGCTGGGGGAGCAGGCAGTCCTGCCAGGCTGCCTTCCCCTTTCCTTCCACCCAATTGGCCTCCTGACTGGGTATTGTTCCTCTGGCCAAACCCTGCTGAGATGCCAGTGTATTCACTGCTGACTGGCATCTTCTGCCTGTCTCGTGGCTGAGGCAGGATGATCTTTGCCCTCTCATCCAGGTAAACAACCTTGTCACTTCCTGGCTGGGAGGTTACCCATATATGTTATCCATCACAGTGGGTATTTGACTTTAGAATATTTGCATTTTCTTGCCTAATCACCATTATTTCAAGCTGTGTATAAAAACTGGCAGGAAATTTGTTAAATAGGAAGTTTGTGTTTATTTAATTGTTTGAATTAATATTCAAAATGATACTCTGTAAGGAAAAATCCATTGTTACTATTCCTTTTTGTTATTCCTGTTGTTAACGTTTTTTATCCTTATTTTTGCACTGTTTTCATAGTACCATGTTTTGTGTTTTGCTATCTGCACCTCCATTTTGTGAAGTATTTTTTGTGGGTGCAACATTTATGAAAAGAAAATTACAGAAGGAGCAAAACCTGGGATGAAATCTGTGTTCTGACTAGAAAAGGCAGTCAGAGCAGGAAAACAGTTGATTGAGGATCAGGAGAAAGATTGGAATCAAAAGCAAACAATGGATAAAACCAATAGTCAAAAAGACAGTCATCAAAACCAAATCACAAATCAGAAATCAAAGTCAAGGAGCAGAGCTTAAATCAATAACCAGTGATCAAAAATAGTAAGAAATCCAGTAGCTAAGTTTAAAATATCTCAGATACATTAGGACTTCTCAGCTTGACGTTTAATCAGTTGTGCCGATGATGTCACCTCCATGTAGTCCCAGTGCATCATGGGATACACCGTCATGGAAATGCTTGATGAGAACCCCCCAAAAACAGCAGTGGCATAGTCCAAACAAAAATCACACCGGAAAAGCCATGAAATAAATTTCAACTTTCAAAGCTCCTATCACAAAGCTACGGGTGGGAATGGGAATTGACTCTCTGGATACCTGAGCCAAAGAATCAACACCAAGTCTAATGGAAGCTCATAAAAAATGCAATAAAAACCACCAATCGTAACAATCTGGTCCAATCAGATTTTATGTGGAGTTTCCACTTTGGTCCTGTGTGTGCATGGATTTATTCCAGGTTTCGGCTGTGACCTCCATGTCCCATACTGTTAGATTAATCGGTATCTCTTAAGTACTCAGTGAATATTTTCCCTAATTGATGTTGGTTCTCATCTGATGTTATGAAGGTGGAGAAAGTGAATGAATTGAATGAGATGGCATGTTAGTTATACCCACTGCCTCAGAGCTCTAGAGAGCTAGGTTCAAAGTCTGCACTGGTCACGGCCTATGTGCATCTTACATATTTTCCCCATGTTTTAGGTGCATTACACTCATTAAAACACAACGATAATTTTGAAGCGACTAGGCTGTTCAGCCCAACAAATCTCACCAATCCTATTCACGTCATGTCTCATTGGAGTTTTATAGATCTTTAAAGTCCCATAGTCCACCTGCACAGGATTTCTCTGGGCTCTCTGCACATTCAGAAGCAGTGCATGTTGGTCTAGTATGAGTGAGTGCAGCAGACTGATGTACTGTTCAAGGTTAGACCCTGTCATGCATGGAATGAATGGATTCAGAGTATGCAGATACGGGTGGATCAAAATGAATATTGTTCATTTATTTGATGACAGTGTTATCAGTTCAGACTGTCAAATGAGGACAATGGGCATGGTGAAAATAAAAAGATCTAAGCATCATTATGAAAGACTTAAAAGAGAGAAATGATTAATGTTCATCCATCACCGGTTAACAGTTACAAAATGATGTTCTGTAAGGAGAAAGCCTTTGTTACTGTACTTTTCAATTTTGGCTCAATAGAGCACCTTGTCATTGTGCAGTCTGTGAAAGACAGGATATGAAATAAAGGCATATTTTATTGTTGCTGCAGACATGGACCCAGGCATGGACGTTTCTGTAACCACATTTTTCCATTTCTGAGGCAGCCTTCTTTATTATAAATTATGATTTGGTTTGGTTTTTAGCTCCGCACCTGCACTTGGTGAGGAACGCTGTGCAAGAACAGAGCCGTTTGTGCTGTTGTGTTGTATTTCTGAGGTGGCAATGATAGACCGGCCATCTAGCTCTGTGAAGAGGATTACTTGTGTTCTGTTTTGTGTGTTGTACTTACCCCATTTTTTGACATCCATTGCACTCCATACTTACCTGGAAGGGGGGGGGGGTCTCACTCTCTCGGGGGGTCTCACTCATTCTTTCGGAATTGCCTTTCCCAAGATTTCTTCCATTTTCCCTACAAGGGTTTTTTTTTGGGAGTCAAGGCTGGGGGGCTGTCAAATAACAGGACCTGTTAAAGCCCAATGAGGCATTCCTTATGTGAATTTCTGGGCTATGCAAGAAATAAATGGTTGTTGTTGTTTCAAAAGAATCGACAGAAGATGCTGTGTAGATTTGAAATGAAATGTGAATGGGTTTGACTTCTCGTCTATAGTGTATGTATACTGCCATTCCAGCTCTACAATGTGGTTAAACAATCTTCATCTGGATAATTCTGCTCATCGCCCATCCCTTCCCTGCAAAATGACAAACTATTTAACATATAATCAAGAGCTATAGAGAGGAGCTAATAATAAACTACAATCAAACACATATAATTAAGTTTCAAAAAGGGACGTGTTCTCTAAAAACATTGCAGGCGGTGGATCTCTAATTACTGCCTTCAAACTGAACTGCTAAGAGGCTCTGAGTAATGTACCTGTAGTTGTTGCCTTATTTTCCACCAAAATATTAATGAATAGCGTCATTGTTACACACCATTAATGACAAAAGAAAATGGCGAACAATACAACAAGAATTTTGACAGACAATCTAAAATCCCTTTTTTCAACTTAAAGTTGTTGAACAGCATAGATTTCTTTCTTCAGTGTGGGTATCCTCTGGGTGACTTTTTGGAAGAGTTGAGTATCGGATCAAAGTAATTATATAAATTGCATTTGTTCTGGAGTTTTGATCACAGAGACAGACACATATTAACAGGATACAAGCAAACTGTGCCATTGTGCCGAAGCACTAAAAGACTTTTACAACAAATGGAAATAAATCTATACGGCAGATGACAAAACGACATCTATTATGGTGGTGTTTCTGAATAATAGTTGAGTGTTAAAGTGCTTTATTCAATAGTAATGCTGCTATTACTTATAATGACGATGCACTTGCTGTATTGACACCTGCATAAGATGATGCTCTGACTTCAAACCGGAAGGTTCCCCTATGATGTATCATTAGAGGATAAAAGAAAGCTGGGCAAGTAGAAGAGAAATCTGAGCCTGAGGCAATGAGAGTCAGGGGATGAAATGTATCTCATATTATATTGTGTGAGCAATCTTCTTTTATTTGTGGATGCAGCAAAAAAAAAAGACAAAAATCTACTTGGTACCTGGAGTGAAAATCAGATTTAAAGAAACATATTAAGTGTATCCAACATTAAGAGGAAACAGGACAGTGTGATCCTGTGATGCTGAATCTGTGCACAGGTTCAAATATGGTAGAAATGACATACTATTCAATGGTATAATAGAGAAGAGGTCCAGAATCTGGAGAGTTGGAGCCAGAATGACAACCTTGCACTCAATTCCATGAAAATAAAGGAACTGATTCTGAACTTCAGGAGACTGAACTACAGTGGTCACCATCCCATTAGCATTAACGGCGAGAGGGTTTCAGATTCTTGGGAGTCAACGTCAGCCAGGAACTGTCGTGGCCAACAAACACAACAGCAATGGCCAAGAAAAGTCTTCAGAGGCCTCACTTTAAAGAGGAGCCTTCAGAAAGCACAACTCCCACAACAGCTGCTGGTTAACTTCTACAGGTGCACCACAGAGTCTGTTATCATGTACTGCATCATAGCGTGGTACTCTGGCTGCACTTCTGAGAACAGGAAGACCCTCCAGATATCATTAAAATGGCTCAGAGAATTACTGACACTCAACTACCATCATTGGAAGATCTCTTCACTGCCCACTGCAACAGATTGCAAACCATTGCTTTTGTACTCCTCTATTCTCTTGTGGACACTTCAGAGTCCTACATGCCTGCACTACCAGGCCAAAGAACAGCTTTTACCCCAAAGCAATCATCCTATTAAATACACAGCGGTCACTGCATCGTCCTATAACAGAAACCACCACTGATTGACCTGAACTTCTGCATCAGCCACACGTAGTCACACACTGCTATGACTCTGTGGAACTCATGACCATTGCATCAACTGTAATCTTCACTGGGACTTCATATACTTGTGACTTCATTTATTTGTGATTTAATTTATTATTTCTTTATTTATGCTTACATGTTTACCTTCACATTTACTACATATTTACCTTTACTTCTACTCTGTGTATAGTTGGAACTGTTAATAGTTTCATGTTTACTTAGTTTATTGTCTACTCTTATATACTTTATATCTAAGACATCTATAGGCTTGCTCCAAACGATATTTAACTGTATTGTACAGTGACAATAAAGGTATTTTGCATCTTACAATTTAACTGAAGATAAAATTTAGAAAGGACAGTAGCATAAGAATTAAAAAAGTTATAAACCATCCTGAATATACTTGGCCACTCGCCTTGAAATAACATATTATTGGAACATTTCCCTCCTGTTTGACCCTGAGTGGGCCACTTAACTGGCCTTTCTTCTTATATAATACGCTACCGTGGCTGTTCGTTTGTCTGTCCAGGATTTTAAATCACCTGTAGCTTGCAAACCGTTTGACCTATTGACCTGAAATTTGGTACACATATACTACGTGACGTCTACTTTTGGGATGATGATTGACCTCCAAGGTTATTCCTCTTTTTATTTTTATTTTATTTTATTGTAGAATCAACTCTCAGCAGTGGCCAGCAGAGCGGCCGTGCGGCGCATGTGTATGGGCGCCGTTCTCATTCCCTACCACCTTCACCGTCACTTCCCCTGCCTCTTCATATCTTAAATCATTCTTGAGGCAGATTGAAGACTTAAGTGCCAGCTTAAGTGAAAAATTAAGGAAAACATACTAAGTAATTGCAACACAAACACTGACGTAATCAGTTTTAATGTGAAAAGATGCCAATGAAAGAAGAGAAAAAGCGGGCCGTTAGGGTGGAGAAAAGGAGAGTTGCTCAGGAAGCAGCAAGAGCATCAACCTCTGAGCAAACGAATGATAAACGTACAGAGAAAGAGAATGAAAACTATGAATGCTCAAGTCAAGTGCATTCACTGCATGTTATCGTGTAGTGCGCCATTACTGGTGTATAATAATATGTAAGTAAGCAATTGCAGTGATCTTGCGAGTCGAGCTAGGTAAGGGTGGCTGCCAAAAAAGCATATTCATAAATTAACAAACTGTCAAAAATTCATCTCCATGATGCAGAACATAAGAACTACACAGCATGTCATTCATCCAATTACTAAGCCCATTTCTTCCATTACATGATTGCAGAAAACCAAAGCCCATCTTAGCAGCACTTTGCACAAAGAAGGAATTCACTGTGGATGGGATGCTGCTGTACTGCATGACACACTTAGGCATCGATTCAGAGGTCATCTAAAATGAAAAACCTCCATAATGACAGTGACTAGACTGGAAGCAGAATTCACATCTCTGGAGTTGTGAGGAATAAGTTCAGACCATTGTGCCGCCCATGTCATTCCCTAATACCTAACACCTAACATACAGTACATAGTTTACGTTGTGTTATTTTCTGTCATTTCTTGTGTGTAATTATATAAAATAACAGTTTTAAATTATTTCATATCTTGTGATGCAAAATAGTACACTATATTAATTTTATGACATAAACTACAGTACCTTGAAACTCTCAAAGGTTGACCTTTTCAAGAATATTAGGCAAAGTTGGAACAACTGATATTTCAGGGCAAGGTTAATTTGAAAGTCACTGGATCTCTACTTCAAAAATGGATTAAAAAAGTTTGTTTTTTGCACAGCTGTACCCTCACAGCTGGTGGCTTCAATGCTGTCGGTGTAGATCTTTCATATTGTTTTTACTCCACAGTTTTTAGGTTGGCCAAATGAGTAGAATTTTGTAGACCCTATGGTGCTGTCGTGGTGACACTATGCAGAAAATGAGGGGATTGACAGAGAGAAAGCAAGAGATCTGCTGACGTCACCAGTAAGCTCACCTCTCAAAGCATTCAGAGACAGTCTTGGCACAGCCCGACTAATGGAGTTTCTCCTGTTAGCTCACACCGCAAGTAGATTGCATCTGAGCTGGACACCACAAGATCATGGTTGGCCCCTGGCAGTTCACCACAGTGCAAATCTTCAAATTTACCATATATATCCACAGATAAGTTCTCCCGCAGATAAGTTGGGACTTGATTTTACCATATAATTTCTGGTATTTTATAATGTTGGTCGTATAAGTCAAATGCAGAAAACTCACGCTATTGGTCCAAGAGATTATGATATGCTAACGCCCACCTGAGAGAGTAACCACGGAGCACACGGCCTTTTCTTACTATGTGGGTGCGGCAATGCACTGTATCAATGTGTGCTCCTAACCTCTCTCTCTCTATTGTGCCTACATGACCACACAGTTTATGTTTTTTGTATCACACACCCTTATACACTTTTATTGTAAGAGCATCCCTTGCCTACGATGGAGCATTTAATCAGAAGAAAATTATGAACCTGGTTTTAAATTAAACGTTGTTGAAGAAGCGAAAGAAAATGGTAACTGCGCTGCTGCAACAAAATTTGATCCGTGTGAGAAACTGATGCGAGATTGGAGGAGGCAAGAAGATGTTTAAAAAAAACAGAAATTAAGTGTCGCATTTTTCAATGGTTGTATAAGTTGGGGTCTGATTTTATGATCAATTTTTTGGGTTTCAAGACCCGACTTATACTTGAGAATATACGGTAGATGCTTTGTGGTGTACTGTAAGTGCATGATAATTCAGCTGGTGATGAGGATAAGATATGCATGGTGAATGGATGAAATGTAGTGGGGACTGGCTAGGAGATCAGCTGACATCACTTGGTAAAACACAAGACATCAGACAGACGAGCTTCTGTTGAATTTGTGAAGTTCAAAACCTGTGTTCCTTATTCCTCATCACTGCATTTTATGAATTGTACTTCATTGGTTTGTCAGCTGACATACAGTACCTGCCCACTGTGGTTAAAGACTTTTGTTGTGGACGAGATGAAGTGAGTTGCTGATTATGTCAGACTACACGACCAGCTTCATGGGAGTGCACCACCGATTACCTCCGACTCACAGAGATTACGTAAATGAAGGCTACAGCAGAAAATCGCTGGAAAAGTCACATGATGTGTGGGGCTTTGGCAAATTAGATATTTTAGGAATATTACTGGCTTTGCCTCAAATTGCTTTATTATTTGGTATATTGGTTAAATCACATTCAAACATGTGTTATTGGTTACAGCAAATTAGAAATGTAAAGTGATTACTGTGTTGGGTGCAGAGTTCAATATATTTTCATAATCAGTCATTAGACCAAATATTTAGTTCTACTACTGGCTAAAAAGGCTATTAGTGGCTGGGAGGACAACCCCATGAATATTAATATCAGTGCTGGGATTTGGTTTCTTGCGCTAGGCCTGGTCCCTATGAGATTAGCAGCTCCTTGCCATTGTCAACTGTGGCCAGTAAGGGGTGTAGCAGCACCCCAAACCCCAGACACAACTGCAAACATCAAGTCCCAGGTGCAATAGATAATAGTTTATTAACAAGGAGAACTCTCTCAACAGGCTTCTCTTCACAATATACAATAGAACCATCCAAAGTTTCTCTTCCCTGAGTATTTCCCTCCTCCATCTATTCTTCTCAACAAGTCTTGCCTGCCTTCTCCCGACTCCAACTCCATAGGTGAAGCAGTTCAGTCTCCTTTATACCAGACCCAGGAGTACTTCCAGTGCCATGATACTGCATCCAGAAGGCATTTTCAGGTCAGGCAGACCCTCCCTAAACTGATGACAGCTCCTCCTGCTAGCCCCCCTTGGTAGAATGATCTTGCCACCTGTCATGCTAGGGGAACAAATGGCCCCGGAAGGCAAACTTGTTCTACTCTTCCATTGTAGAGGCCTCCCGGTGAGGTAAGGAAGCTTTCATCCCAGCCGGGAAGCCAGCCAACCTGTGTCTATGACACCACTTTATGTACCTTTCCTTAAATTTGAATTTCCTAATCATTTTACTTTGTAGTGTATATGTAGTCTTCAGCAGTGCATTATACATAGACTGGGATAATGAACAAATGCATAATTTTCCAAATCTGTTTAACCGTTTTAGGATAGTGGGAAGCTGGGGTCTATCCCACCATTATTGGGAGGAAAGGAAGAGCCAACACTAAATAGAGCACTAGACCATCATGTATAAATAAGATTTGGAAAAACTACATAGTAACAACTTATTTTTTGTTTTTTAGTTATATTTTAAGTGTAAAAATATCATTTGACATGTGCAAGAAGTTGAAAAATGAAGAACAAACTAGATGTGTGATCAATTCATTCAGCTTAAAACTTTCACATCCCAACCCACCACTGTTACTTCAGGTGTGCTCTCTGTCCTGGGGCCTCTTCTTTTTATTATTTACCTTCTTCCCCTGGGGAACATCTTTTGTAAATATAACATTAATTTTCACTGTTATGTTGATGGCACCCAGCTCTGCCTTGCTATTAAACCAATCTCTTCTTTTGCACCATCTTCGCTTATTAACTGCATTGCTGAAATGAAATCCTGGTTTTCTTCAAATTTTCTTAAATTAAACAATGACAAAACTGAGGTTCTCCTCAATGGTACAAAATCATCATTATCCAAAGCCGATAATCTTTCATTTGCTATTGATAACTCCTTTGTTTCCCCTTCACCTCAGGTTAAGAGTCTGGGTGTCATCCTTGATAGTACTCTATCTTTCCAATCTCACATTAATAACAACACCCATTCTGCTTACTTCTGCCTGCGTAATATTAATCGCATCTGTCCGTCCCTCACTCCCAATACCACTGTCATTCTTGTTCACAGTCTTGTTACTTATCGTCTGGACTATTGCAATTTAACATTATACATAGTTATTGTCTGTTTTTCACCTGCATTATTATCATTCCTTAATTTAATATTATTTATTGTATCATTATGCTGCTGCTGAAGAATGTGAATTTCCCATTGGGATTAATAAAGTATCTATCTATCTATCTATCTATCTATCTATCTATCTATCTATCTATCTATCTATCTATCTATCTATCTATCTATCTATCTATCTATCTATCTATCTATCTATCTATCTATCTATCTATCTATCTATCTATCTATCTATCTAATTCACTCCTCTTTGGTCTCTCTAATAAATCTCTCCATAAGCTTCAGCTGGTCGAGAATTCTGCTGCCTGCATCATTACTTGAACCCCATCTATTCACCATATTACTCCAGTCTTGCAGCAGCTTCATTGGCTCCCCATTAAGTTTCAAATACAATACAATACATTACAATTTATTTTTTGTATAGCCCAAAATCACACAAGAAGTGCTGCAATAGGCTTTAACAGGCCTTGCCTCTTGACAGCCCCCCTCAGCCTTGACTTTCTAAGAAGACAAGAAAAAACTCCCAAAAAAAAAAACCCTTGTAGGGAAAAAATGGAAGAAACCTTGGGAAAGGCAGTTCAAAGAGAGACCCCTTTCCAGGTAGGTTGGGCGTGCAGTGGGTATCAAAAAGAAGGGGGTCAATACAATACAATACAATACACAGAACAGAACAAATCCTCAATACAGTATAAAAATAAAAATTTTAGAAGTACGGAGTAGAATTTAACAGTAGATGATATCACATAATATGATTTGGATTTGTTTAGAGTCCTGGAGACCTCATCAAGCTGCCTCCCCCATTTGGCCATTTCACAGCTGAAATAGCGCTAATCTGACGAAAGGACTCCTCTTTCCCACGATTTCTACGATCCTCCATCAGGGATGACTTTACCTTAGGCAGGAAAAACAACTTGGCAGGTGGGCCGTGGCACCAAGTGCCATATTTGACTATTGAGAAGAATAAGAGCATAGGTGAGGGTTAGTATTCAATTATAACTATCATGTTACTTATGTTTTAGTGCTAATGACTAACAACAGAGATGCAGTCTGTCCAGTTAATCAGCAGCTCTAGTCAGGGTGTGCTAAACTGAAGTAGTGAGTCTTCAGCCGGGATTTAAAAGCTGAGACCGATGGGGCATCTCTTATAGTAGCAGGCAGACCATTCCACAGTTTAGGGGCCCTGTAACTAAAAGCTCGACCTCCCATTGTTATTTTATTAATTCTTGGAATCATAAGCAGACCGGCATCTTAAGATCTTAATGTGCGCTCTGGTTTGTAAGTCATGATAAGTTCAGACAAGTAAGCCGGACCTCGACCATTTAATGCTTTATATGTTAAAAGGAGAATTTTGAAAACTGACTTAAACTTAACCAGGAGCCAGTGTAAGGATTTAAGAACTGGAGTTATGTGTTTGTATTTTCTTGTTCTTGTAATAATTCTTGCAGCAGCATTTTGGATTAACTGGAGGCTGTATAAAGAACAGTTTGAACAGTTTGAAAATTGATTTTAAAATTCTTCTGTTAACATTTAAGGTCGTTCATAACCTCGCCCCTCCATATCTGTCTAACCTTCTTCATGTTGCCATTCCCTCCCATAACCTTAGACCCTCTTCCTCCATCCACCTGACTGCCCCTCTCACCCGTCTAACTACCATTGGGAGCAGAGCATTCAGCCGTTCTGCTCCCAAGCTCTGGAACTGAACTTAGAAATATTGAATCATTCTCAACTTTCAAATGTAAACTTAAAACCCATCTGCTGAAAATGGCTTTTTCTCTGTGATTACAATGGCTTTGTTCGGTTTTAACTTTTTATATTTTCTGTTTTTTCTGGTACTTTAAGTTCTGTTTATAATGTGCTTTTTATTTATTGTTTGTACAGTGTCCTTGAGTTCTTAGAAAGGCGCCTTTGTATAAATAAAATGTATTATTATTAAATGTATGCAACTAAATTTAATAAGAATGATATATAAAAATATGATTGCCAGATTTGTGTAAGCGATAGTAAAGCTATTCCAGAAGTATTTTTCTATTCTGTTATCCTTGCAGGCAGTGTGGTGTAGTGTTTAAGACTCTGAGGTTGTGGATTCAAATCCCACTACTGACACTGTGGGATCCTGAGCAAGTCACTCCCCCTGCCTGTGCTCCAACTAGAAAAAGAAATGTTAAGAATGGGATCTTAATGTTGTCTTAGATTAAGATATCAACCACATAAGTAAATGTTTTACATAAAGAATTTTATTTTTTAATTTGAAGCAATGAAAATATTATAATTAGCAAATAGCCCTCTTCAAGATGAATTTAGAGGAGGGTTGTGATCTTCATATTGAGGTCCCACCCTATCAGCCAAAGGTGCTTGTTAGTAGAGGTTCTGTGCTATGCGTAATCAAAACTGTGATGTATAATTTATTTTGTCATGATATTAAATATTAATATTAAAAGGAATTAATAATAACATTACCTGTTTTTTACAGGAATTCGGTCATGGGACACCAATCTCATTGAATGCAATCTGGATCAAGAACTGAAGCTCTTTGTATCTCGACACTCTGCGAGATTTTCACCAGAGGTTAGAGGTAAGTGGCTTAAATGAGCTTATTGAATGCTTGACTATTCTATTTATATCTGTATATATATATATTTATAATATAAAAAATATCCAATATCTGTCTGTCTGTCCGCTTTATACGAGAGAACTACTTAACAGATTTTTTTATATTATTTGCCTGAACATTCCAGTTGATTTTGCGACTCATTGCCTCATTACGCTATGTATCATAGTTCGCTTAAGGTGCTGATTTATTTGCGCAAATCCGAGAGAGACACAGTGGGCCAAGAGGAGGGGGGGGGGGCCCTCCTCACTCATGCGCCAGCCTTGGGGCGTATTTTACATCCGCTTAGCTAGCAAATGAGAGTACTACTTCACAGATTTTGATCAGGTTTTTTTTCTATAATTTTCTTGAACATTGTGGTTGATTTTGTGACTTCTCTCATCGCACTAAGAATCATAGTTCACTTGTAGGAGCAATATATTCAGGCTAATCCGAGACAGAGGCTGGGGGCCAAGGGGAGTGGGAAGCGTGACGTCAGGGGTAGGAAGCTGAGCAGGGCCCTCCTCACTGTCCTGTTTCACTAATACGCGGGCGGAGCCGAAGGGCATGACTTGTACCATATAAAAGGGTTTTAGATGATATTGATACGCAGTGTTTATTTGTATAATAAAACTCTTGTGGACACATTCACTTTTCTGACAGAACTTGAGTTACACGCAACCCCCAAGTACCAGGAGCTGTGGCCTGGCAGAAGTCATTACTACAATAGCATCATTGTAACCTTTGCACTTACAAATATCTCCATCTTAAATTTAAAGTAACACAATTATCTGTGTGTCCGTAGCCAGCTTCTGAATTATCAGTCGATGTATGATACAACTGTATTTTTTCACACTGGTTGCCAATACAGTTTATTTTTCTTCTTATTTAAATGATGCACAACAGCCTTGATAATGACTTTATAATCATTTTATCTTTGATTGACATTAGCATATAGAAAAGGTTTAATATTAATCAAAATAAAGTCAGGCTAATATATGAGTCCTGAGAGGCCAAAGCAACTGAGCAAAATTCTCTTTGTGTCAGAAGAACACAGCATGCAAATGTAAAGCACTGACTCCAATAATCTCCCACTTCAGTCTAGTAGTCTGATGCAATGTGTAAGCCACATCGGCCCAGTATTTTTCTGTCGAGACAGTGACACACTTTTTTAAATTATTCAATATCTCAATGTATTTCAAAGAGCCTGCATTGATAGCACTTAAAAGTTACAGCTGAGAAGAAAGTTAATTTCAAAATGGAGAAGAAAGCTTAATAAATTGTACGCATTTCTCTTTCATCTCCCCATATGAATCACAGCTTCTGTAGTCTGGTGTGCTGTCTATTGGTGATTATTTGCTACTGAATGTTACTTATAACCAAATAACAACATCAGATAGACAGATTGACAGCTTCTAAAGGTCTGTCCACATTGCATTAATCCCTGCGCCATTTCTGTGACCTCTCACAGATATGAAAATGGAGCATTTCACAGCTTTACAGTTACTGAACAAAAACATCTCATCCGTCCTTCTGTTTAATGTAATTTAGAGTCTGTTGGAAGCAGAATCAGGTGCAAGAAGGGAACAAAACTCTGGAAAGAACTTCAATAGTGTGATCCAATTTTGGATAGATTAGGTGAATAGGATTTATGGTCTTTGTTGGGCTGATTTGCCATTTCTTTGTTCAAATTCTTCCAATGTTACGTTTGTGATAGGGACACACCCATTTACGCATGCCAACTAATTCAGACTCACCATTCATTTTAAATTAAGTACCTGCAGAAAACTCAGGCAGGCACTAGAGAAGCATTCAGACCAGAGTCCTGACCACGGGGGGGCTGGGGTGGGCACTGCCCCCCTTGAGACAAGCCGTGCCCCCCCTGCGAAATGCTCTGTCTGTCCAATGAAAACTCTGGAGAAGAATAACATTTGATTTTCAAAACTGAGTTGCTTTCCAATCGGCCCATTTGAATTTGGGCGTATCCATCAGTGTCTCCTCCACTAGACAGGCACCGTGCTGCTCACAGTTCACTTCGCCGCACATTTTGCAGCACGTTTTGAACCTGTTGACTGCATTCTTTAATTAAAACAGTGTATACATTCCATTCTTCTTTTATTTTCTGGTTGGTAACACCAAAGGCTATGCATAGGTGGCTTATTAAAAAGCAGACATCTTCAACCTCTGTCCCTCCGCAAGCTGCTGGCTCCATGGTTGAGCCCAGCACCGCTGCTACCAACACGGAGCACAGTGCACCCACATCGGGAACTGAAACTCCAAAAGATGTAAATAAGCCTACACAATCCTCCAGCTCTGCGCCCGTGTTGGGTACTCCAAACCTTTGCCTTCAACAAAATATACAGTCCGGTCTGCCTGACTTAAATATGGATAGCCCATCCCTGCCCATTTTAATTAATTATCCCAAGCGCGCATTCGGAAAGACACTCAGATGTTTTAGTTCAAGCTGGTATCAGTCTCGACCATGGCTTGAATATTCTGTTGTCCGTGATGCCGGCTTTTGCTTTGCCTGCCGCAAATTTAGTGTTTCCAATTTGGACTGCGACGACATATTCACCAAACACGGCTACAATAATTGAAAAAAGCTCTAGAAAAAGACGGTGGCGGCTTCCACAAACACGCGTCTAGTATCCCGCACGTCAGAGCCATGTCTGCATCACAGCACTCATCATTGGTGTGTCTTTAGCTTGCATGCGAAAGCTCTTTCTCTACTTTGAACCGCATTCTCACTCCACTCCGCCGAACAATGCTGCATTCAAGGAAGAGAAATTTAGTCATTCTGGTACAAGAGAAAAACATCACAGAAAATCTAGACATGAATGAATTTATTTCAGAATTTGCCAAGAGTAACCGCAGACTGGTCCTGTAGATAATATCCAGGTTAAACACTGGAAACTGATGTCTTATAGCCTCCCATGACTACAATAAGCCACGTTTCTGTTCTTGCTCTCATATGTTGTATACAAATGACTTTATTGATATTTACCTTGTAGATGTATTATTTTTTGTGAACAAATATAGAACTACAAGTTCCATTGCCTCTGTTTATTTAATTGAACAATAGGTTATGATTTATGCCACATTTTTTGCTTTTACATGTTATATAAAACTGTGTTATTATTATTTGACCCCCCTACAAAAATGGGGTTGGATGGATAGATGGATATTTTTTGCCCCCCGAGACAAGCCAAATGCCCACCCACACATGATGTTCTGGTCACACCTCTGATTCAGACCCCATCCAGGCAGTGCTTAACCCCAAATTTGATGGGGGCACTAGAGGAACATTCAGACTCCACCTAAGTAGTGTCTAAGCTGGAATTTGAACCCAGCACATTAGTACTGTGAGGCAGTCAAACTAACCCCTGCACTACCATACAGTCCTGGCCAAAACAGGCAGTCTCCTCTCATCTTTAATACAATTCAGGTTATGGGAAGGCCACAGCCTATGCCAGTGCACTGGGCACAAGGAAGGAAAATGTCCTATACTAGGTGCCATTTACGCACACACACATGCATACACACACACACGCGCATACACACACACACACGCACACACACACACACACACACACACACACACAAGGGCCAATTTGGAATCGCCATTTATTGTGGTCAGAACAGTCAAACTCTTCAAGGACACTGTCCAGATACAGGATTTTGATTCCAGAAGATTGGATTTGTGAGGTGGCAGTTCCACCGAGACACCCCAAACTATTATAAAATCAAATAACTTAGTTACTGGAGAAGTCCTACTATGAATTGCAGTCACTCTCAAATAGGAAGCAGTGGTAAGGAGTATGAACATAATATGCAACTGCAGGCCTAATGAACAAGTAAAG
Organism: Erpetoichthys calabaricus; assembly: GCF_900747795.2. Taxonomy (NCBI): domain Eukaryota; kingdom Metazoa; phylum Chordata; class Cladistia; order Polypteriformes; family Polypteridae; genus Erpetoichthys; species Erpetoichthys calabaricus. The sequence goes on from NC_041400.2 coordinate 164,011,059, forward strand.
CATGTCATTGATCTGCTTTATTGTCACATAAAACATAGTACGTTCATTTATTTTGTAAAGCTGCTCTCAGAGTCATAGAGATGCACAGTGCATTGATTCATTCATATATTTATTCATTCATTTTTACTTATTCAGAAGCAGCTTTGTGGGCGTATGCAGTGAATGCTATTCTAAAAGATTACTTCTGTGCATTTCTTATAGACAGAATTTAGTTGGGTTCGTCCGGACATTTATCTTTACAGCACAGTTAGTGATCCAAACTCAAAATAATTGTCTATTTTAGGTTGAGATTTCTAACATAATTTAGCTAATTTTCTTAACTATAACTAGTGCACTTAATAGGTTGATTGGAGCATGCAAGCCATAATAGCAACAAAGCAACGTAACGATTCCATTTTTAGATGGCATGTGCAATGAGGTGCAGCAAATCCATGATAGGAAGAGCTGAGCTCATCAGCTAGTTGCCTGCTAGTAGTGAGTGAACCTCATTGAATGCACTTGGCCTTGTGAATTTCCCATTGGGATTAATAAAGTATCTATCTATCTATCTATCTATCTATCTATCTATCTATCTATCTATCTATCTATCTATCTATCTATCTATCTATCTATCTATCTATCTATCTATCTATCTATCTATCTATCTATCTATCTATCTATCTATCTATCTATCTATCTATCTATCTATCTATCTATCTATCTATCTTATATAGTGCCTTTCATATCTATCTATCTATCTATCTATCTATCTATCTATCTATCTATCTATCTATCTATCTATCTATCTATCTATCTATCTATCTATCTATCTATCTATCTATCTATCTATCTATCTATCTATCTTGAGTTCAATGAAATTGTGGAAAGTTTCAGGAATTTTGTTGAACTTCGCAAAATGCTTCGAAGTCAGCAGAGATGAAGAAACTGAATATGTTTTGTGTGGAGTATACTGATGCAGTAAGTGTCCCAAAGGGCTTGGGACATGTTTGCCAGCTTATGGTGGATGGATTATTGTGGCCAAAAAATGTGACCTGAGCTGTGAGGCAGCAGTAATAACCTCAGTGCCACTGTGCCCGAGATATAATTATTAGTAGTAAAGGAATAGTTCAACCAAAAATGATATATGATTTATATGTTAGTTTTTCCACGTAGTTTCTAGTGATGGCTAAGAAAAAAATGTTAATCTCATGTTTTCATGCACAACACATATAAAAAATCATATAATATATGGTAATAGAACCCAATTGTGACTAATGCTGTATAACGGCAAACAATGTAAAAAACATCCATGGAAAAAGGAAAATAAGTTTCACATTACTTGTGTCACATAATACAGTCATATGGTGAAAACATCCAAAACATTACATTCTTTGCTGAAATAATGTTAAAGGATTCTTAACAAATGAATGAGGGGTAGAGGAAAATCTTCAATTTAAAGTGCAGCATTATGAGAATGCATTTCCTGTTCGTGACGTGCGCAGCTTTCGGGAAGTTTCTATTAAACAATATGTTGGGGCTGAAATTACACCCAGTGGGGCTGTAATGCTTATTTTGTTGTTCTTGTTTTATTTGGTATGTTGTAACTTTCTTGTGTAATCCCCACCTTTGTGTCTTATTTTCGTATAATAAACCACCTTATTTTTGGTTACTTTCCCAGATTTTAAATCTCATTTGAAGGGCTATTCAAAGGTATAATTTCAATATGAAGTGCTTCCTCATTTTAGAGTAGAAAGCAAGAATCCTTGCTGAATCCTACTAAGCAAAAAACACTTTATGTTTGGTTGTGTTAGGGTCCGAGGGTGACGCTGTTCCCCTATGTACTGTTTAGCATGTAGACCTTAACAGAAAGCCCCAAATCCCACACTCTTACCACACCGTCAGGAATTAACTGCTGTTGTAGTTCAATACTTACCCTTGTTTTTACATTTGGAACCTCGGGCAATTAGGTAGAGCACCAGAACGGGTAAGAGAGAGAAAGTTACACATTTACTTGTGCATTATAGATCTCTTCTTCTTTTGGCTGCTCCTGTTAGGGGTTGCCACAGCGGATCACCTTTTTTCATATCTTCCTGTCCTCTGTATCTTGCTTTGTCACACCCATCACCTGCATGTCCTCTCTCACCACATCCAAATAAGCAGAGTTTAAATATATGTTAGCAAAATAATAATAATACGACCTGGGTAAATAATCCATTCATCTTGCTTAGACTAATAATAATAACAATAATAATACATTTTATTTACATAGCGTCTTTCCCATGCTCAAGGCACTTCACAGAGTTTAAGATAGAATGGCAGGGTATACAGTATATAGCATTGTACAAACCAGATAAATAAATAAAGAAGATTAAGACAGTAAATTCAGAGAAAAAAAGCCTAACAGACAACATAATTGATGGTCTAGCACACACACATACAGGTTACATGAGCATCTTGACATAAAGGTAAACTGAGAGAAGGGTAATAAAGTCAGGTAGAGCTAAAAGCATTCCTGAACAGATGAGTTTTGAGTTGTTTTTTAAAAGAATTCATGGAGTCAGCTGACTACCAAGTGGTTTTCTGTCTGAGTCTCCAGTTTAGCTTGGTCTTTGTCTCAAGGTGGTCCAGCATGTTCCTTGGATGGAATGGCAGGCAGCATCGCCTGTTTGAATATGTCTGCCAAGAAAGTGACTTTCTTTCTTACCCTGTTTTTATTTTCGTCTGGCTTACCTGATGTACCTCCTTGACCAATGGCATATCATAATGCAAGGTGACTCCCTACTTCATTCCAATTTTGCTTGAGCTCAGGTAGGTTTAGCAAGTAGATTTATCCCCCATTCCAGCCCACACTTTCAAACTGCGTGGGGAAGGGGATTCATAAATTCTGTCTGCCCCTTCCATTCCAGGCTCTGCTGTTAATGTCCTTTCATTCTCAGCCCAGAAGTATTCCACCAGGCTAGCTGACCAGCCATTATCTCAGATTTTATCTTTACTAGCATTAACCTGAAGGGCAAACACACCTACACACCAAACACACGCCGGGGCCAATTTAGCAACACCATTTTACTTAACCTGCATGACTTTGAACAGTGAGAGAAAAACATCAGGAGCACCCTGAGAAGAAAACCACACACACTTTGCGAGAACATGCAACCTCCACACAGGGAGGACCAGGGACACAAACGTATGTCTCCTTACTTCAAGGCAGTCCAAATTCTAAAGTATTATTATTTTTTATGTACAATTTTTTATCATAATATTACTATGCCATCTTCATGACACTTTGCCCTCAGGAAACTTATATTTTATGCCATGACTTAATTGCTTCACAGAATAAACTCCATGGCCTGCACAATAAAACTACAAACGCTGTTATGGAGTAAAAGGAAGTGTGGGCGATGGATGCTTGCAGTTGGCAAATTAACTTTTTTTTAATTCACTCAGGTAGTTGTTTATCTTTACTGAGTTTTTACTACTGGAACAGATTAATTAAGAATATCATTTGATTTATCACAACAGTGCTCATAACTCAATAGCACTAACAATCAAAAAAAAAAAGGAAAAGACAAAAAAGTACTCATCTTTAATGCCATGAAAAAAGTAAATGTTAAATGGTTCTTCTTTTTTTAATACATAGCTTACACATAGCTATGCTTATGTGTAGCTTGTACATAGCTGTGGTGTCGACCCTTCTTTTTTTATGCCTAGTCTTCCTTGTTTGGCAGTTGCCTTCTATCAGGCTCCTGCTGACTGACTGTGCCCAGCGATGCACTCATCCGTTCAGTTTGACCCATGGAGCGCAGAGCTGTTTCTGACTGTAGTGTGATCATTTTCCCTTGTCTACTGCCATGCTGAATACTAGCTTAGAAATTCATGGTCAGATAGCTACTATAAATATTGTATAATAATTGTAAAAACTATTATTATGTATAGCTTGATATCTATCAATTGTTTTCTGACTTTTTCCATGGGGATCAAAAGTTCACATTCAGTACATATTAGTGAGTTTAGAGCTCAGAGGAAAGACTTGATTGGAAGTGCACGGGGTAAACCATACCTGTAAGTGAAATGCTCATATAGAACATGCACAAATAAACAGAAAATATAAGCTTTCAAATTTCATGTGTAATCAAAGACACAAGTTCCTTGGGTTTAAAACTGGGCAGTAGGTTTTGTTCATCCCATAATAAGGTCTTAATACTCTTTCACCTCTAAATTGCAGCCTGTGCCAGTGCACCATGTCCTGACTGGAAGGTCGAGAATTGTTCACCTTAAAGCTACTGACATTTATGGTGGCGCAGTGGTGGCGTTGCTGCCTCGCAGTTAGGAGACCTGGGTTCGCTTCCCGGGTCCTCCCTGCGTGGAGTTTGTATGTTCTCCCAGTGTCTGCATGGGTTTCCTCCGGGTGCTCTGGTTTCCTCCCACAGTCCAAAGACATGCAGGTTAGGTGCATTGCTGGTCCTAATTTGCCCCTAGTGTGTGTGTGTGTGTGTGCCCTGCGGTGGGATGGCGCCCTACCTGGGGATTTGTTCCTACCTTGTGCCCTGTGCTGGCTGGGACTGGCTCCAGCAGACCCCCATGACCCTGTGTTAGGATATAGCGGGTTCGGTAATGACTGACTGACATTTGCAGCTCTTTAAGGGCCGTGTCAGTGGATGTCGGAGTCACTTTATAGTGTTGTCTTTTGTCTGCTCTCCTCTACTCTCACCACTGTATTCTTACTTGCAGCAGCAGCACTCCTCATGTTCAAGAGGATGACCAAGATTAACTTTTCCATTTTGATCCAAACTAAAAATGCAACAAAAATTTAAATTTGCATTATTATATTAACGGGCATTGCATTATTATATTAACCAGACAGAAAACATAGAAGGTGTATCCAGCAGGGGGTGTTAGCTCCCTTGGAATGAGTTCTTTGGTAATTGCGGCGTGTTACATAACCCGAAAACTATATAGGTATAATATAAAAATGTGATACCCTTCTGTTAGTGATACAGCAGTAATAAATCACATAGGAGAAATAACTTAAATTTGTTTAATGATGGCTTACTCTCCATAACAGACCGAAGGAAGCCGATGGCAAGAACCTAGTTCAGGAGTGGGCGTCCGATGTGCAGAGTCTGCCATTTATGCCATTGCAGTGGAAGGGTTTTCAGGATCAGACAACGTTATCTCCCATCCATCTGTCGGCTTCAAAGGTGTGCCAGGCAATGTTCCAAGGCTTTATACTCTTTCTTCACGTGGAAGCCCCCATTCCAAACAAAGCAAACAGGATACAGTTTCATGCTGACTTTGACACACAAAAATAGTATGCAACAGTCCTCAGTCTGACTGCCCGTTTCGCAGTTGTGTCTGTCTGTCTTGTCTTATAATGCTTGCCTTGCAGTTCTATATGGTTAACCCCTGTGCTAAATCTGGCTCTGTGTCAACTGTGTATGTGAGTAGAAAAAGGCAGATTAATAAGAGATATTTCCACAGAGTACAGTGACATATTAAACTTATGCTCTTATTACAGAAGGTCAGTTGTTTTTGTTTTTTTTTTAACTTATCATCGAAGCTAACACATACAATTATTTTCCACATTTTAAGTTCTCTGAAATCAGAATGCTTATTAGAATTGCTGCATGGCCTGCCAAATTAACACTTAACATATATCTCAAAATAAATATTAGATATGTTAAAGTTTACTTTTTACAGATTTCTCAAAATTATTTTCCTTTTCATTTTAAGATATCAATACATTTTGAGTTATCTCATATCGACTATGTGTGCATTTAAGATATTAATGTGCATCGGAGCAAAAGCCAAGCCATGGGGTTCAAGGAATTGCCTGCAGAGCTTGGAGACAGAAATCTAAAATTGTGTTGAGATGAAGATCTGGGGAAGACTACAAAAATATACTGCAGCATCAAAGGTTCACAAGAGCTCAGTTACCCACGAAATTCTTAAATGGAAGAAGTCTGGAACAAGAGCGGCATTAATTTCTTTAGCATATTTTCATACAAAGGATGTACTGTAGCTCAAAGTCATTGTCAAAGAAATAGTTACGTGCAAAGAAAAACAAATTAAATTTAGACAATAATAATGATAGTATACAAAAGATAAATAAATAATGCACATTTGCAATGAAAATATACAATGAAGAGAAGCAGAGTCCTTGAATACAGAACTGGATGAGCTAACACTTTCCCAGGATATTATAGCCAGGAGAAGAAAAAACGGCCAACCCAATAATGGGCAAAAGTTTTGTAGTAACTGGGAGATAAAGAGCTTGTGTGGTAAGGAAATCAAATATTTGAATGGATGTTCAATGGTCTGAGTTAAGAGGTCTTCAAGAGCCAGCAAACAAAACCAAAATGTTAGATAAAAAAATAAAAGGTCAAAAAAATATTAAAGTAGATGTGCTAAACCATCTAGAGGGTCTTTACCTAAATGCTTTAGCAAAGGTACTGATGCAGATTATTTTTTTAATTTCCAAAAGACTGGATGACATCTGCACCTTGCCAACATGTTTTATACCTGGAGTACTATGACATAACATCTTGTTGGTCATATTCTCAGCCAAAGGGTGCTGTTGTTAATAAACAATATGGCCGTGATCATTAGAAAACAGCCCAAAATGGTGGTGACCACAATAAACAAAATTTCAATGAAATAACATCAAGTAAACAATACAAAAAAGTGAAAATAATTAAATGCATAATATGTTACTAGGTCATGAAACATTCCTGACTCAAGAAATACAGCATGTCTGGTCAGTCTATTTATCATTCATTTATCTTGAAAAATCAATGTGTTTGAGGGGCTTTTATGAAGTGTCCACATGGTCACTACGTGGAAATTAAGAACTACGGATGCTTGCTTACTGTATTCAAAACCCACTTTCATTCACGTTCAATTCCTTGCCCCCCTTCTTTTGCGTTCAGCATTGGTACCATTTCTTTGCTTTATCATTGCGGCTTAATAAAGCTGTTTCTGTAAATGGTTTTGGACTTGTTCGGTTTTCTATCACTATTTTCACTTAATAAACTTTGAATGAGAGTTTCTCAGACAGATACGGTCTCGTCTCATTAACTCTTCACTATCTCATGTTCACATCTGACAGTGTCTTCAATTTAACTTTGCAGTATATCAGTGTTTTTGCAAGTTGACATTAGAAAAGAGTCCTCATTGAGTGTCATAAGGCACTGATAACACCAACAAATAGACCTTTGAAGGCGTTGTCATTGATTAGAAGTTACCGAACATTTTGAAGAATGCTGCTATAAAAATCTGTAGGTCTTAAAGGAATACTCCATCCAAGAATGGTATTTTTTTATATGTTACTTACCCCATGTATTTGGTATTTGTGGCCGAGAAAAAATTTAAATGTCATGTTTCCATACAGAATGGAGAGAAAGAAGTTTATGAGATGATAGAAGCCAATAGAGATCAATGTTGTACAATGGCAAATGACTGAAAGAACATTGAAAGAACAAAAAAAAATCTTATGTTGCTCATGTTCTGCATCTGTTATCCAGTCACTTGCTCAAAACATACTAAAATATTGCTAAATAGTGTGGCAGACGACCAGGGAACTTGCCCCACCAGGATGCCTCTGTGATGGAACGAGTGGGGATAATACCTCCCCCAGAACGCAAGAGGGCGACTTCCCTGGATCACGTCGCTACCACGGACTTGGAGCCTAGAAGTTCAGCCCTGTTGGGCCCATGGTCACCTTGACAATTCCGGAATCTTGGATGGCAGTACTTCCACCACACCAGAAAGTGCTGCTGGAAGAGAATCCAGGCACACCCGGAGTGCTTCCGGGTGCCCATGCAGCACTTCTGCCACACCAGAATACCATCGGCGAGCACATCCGGGTACAATATAAAAGGGGCCGCCTCACTCCATTTGGGGAGCTGGAGTCAGGAGGTAGAGGACAGAGCTTGCGAGTGTAGGAGTGAGGGCGGCAGGAGAGAAGGTAAAAGGAAAGAAAGAGAATAAGAGAAAAGGACTGTGAGCACTATTGTAGGTGATCTGTGTGCGGTGCTGAATTGTGAAGGGAGAACTGTAAATAAAACGTGTGTGTTTTTGGGACATTTGTCTCAGTGTCTGTTTGTGTCTGAGCTGAATCTCCACAATAGCTACTGTACTTCCAGATTTAGTAGCATGCACATAAACATTATCCCTAAAGACTCTCTGGCGTCACTTTTTCACTTGAAGTCCTGGCTCTCTGCATCATTCATTGGTCAAGAACCTGTCTTAAATTCAAAAAGTCCTTCCCAAGAGTCTTTTAATTTTCTGTTTATGTCTGCACTGATTATTCTGGAAATAACCTTCTCAATATTTCAACAAAAAAACTATTTGTTTTGAATGTTTTGAACAAGTGACTGGAAAACAGATGTAGATTATACACACAATGTTCATTTTTTTTCTTTTTTCTGTGGACATTTTTTATATCATTTGCCGTTACACAGCATTGGTCACCATTGACTTCTGTTATATCAAAAACATCTTTCTCTCCATTCTGCATGAGAACATGCTATTAAAAACTTTTCTTGGCCAGCACTACAAAGTAAATAATATATTTAGAAATATCACTTTTGGATTGTGTACTCTTTTACGTTTTAATGCGCGAATTTAGCTCAAATTCTACTGAATGCTCTGTTGAAATATTTACTTTTTAATCCACTTTTCATTGCTAACTTGCTTTCACTTGTTTTGCTCTTTATAGAAAAAAAAGTGTTTAATTTGGAGAGCTTAACTTCGATGAAAGAAAAATCACAAATCATTAGTCTTAGCACGTTTTCAACAAACTACTTTTCTTACATTTGGTTTGCAGGTCATCTTCACTCTGTTAAAGCTTGATCGATTTGGGAAAGGACACGAAATTATTGCTACTGCCATGGCTTTACCTTTTTCCTTTTTTCCAGTTCTTATGTGTCTTTGAGAAGTGAAGCCGACTTTCCCTTTCACTCAGCCAGCCTACGACAGCACCGATCTGAAAAACTCCAGCTTTATGTAAACCATAAAATCGCCTGCTGACCTCCAGGCTCTGTAACATTACCTTTTTAAGAAAAAAGGCCATTTTTGTTTAAAGACCACCTACTAGGAATATACAAAGAGTGAGCTGCTGATGGATGTGAGTTCTATTCCTGACACATTTTTATTGAGAAGCAAATTAGACACCCTCTTGTCACAAAAATCCACTGTCCGTCCCTTTATGAAGCTTGGCAGAGTGAGCACTAACAATTAATGCATTACAGTGTCTGTCATTTCTTAGAAGAAGAAGCAAGCCAGTAATTTCCATGGTGAAATAAAATGTGTTCAGACAAGCAAATGGGAAGGGAACTAAAATTAGAAGTTTTAAATGTTTGGACTTTTTCTTTCCCTTTTCTTTGCTGTCTGAGTATAAACAGTGCATTTGCTGGAGTGATTCAGGGCTTAAAAATAACTGTCTGGCTGTCTGTTCCTGTTAGTATATTATAGTCATTAATGCACTTGATGGCTTCCCATTCAGTTAAATTAAAAAGATGGGGCTTTTTAGCTTTGTTAGGAACACAGCTGGCAAGGTTATCCCTTTAGGTTGCTTCAGTCTGAGCATTTTAAGAAATACATGCATAAAAACACACACTCATATTCACACACAATGGCTCTTGAAGGGTTGATTAACACCCACAAATCAACTTAACCTGCACGTCCATTTACTGAACCTCCACAATCTACGTCAGGGTTGTGAAAGTACAATCAAATAATGAATGGACAGGGGGCCACACTTACTCGTAATGATCTGGTTCAGAGTCATAAATCAACTTAACCCACATTTCATACCATCCAGCCATCCATCCTTCCTTAACTAATTGTGGGTTTGTGGAATGCCAGAGCTGTTTCCTGTAATACTGAGCACAAGTCAGAAACCAGAACTGAATGTCATGCCAGTGCACTACAGGGAAAACTCGCACACACACATGCATATGGCAAACCAATTTTAATTCACCATTTACCCTAACCTACATGGCCTACATTCACAAAACCCACTTAATTCAACTCAAGATTTTGAAGGCTAATACCTGTTACAGATACACTGAGCAATGAATGGACAGGATACACCAGTCATGTATAATGAGTTAATTTAAAGTTGCAAATCAACCTAACATGAATGTCATATCATCTATCATTCCATCAATTTACTAAATCCACATAATCTAGTCAGGGTTATAAAGGTGAATGTCTATCCCAGCAGTACTGCATAATGAATAATGAGTCAATTCAGAGTCATCAATCAACCTAACCTGCATGCAACCATCCATCCATTTCCTAAACAAGCTTTTGTAGGTTCATGGAGTGTTATCCCTCTCTATACACCTCCTCACTAGGTCCTATTATCATGCCCCTTTGATTTCTTATACCATTGCAATTTTGAAGATATGCTGTACCTGTTATTCTCATCAGAGGACCACATGGTATCAGTTAGACTTTCTGCTTGTCTCAGTGATATTGCAACATGGATGAAGGAACACAATCTCCAGCTCAACCTGGCAAAGACTTTTTTGTTATCCCAGCTCATCCTTCTGCTCAGCACCCCATCTCTGTTCAGCTTGGCCCATTTAGCCAAGTCTGTATGCAGCCTTGGGGTGGTGATTGATGACCAGCTGTCCTTCAGGGGCCATGTTGCTACATCTCTTGGTCTTGCAGATTCACTCTGTAAAATATCGACAAGTTCAGACCGTATCTGACAGAGTAAACCGCACAGCTCCTGGTCCAGTCTTTGGTTTTGCATTCATTGCATGTTTGCATTCATGCAACTCCCTGCTGGCAGGAAGCCCCTGCAGATGATTCAAATGCAATGGCATGTCTGGTGTTCAACCATTTGAAGCAGGCACATGTTACTCCTCTCTTCAGATCACTACATTGGCGTCATGTAGTAAGCACATATTAAGTTCAAATCCTTGATGCGTACCTACGAAGTAGTCAATTGGTCAACACCTAAACATGTTGAGACAATTGTAAGGTCCTATGGTCTTTCTCAGCCACTCAGGTCTGCTGATAAATGGAAGCGGGTGATGCCACCTCTGAATGGCATCAAATCTCAGTCCAGGCTCTTTTCATGTGCAGCTCCTAGCTGGTGGAATGAGCTGCCCACCTCCATTTGAAATTCTGACTTCGTCAATGTGTTTAAAAAGCATTTGAAGACCATCTTTTTGAAATTAGCTGTTAGGTTTTTATAACCTAGGAATTCTAATGAGGTTGCATTCCATTCTGAGCTGTTCACTTGTTAAGATCCATTCTGTAACCTTGTCCCATAACACTTGTTCCCAAACAGTCCCCTGGACTGATGTTTACTCAATTAAGTTGACCTCTTTTGTAAGACACTTGGATAAAAGTGTCTGCTAAGTCAATAAATGTAAATGTAACTCAGAAGCATTAAGGACAAGGTGGAAGCTAATTGTAGATGGTATGCCAGTCTAACACAGGGCACCCTCATGTGCACACAAATTAATTTAGAATAACTAGTCATCCTCACCTGAGTGTCATCCATCCATCCATTTAATAAACTCCTTTAATTCCAGGAAACAATGAGCATAGCATGGGGAGGCACACCATAATGAGGGAATTTTCAGTCGTCAGTGGATATCACATCATCCATCCATTTACTAAAACCTGCCTAATCCAGTTTGATGGCTGTGGTGCGCTGTAGCCAATCCCAATGGCAATGAGCCAAAGACAGAATCCAAACTTGGATTTGATGTTAGTTTACTGCAGAGCACATTCGGGCATACGCCTATAACCACAACAATTACATTTATTTATATACCATATAGAAAGTAGCTCAGTGTGCTTTACAATAATAATAGAGTTACAACAGAAAGTAAAAACAATAAAAACATTATTTATAACAGTAGAGAATCTTAATGTCTATTTTAATAACAAATTTTATGGTCAAATGGCCAGGAAGGGCATGAAAACAGTTGGTAGGTCAAGTCAAGTCAAGTTGGGGAGCATGCACTGGTACAGTGTGTTGCCGCACTCACTACACGATAAAACAGCTCGGGATCCCGGTTGCCAACCCCCCAGGCAGACACGCGGTCCAGTCCCACCCTCTGGAAATAACCCTCTATTTGCCGCAGCCAAGTGTTACGTGGGCGACCCCTTGGCCTGGTCCAGCCACTCGGGTCCCCAACAATGAGGATCCTACGAGCTGGATCACCTTCGGAGAAATGCGCCACATGGCTGTAGTGCTGTAACTGACGCTCCCTCACAATGCAGGTAATGTGCCTCATTCGGGACTCCATGAGCAACTGCTCATTCGACACAAAGTCAAACCAACGGTACCCAAGGATTTTGCAGAGAGGCACAGTACCAAAGGAGTCCAGTCTTTGTCTCAGGTCACTGGATAGCGTCCATGTCTCGCAACCATATAGCAAGACAGGAAACACCAGGACACTAAAGACTTGGACTTTCATCCTTTTGCATAGATATCGGGAGCGCCACACACCCCTTTCCAATGACCTCATGACCCTCCCACCCCATGCTCTCCCAGTCCGTCTACTGACTTCATAGGAAGAGTCACCAGAAACATGAATGTCACTGCCAAGATAAGTAAACCTCTCGACAAGGTCGTCACTCTCTCCGCAAACAGACACACTGCTGATGGCTGTGCCCAAGAGGTCATTAAAGGCCTGGATCTTGGTTTATATCCAGGACACTCACAAACCCAGACACTCAGACTTCTCGTTCAGTCTCTCGAGAACCCTTATCAGAGCCTCCATTAACTCCGCGAATATCACAGCATCGTTAGCAAAGTCAAGATCTGTTGGTGAAGAAGGATTCACTGATCTTGACTTCACAGTCACTAATACAAATAAATTTAGAATCCCTGATTAACCGAACCTGCATTTAATATCATAAATCTACTGGTGATCCTACTCTGTCCAATTGTAGGGTTATGTGGACCAGGAGCCTATTCTGGCAGCATCAGTTGAAAGGCTGGAACTGTATCTGGATTAGGGGGCTGGTACATCTCAAAAAATATACGTTAACCAACATAATATACAAGCCTTTGGAATGTGGAAAGGAAAAAGAAGTAAGAGGAGAAAACTTGATACAGGAACAAGGAGGATGTGGGATCTCCATGTTAGGAGTGAGTGGCCTGGCATTCAGTCCCAGTCTTCTGGAGCCGCTGTCTAGTCTTGTTCTGTACACTACAGTGCATACATGCATTCTGAGACTTACTTACTACAGAGCTAGAGGGTCAGAGCCTATCACAGCAGCACTGAACACAAGTTGAGAAACAACTCTGGACAGGGCACACACAAGCACTTACTCATACCAGGGCCAATTTAGAACCACCAACCTCCACTTCTTTCAGGATGTGATAGGAAAATCAAAGTACTCAGAGGAAATTCTACCCAGGTACTGTAATTCACCTGGCTGAGGTGGAGGAGCTTCTTTAAAGCTGGACATGGGAGCATTTCTGGTGCAATGATATTGCCTCCAGAAAGCACTTCTGGGTGAGGCGAAACTTCCATGCGACAGGGGAGTCTTCTGTCAACAGCACCCTGTAGTGGCCCCCAACAACCCCAACAGGACCCCCTTCCCATGTACAAGTAGGAGCTATGCCAGAGGGATGCTCCCACCCTGTGGTCTGTGGGAACACGTTCCCCTGGGCACTGTTAATCCCAAAGTGCCGCCTGGTATGGTCGTCTTAACAGCATCATAGCCCCACAGGCAAAGTAGTGCGCCAGAACCCCTGTTTTGATAGCAAAACTAAAATATACATAAACATCAGAAACATTGTGGGCCTCTGTGCTCCTGGGGCCCCCAGCCAGTGCCCACTGTGCCTATACGTTAAGACGGCCCTGCCTCCCGGCTTAATAAGAGGACTCCATTTCATTCCAGTCACAACGTCGGCCCATCCATGATGGCCATCACAGTACCTAATAATTAAAAATGTAGGCAAGTTTAAAAATATGTGCCTAAATTTCAATTACTGTCTGATCTCTGTGCTGTTATTATTACATTCCTATTTTTTCTGAGATCAGAAGAAGGATGGAGTTTTGATGAGAGTCTAGACTTCTTTGTTTTATGGATTTTTCATTGCAGTCTAACAATTGCAGTAATGCTGCGCTGAACGTTCTTGCTGTATGTGTAGAGTAGTAGGTAGGATACAGAGCGGCAGTTTTTTTTTAATCGTTACCTTCTTATGCTTACAGCTATACGCTGAAAAAGTGAAAATCTTGTAAAACTATTGTGTTAGCAAAGGCAGCTGCAACCCCATTTTATTTAGCTGGTCAATTAGAAGACAAAATGATCCTCTGAAATTCTGCTGCTTGGGCATAGAGTTAGCAGGACTCATTTTGTCGATGTTCCCTTAAGACGTTTTTTTTTTTGCTTCACTCTTTTTTTGTCCTTGAAGGTTCCCCAGTGAAAACAGTTGCCTTGCAACGAAGCAAAGAAAGGCAGGTTGGGTAATTAGAACAAGAGCGTGGCTGTTCCTTTGTGTGAAGCCGGCTGACGGTGGAGCAGGACAAGCTGTGATCATTATGCTGGTGACGGAGGGACCCGATATCGCTGAATGAATTTTATTTCATTTGCCTGTGTGTTAAAATAAAGAAACCTTTTCTTTTTTTAGGAATGAAGTAAGTTTTGCAGCTCATTATGAAGGCTCCTTTGCCTTTTCTTTGGCAGAGACAAAACCTCTCAGTCAATGTCTGGGCCAGCGGGGAGTCGTGGGCTCAGTCACTCAGTGTTGTGCAATTTAATTTGTTCATGGTAGAGGGGGACCATTCCTGCCATTGGCACTTTTTATGTTGCTTGTTCAAAGAAGAAAACTTTTTATTACCCTTTCAATGCTTTATTTATATCAATTAATCAGTGCTGTCAACAACATGCATTATCATAAGGCACTTTATAGAAGAAACATGTTCACAGTACAGGGCTAAATGCTCACAAAGGTTTAATCAAACAATTTTGATTTTATGAAATATACAGAGCAGGAATACATCCATAATCAATGCTAATCTGACAGGCACTGGGATGTGAGCGGATTCATAAATTCATACATAATTTAAAAAAAAAAAAAGTATTCATTTGTCATTTTCAAAAGATGCAGGTTGAATGTTTCTGAAAGCTTAGCAGAGTATGAGGCTTTGAATGAAAAGCATGACAGGAATTGAATTATTTAATTTTGAGCGGCTCTGGGGTGTGTTAGCATTTCGCGAATGCTGCAGGGTTAGTGACATATGGCAGAGCGAGAAAATGTAATTTTTAACCTGCAATTGATGGCTTTTCCCAAACAGGGATTTGCAAAGTGTACTAAATTATATATATCCATCCATTATCCAACCTGCTATATCCTAACACAGGGTCACGAGGGTCTGCTGGAGCCAATCCCAGCCAGCACAGGGCGCAAGGCAGGAAACAAACCCCGGGCAGGGCGCCAGCCCACCGCAGGGCACACACACCCACATGCCAAGCACACACACTAGGGACAATTTATAATCGCCAGTGCACCTAACCTGCATGTCTTTGGACTGTGGGAGGAAACCGGAGAACCCGGAGGAAACCCAAGCAGACACGGGGAGAACATGCAAACTCCACGTAAGGAGGACCCGGGAAGCGAATCTGTGTCTATTTTAAAAGAAGTTTCTCTATCATGCTTTTGGTAACATTCCATCCATCCATCCATTTTCCAACCCGCTGAATCCGAACACAGGGTCATGGGTTCTGCTGGAGCCAATCCCAGACAACACAGGGCACAAGGCAGGAACCAATCCTGGGCAGGGTGCCAACCCACCGTAGGACACACACAAACACACCCACACGCCAAGCACACACACTAGGGCCAATTTAGAATCACCAATCCACCTAATATATGCAAACTCCACGCAGGGAGGGCCCGGGAAGCAAACCCAGGTCCCCAGGTCTCCCAACTGCGAGGCAGCAGCGCTACCCACTGCGCCACCGTGCCGCCCTTTTGGTAACATTGCATTGTGATATTCTATATGAACCTTATTTTAAACCTTAATCTTCATTATGTTTATCAGAAGGGTAGCGTGGTGGCTCTGTGGGTTCACTTCCCGGGTCCTCCCTGTGTGGAGTTTGCATGTTCTTCCAATATCTGTGTGAGTTTCCTCTGGGTACTCTGGTTTCCTCCCACAGTCCAAAGACATGCAGGTTAGGTGCATTGGCGATCCTAAATTGTCCCTAGTGTGTGCTTGGTGTGTGTGCGTGTGTGTGCGCCCTGCGGTGGGCTGGCGCCCTGCCCGGGGTTTGTTTCCTGCCTTGTGCCCTGTGTTGGCTGGGATTGGCTCCAGCATACCCATGTGACCCTGTAGTTAGGATATAGCGGGTTGGACAATGGATGGATGGATGTTTATCGGATGCAAAACATCTGAAACAATGCAAAAATGGTTTATATAGTACATTTCAGTGCCTTGTTTTCTAAAATCGTTACTTGATGTGGCACCTAACCCAGCCTCATTTTTAAATGGCAGATTTAGCTTAGCACACCGGGGAATGGCCACATTTGAAATCCCTTTTTTAAAAATACTTTGAGCTTTTCATCGTCTGTAGAGATAATTGGCTGGCTGTGAATAGAAGATGAGATTGTGTGGTATCGATCAGTAAAGAGCCCCCTAGGAGGTCCAGGTCTGGAGGCCAATGGCTGAAACCCATTCATTTATTTGGATTTACTGAAAATCTTGGATTAAACCACTGCTCTTTGTCTACCGTTGTGGTGCCATTGCACGCTAAAGTACCCTGACCTCACACCTTCACTTCCGCTTGTCTGTGCATCGGTTGAAATTCAGGTCATCGCTCAGCCGTGTAGGACTGAACATGAAACGATGAAAGCTGCTAGGTGGTGTTATGAGGTGAATTCAATAAAGTGAACCCGACATCCGGAAGATCTGGTTATCAGAAACACATGGTCGATTATGTCTGGGAAAGGTTTCAGCCATCCATGTTATAGTATTTCTATTACTAGTTAGTCAAAAGCAACTGATATGGCTCTGCATCCCTGAAGATCTCGGTAGTGAGACCAGTTATGTTATATGGGCTGGAGACGGTGGTACTGACCAGAAAACAGGAGACAGGGCTGGAGGTGGCAGAGTTAAAGATGCTAAGATTTGCACTGGGTGTGACGAGGATGGACAGGATTAGAAATGAGGACATTAGAGGGTCAGCTCAGGTTGGATGGTTGGGAGACAAAGTCAGAGAGGCGAGTTTGTGTTGACCTGGACATATGCAGAGGAGAGAAGCTGGGTATATAGGAGAAGGATGTTAAAGATAGAGCTTCCAGGCAAGAGGAAAAGAGGAAGGCCTAAGAGAAGGTTTATGGATGTGGTGAGAGAGGACATGCAGGTGACGGGTGTGACAGATCAAGATACAGCAGACAGAAAGATATGGAAGAAGATGATCCGCTGTGGCAACCCCTAACAGGAGCAGCCGAAAGAAGAAGAAGAATCCCTGAAGATGTCTCACTATTCATTCAAGCAGTTTCTTCAGTTCAACAAAGTGGCATTTAAATCCTTATGAGTAATCCAACCATTTACTGTAATCCAATCACAATGCTGTCAAGAACCTCTAGAAGCAGTTGTTAAAGGGATTAAATTACTGGAAGTGTGGATTTTTGTGAAGCATTACATGTGTCTGATGGATGGTGTCTGTTGTGCCAGTCTGACACATTTTTTTTTTTTTTTGACCAGTCATCTTCTCTGTCCAAAATATGTACCTTGCAGTCGTCAAAGAAGGGTCGCATGTCCTTTAAGATTAAGTAGATTGTTGAGTCTGGACCTGAGGATTCAGTCCTTCTCTGTTGGTTGTTCCATCTGCCTAGTGTATCGATCACTGTCATTTGCTTATGTTGGGCATTGGGTCCTTTTGGAGTAATAATGAATGTGTGTAATGGAGATCAATTCACCTTAGAGAGAAGTTGGGCTCACGAGCCACCTGGATTGGTGCCCGAGTACAGCGGGTGACACCTCAGCACCACACTGGAACACTGTGAGGTTTTCTACAGTGGCTGGAATGCCAACATAGTCACCAACGCCCAGGTTTTCCCTGTAAGTTGGATGTGAACATCATACTTAGGAAAAAGCAATTTGTTCAAGGGCCCAATGCAGTAGTGTCACTTCTGGCATTTATGGAATTCGAACCAACAACCTTCCAATTGCGGGTGCAGATCTCTAGCCCCGGAGCAACCACACCACCCAAGTCACCTTTCTAAAAGGGTAATTGTCTGTGTGTCTGCCCGATTGCTATGACTGTGTCATTCTAACAAATGGTACATCACAAATATTTGTAATAATAAAATGCATTGCATTTGCCATTCCAGCAAATGGTGGGTCATAAACATTAACACAACTTTTAATAATCCCATACCAAATGGCATATAACAGAGACATGTGCATTGTATTTGTCATTCCAGTAGATGGTACATCACAAACATTTATACTAATACATTTTATTAGTATAAATGTTTATGCAGTGCCATCTGTTGGAATGAGAATGCAATGGATTTTATTACTACATGCATTACAAAATACATTCCAATCATTCCAATAGATGTTGCACTGCAAACGTTAAAGCCGAGGTCTACATTGATTATTTAGTTTCAACCTGTCTTAGACAGATAGCACAGCTAGTACTTAATATCTTAGCAATTGTTTGTTAATTGTCATTTAAGAACTAACTGGATATTTAAAAGAAAGAAACAGTTTTTTGACAATTAAGCATATAAACTGACTGAATGGTGTTTAAAAAAAGAAAAGAAAAGCATTTTTTCAGAAAAGCAACTGTGTCTTATGATGTTAGAAAGTTTACTTAACCTTTTCACTGGGCCTTTAAGAAATTCTGTTAAATGCAGAGGAGGCACAAAGTAATTGATTGTGGAATATTGCTTTGTTATAACGCACACCATTTTTGACGAAGTTTACAAGTGACTTGCTCAATGTTAAGCTGGCAATTTCATACTCTATCTGTGATATCAGAAGCATAGATTTAGTCTGAATGAGCTTCAAATATCAAAGACGGGGACACTTTAAATTTTATGAGACATCCCCTCCAGGAAGGTAGGTATGAGAAGGCAGTTTACAACTTAATTACCTGCACATTCTTTCTTTCTTGTTTGCCTGAAATGACATTTGTGCATTCTTTGAAACTGAATGATCCCACAGTTAGAATGATTTTATTTTAATACTAGCCATGGTACCTGTCAAAGACAGGGGGTAGAATAATTAAAAAATATTTGCTCTCCCTTGCCCTACGTGGATCTTCAGTGCCATTCCTCTGTATCTGTGAGAGCAAAAGTCTCTTAACCTCCATTCCCTCTCTTGAGTGCGTTCCCGTCTGCTTCTCAAACTCTGCCATTATTTTCAGGGCACCTTTCCCACCTCTTGTCCGGTTTTATATTTGCTGTCAAGACGACTCTGTCAGCCGTCCTCATAAGCCTTTACATCTCCTTGTGTGTCTCATACTCACACTTCCTCTTTCATCACATCACCAAAGCCAAACTGAACAATCAGATTGCTCAGAGGGGCCGGCCACAAAGACCTTAGTATTTTATTATAGTAGATAACACTCTTTACATTAGTCAACTGAACACAGACCATCCAATCTAAAAATAAAGACAAACAGTAAGTATTGTACAGCTTGGATGTAAGGCGCGAAGAAAGACCTGGAAAACAACAAGCTCCTATGGGTCCAATGGCATAAAATTAATGTTCGATAGACTCTTATCCTGCGGTGGGTTGGCACCCTGCCCAGGATTGTTTCCTGCCTTGTGCCCTGTGTTGGCTGGGTTTGGCTCCAGCAGACCCCCGTGACCCTGTGTTTGGATTCAGCGGGTTGGAAAATGGATGGATGGATGGATAGACTCTTATCTGCTGGCCACCTGATCTGCATGCACATAACTGATCAGCCTGTCATGACCCCAATTCTCCCAATGCGTTTATAACAGGATAAGGGATGACAGTGAAGAGTAGCAGGTGAGGGGTTAACTTGAGCTCAGATGGGAGAAGGTGGGCACACCACACTGAATCTCATACAATTATACATTCTCCTCAGCTCATGCCTTACAAGTGCAGACTTTTAGATAGGACATGAAACCAGACTTCTAAGTACTTGTAGACATCAAAGATGTCTTGCCAGTATTTCCAACGGAGTGAGGATTAATCCTGAAAACCTAAAATATCTCTGCTGCTCTTCCTTATCTGCCATGGGGTGAGCTGATAACAACTTCTCAAAGAGTATTGCATTTCAGCTGGAAATAAAATGACCATGAGTCCTATCTGCAAAGCACTTTGGGATAGAAAGACATACATCTGTGAATGTATTTATTACGCCTGAAATTATTTGAGGTTTAATCTTTCATGCAGTGTGCTGCGCAAAGCTCTTTGAAGACCCAAGTGCTTTGATAATAAAGTAAGTTATCCTGCCACTCTTTAAATCCCATAATCTTCATCTCTTTATAAATTCCATGACTCGGCATTGCTTGTGATCCTCACGTCACCCATTGCTTTACTAAATTTTGGGATAAAGCTTGCACTTTTTTCCACTTTGAAAATGTCTATTTAAATTTTTCCTTAGAAATGCACCACATTTTAGTCCTATTAAAGACCCCATCACTGCATGTGTCTGTCTGTTTGCGATGATTTTTAGTCAACTAAAACTTTCCTATTTGTAGCAACTTTTGTGGAAACACGTTATGACCTACTGTAGTTAATGAGTAAAAGGCTTTTTGTAATCTGCCATTATACCGGGGGGTCCCATAGGTGTTTAATCAAAGTGGAAAAATACTGTAAATGTTACAGCTCCAGGGTGTCTTTGAGTAAGAAAGAACGGGTTTGGATAATTCCACTTGTATGAAGGTTGACACAAAATTTGACCCACTGCCCCAAACCGTGATGGATTGACACAGAGCTGCCATTTTGTATTTTTTCATTTGATTCCAGATTTTTGGGGAACACTGTAAATTACCTGCGGTGGGCTGGCGCCCTGTCCAGGGTTTGTTTCCTGCCTTGCGCCCTGTGCTGGCTGGGATTGGCTCCAGCAGACCCCCGTGACCCTGTATTAGGATATAGCGGCTTGGATAATGGATGGATGGATGGATGGATGTAAATTACACATACAACTTTGCCTAATTTAATTCAGAGTCATGGGGGAGACCAGAGCCTGCAGTATCAGGTGCAAGGCAGGCAACAACAAGTCCATGACAGATCATTATAGATTATTATAATTTAATTATTTAAGAAATGTCATTTCCTAGTGACCCCTGTGAGTATAAATCAGATTAAGCATGCTTAATAATCCTGCCTAACATCTGATACTTCCCGGACATGTTATACGGACACTCTGTTGAATTAAGTAGTCTTGAAAATGAGTTGCATTGCAGTGTAGTGGTTAGCTCTACTGGTTTACAACTTTAAGGGAAAATGCAGTTTGGGGAAAAAAATATGCTCAAAACTAACTAGCTGTAAAAATGTCTGCTAGCTTGAAAGAATCGTACTAGTAAAATTGTAATGTCTATCTCTGGTCCAGATGTGGTTCTCAGAATGAAAATCTGTCTGGCAACTCCTCGCTAACATACTGGTATTGGAGAACCATGAAGTCTGCTTCTGCAGAGGCTCTGCCTACAGGGGTTCTTTCTAACCAGCAGACCAATTTCCTTCGGTCCATGCACTGTAAACATTCGGGGTACAACCAAAACAACCATTTGTCTTCACTTGCATTTCAGTGGCCATCAGTTGCCACTATTTGCTCTACTGTATATTCCAAAAAACACAAATGAGGCAACATCTGGATGGCTATCAGAATGTATCCCATGTGCATACTGTGTGTGCACAGTATTTTTAAACTTGGTGGCCAGGGAGAATGTGTGAAGCAAACATTGACACCGACCAGCTAGAGAATCAAACCCAGATACAGTGGGTATAAAAAAGAATCACCCCCTTCAAAATATTTCCTTTTTTTGCTTTACAGCCTTAAATGAAAACACACAAATCAATATTTTTCCAGCTTTACTTACTCAATGCAGTCTATAATATCCAAGTGAAAGATATCACAGCTACACTGCTAAACTCAATCCGGTGTAAGTAACCACCATTTCCATTGCAGACCATGGTTACTGGCTTCCTTCCACCTGTGATCAATTGTAATCCGTGTGATTAGTGAAGCATAAAAACAGCTGTTCCTGGAGCATTCATTCCCTTACTTGGTAGTGCAACTGACAGCAATAACTGACTATGGGTGGCAAGCCACTTTCCAAAGATCTCAGGGATAGAGTTGTGGACAGACATAAGGCAGGAGATGGATACAAAAAAATCTCAAAGGCTTTATCAATCCCAAGGAGCACAGTAAAGTCCATAATAAAGAAGTGGCAAGTGTTTGGTACTACTAGGACCCTTCCTGGATATGGCCGTCCCTCCAAACTGGATAGAAGAGCAAGGAGGAAACTGGTAAGAGAGGCTACCAAGAGGCCAATGGCCACTTTGAAGAAGTTACAGGATTTTAAGGCAAAGAGTGGTCATTGTGTACATGTGGCAACAATTTCACAAGTGCTTCACAATTGTTCGAGAGGTTCACAAGGAAAAAGCCACTTCTCAAGAAAGGCCACATTAAGCCTCGTTTTGAGCTTTTCCTGAATGCACCTTGAAGATTCTGATGCCAAGTGGAAAAAGGTTTTATGGTCAGATGAGACCAAAAATCGAACTGTTTGGCCTCAATACCAAACGGTACACCTGACTGAAATCCAATGCAGCTCACCATCGACAGCACACCGTGCCTACAGTAAAGCATGGAGGTGGCAGCATCCTGTTGTGGGGGTGTTTCTCTGCCACAGGACCTGCGGCTCTTGTTAGGGTAGAAGGAAACATGGATGGGGCAAAATACTGTCAAATTCTTGAGGAACACCTGGTACCCTCTGCCAGAAAGTTGAAGATGGGCAGAATGTTCACCTTTCAACACAACAACAACCCTGAAGCACACAGCAAAATTGACCACACAGTGGCTGAAGGAGAAAATGGTGAATGTCCTCATGTATCCCAGTCAGAGCCCAGACCTAAATCCCACTGAAAATCTGTAGAAAGATTTGAAAACAGCAGTCCACCACTCACCATCCAATCTGACCGAACTTGAACAGTTCTGTAAAGAAGAGTGGGCAAATATTAATAGCTCAATCTAGATATGCAAAGCTGATAGAGAAGTATCCCAACAGACTCAAGGCTCTCATTAAGGCAAAAGGTGGTTCAACAAAATGACATTGGGGGGTGATCCTCTAATAATCTCAGTAGGTCTTGTTTTTGATTTTTTTATCATTTTTCTTAACTGTAGTTGTGATATCTTCACTTGGATGTTATAGGTTGCATTGAGTAAGTAAAGCTGGGAAGAAATATATTTTGTGTGTGTTTTCATTTAAGGCTGTAAAGCAAAAAAAAAAGGGAATATTTCGAAGGGGGGGATTCTTCTCTATACACACTGTAGCTACTGCTGCAAGGCAGCATCCCTAACCACTGTGTCATCAGAATCTGGTAAATGTTGTTTCAAAAAGCCAGGCATTTGAAGGTCAGTGCTTTTAAACAGACAATACAGTTCCGGTACTTTGTCCCTGGAATGTTGCTCTTACATTTTTAAGAAATTCTTCTAATTCATTATACCCATTTGTGCAATTAAAATTGCAATCCATTTGTCTTCTCTTGCATTTCAGTGGCCATCAGTTAGCACTATTTGCTCTACTGTATATTTAAGTCACTCACACGTTAAAGAAATCCATCTTTTGCTATTTGGATTGTGGCCCTACTTTACATTTTCTTTTTTGTTCAGACCTTTCCAACTCATCTCTTTGCCATAGTGGTGACAAACTGGCCTCCTTTTTATTTAGACAATCGGTTTATTGACTGATTTTCTTTATCATGTGAGTGTGCCTTGCAAACCCAAATTATCTTTGGCCATTATGTGTGCACATTGTGATTACAACACAGTATTCCTTTATTTTCATTCTGACAACAGTACTTCATCAAGTAGCTGTCTTTGTATTTTTGTCATTAAAAAATGCAGATGAGCCCCACCGTGATGCAAGGCAGCACAGCTTCCTTTGAACGTGAGCCGGATTCTTGTTTTATGTGCTTGTTGTCCTTTTAAAACTTTTTGCTGAGTAAACTGGAGTGTCAGCTCAGCTGAATGTGTGATTTAACACAGCAGTGAGCAGATATTTATGATCATTATTAAAAGGGTGTGTATAAACTGAATGGTTTCCCTGGCATAGCCTTGCTTTTACATTTTTATGTATTTTGTACATGGTGGCACAGCAGGTAGCGCTGCTGCCTCGCAGTTAGGAGACCAGGGTTTGCTTCCCGGGTCCTCCCTGTGTGGAGTTTGCATGTTCTCCCCGTGTCTGTGTAGGTTTCCTCCGGGTACTCAGGTTTCCTCCCACAGTCCAAAGACATGCAGGTTAGGTGTACTAGCGATCCTAAATTGGCCCTAGTGTGTGCTTGGTGTGTGGATATATGTGTATGTGTTTGTGTGCGCGCCCTGCCCGAGGTTTGTTTCCTGCCTTGCGCCCTTTGTTGGCTGGGATTGGTTCCAGCAGACCCCCGTGACCCTGTAGTTAGGATATAGCGGGTTGGATAATGGATGGATGGATGTATTTTGTACCCAAGATAAAATTAAAAATGCATAATAAGATTAATTCCTCATATACTGTATAATCACAATAACAATACTAAATGGGCAGCACCACACCCCATTATGGTAAAAGCGGAGTGTTCCTCCTTTGTGTTATTTTGACTGCATTCTTGTTTCATCCAAGTAGTTTGGTTATCCTCCCACGTTCCTAAAGACATGTTGGTTAGGTAATAATAATAAGTAAGCTTAACGTGCATCACAGGTAAATTGATGGAAGGAATTATTAAGGAAAAGACATGTGAATCAGCATGGGTTCAGAAGAGGGAGGTCATGTTTTACCAACAGGCTGGAATTCTATGAGGAAGCAACAAAAGAGTATGATCAAAGAGGAGCATATGATCTTATTATTCATGTTTACATACAGAAGACATTTGATGAGGTGCCACATGAGAAGTTGGGCATCAAACTGAAATAAGTGGGAGTTCAGGATGTTGTTTGTAGATTGGTGCAAAATTGGCTCAGACACAGTAAGCAGGGGGTTGAGGTCTGAGTAACCTTATTAGAATTGGGTGAAGTTGAGAGTGGTGTCCCACAGGGGTCAGTGCTAGGGATGCTGCTATTTTTAATATTTATAAATGATTTGGATAGGAATATAAGTAACAAGCTGGTTAAGTTTGCTGATGATACCACGCTAGGTGGATTGACAGATGATATAGAATCAGCTAAATTGTTACAGTGGGACTTGGACAGCACCCAGGCGTGGGCAGATGTGTGGCAGATGAAATTGAAAGTACACTTTATGAGAAGAATCTAGGAGTCGCAGTGGACTATCAAATGTCAGACAGTGCTCAGGAGCCGTTAAGCAGGCTAACAGAATGTTGATGTGTAGAGTACAAGTCCAAGGAGGCTATGCTGAAGCTTTATAACACACTGGTGAGGCCTCATCTGGAGTACTGTGTGCAGTTTTGGACTCCAGGCTACAAAAAGGACATAGCAGCGCTGGAAAAAGTCCAGAGAAGAGCGACTAGGCTGAATCCAGGGCTATAGGGGATGAATTATGAGGAAAGATTAAAAGAGCTGAGCCTATACAGTTTAAGCAAAAGAAGATTAAAAGGAGATATTAAAATTACGAAAGGAATTAGTACAGTGGATCAAGACTGTTACTTTAAAATGAGTTCATCAAGAACACGGTGACACAGTTGGAAACTTGTTATGCAGAAAACCATAGACACATGGAATAAGCTATGAAGTAGTGTGGTAAACAGTAAGACTTTAGGAACTGTCAAAATTTGTTATTTTAGAAGGATAAAGTGGATAAGACTGGCAAGCTGAATGGCCCGTTGTCATCTAGATTGTTCTACTGTAGGTAAAAGCAAACCTACATATCTTATGCCTGCACTAATGAAGCAATGAAACAGGTTCTCACTTTGTCATTATGGATTATTGGGTGAAGATTGATGGACAGAAATGGCAAATTTATCCAATTTATACCAAATTTACAACACAATAAATTGTGCAGAAAGTTAAGGAGTCTGAATACTTATTGAATCTGCTTGATCTATCTATCTATCTATCTATCTATCTATCTATCTATCTATCTATCTATCTATCTATCTATCTATCTATCTATCTATCTATCTATCTATCTATCTATCTATCTATCTACTAGGGATCTAGCCCTCTTTAGAAATCTCAATTAAAATCAAGAATATTTAGATTTAAACTTTCAAATTGAAGCACAAATTTTATTATTTCAAAAACCTGATGCAATTATTCTTCTTTATTGTTCATATTTGACCCTTTCATTCAAAATTAGCCTAGAACTGTAAATTCTAAGTGTGAAACTGTTTGAGTAGCTATTTGTTCACAGCATTCACATCCAATACAAAGTTGACACAGAAAAAGAATGGGTGGATGTTCCTTTGCCTAACAGTAGCCATCTTTACTGGCATGGTGAAGATGGGGTGGACACAGTCTATCTGCTTCAGGTAAACCCACAACTTCGTAGCTTCCCAAGTTAATATTTGTATCATTCTTTTTTATTGTATATGGCACCATCCAAAATATATGTACTTTGCTCATCATGTATACAACTGAGTGCAATGGGTTTTGTGCCAAACCATGACTCCAGCGTGTGAGCAGACACAATGTTGTTAGTTGTCGTATGGAAATACTTGCTCTGCTATCTGTCTAAGGCAGGTTAAAATCTAAGTAATCAACGTAGACCTCAGCATTAACGTTTGTATTGCACCATGCACTAGGTATGTCTCTGTTATATGCCATTTGATATGGGATTTCTAAAAGCAGCATTCCTGATGCTCCAATTCTGCTGGAATTCAATGCATTTTATTACTAAAAATGTTTATGATGCTCCATCTTTTGGAATGACACAGACATAGCAACTGGATGGAAACACAGACAGACACTTAAGCTTGTATTAAGGTTCATTCATCCATTATCCATCCTGCACGGGTGTCTGCTGGAGCCAATCCCAGCCAACACATGGTGCAAGGCAGGAAACAAACCCTGGGCAGGGTGCCAGCCAGCAGGGTGCCCACCGAAGGGCACACACACACACACCCACACCAAGCACACACTAGGGACAATTTAGAATCGCCAATACACCTAACCTGCATATCTTTGGACTGTGGGAGGAAATCGGAGTACCTGGAGGAAACTCACACAGACACGGGGAGAACATGCAAACTCCACGCAGGGAGGACCCGGGAAGTGAACCTAGGTCTCCTAACTGCGAGGTGGCAGCGCTACCCACTGCGCCACCGTGTCGCCCTTTTATTAAGGTACATATATATATATATTTTTTTTTTCTATTATTTTCTCTTAAACTGTTTGTAAAGCACGCTACCTTGATTGTCTTTGTTCTGCACAACACCCCTAATGTTAAGGTTAATAAGAAAACCAGTCTTATTGGCACATTGCTTTGTCTCATTAAATGTACCTTCTGGTGACAGATAAGAGATTGACACTTTGATTTTGCTGAAGGCAATGCTAAGAGGAAAACAGAACTGTTCCTGTGACCTTCAGTTCCTCTGGGAAATGAGTTTTTCATTTTCCTTGTCACCTTTTTCACCCTGCTGTCTTCCGTGCAGGCACACATACATGTTGCTCTGTTAATGTCACAGATGTCATAAAGCTGCCGCAGAGTTATGTGGGCCAATTAGACCTTAATGCAGCTTTGAAAGGCAGGCGGGTGACTGAAATTTTTATGGCGGCATGCAACAGTGTAAAGCAGGTTATTAGCATGCATGACAGGTGGTGTCTGACCTGCAGAAACAAATATTTCACTGATGTAAGTGAGAGGGTGGCATCCTGCAGAACTCGCTTACACTTTTGGAAATTTATTACTGCCTTTAGATGATAGTTCATGGAAGATAGTAGGGTAAAGAGAGAAGCTGTATGCCTTACATGCTGAAGCCCTGAATAGATAAACATCCTCACAACTATTTTGCCATACATAATTTTTTTAAAATAGTATTTTAGAGATCAAGAATCTATCCCTGTAGTAATGGATGCAGGGCAAGAACCATCCCAGAATGAGGCTGTAAAATATTTTGTATGCAACTGTCAAAACTCTGAGCCTTCCTTCTTTTGAAATGCAAGTCGACCATACCAGATTAAATCAGCGATCAGAACGTTTCAATGGGAACAGTAATGTGAAATGCTTAGCAGACAAAGTGTAGGACAGCAGGACTAAAAGGATGAACTTCTTTCATGAATTACATATGTTTAATAAGAATTATTTACAAACACTGTGATTTCACATTAGTTTTTTTTTTTTTTATCTGGCATCTCCTGACTCACCGGTAAGAGGAAACACCAAATACAATACGCTGTTCTGTGCTTCTTGATGTCTAGTTATGCAAGACGCCAAGTTTTTTAGGGTCTCCCCCTATTTTGAGACACTTTTAGACCATATTTTGTGCAGGAAATTACACCCCTGTGTCAAAGAGTAAACCAATAGGTGTCTTAAACAAAAATGACCAGTCGACCCAAGGGTTTTACACCTAATTGGGATACAACAGGTCAAAGGTGCTACTTTTCACAAAACTTTGCAAGAGGTGGGGGATCAGTAACATAGGCATGTGGAGTGTCATCTTACACTATTTCAAAGGTGCTGATCATAAATATGATCATATTTTTATTATATACCAGTGGAGGTAGCATTCTAAGAGTCACTCCCAGAAGATGACAAACTTCAAACATAAGCATGTGAGGTATCAATGTAGACTGTTTCAAGGTCAGTGAGTACAATATTATGTTATCTATCTATCTATCTATCTATCTATCTATCTATCTATCTATCTATCTATCTATCTATCTATCTATCTATCTATCTATCTATCTATCTATCTATCTATCTATCTATCTATTATCCAACCCGCTCACGGTCACGGGGGTCTGCTGGAGCCAAACCCAGCCAACACAGGGCACAAGGCAGGAACCAATCCTGGGCAGGGTGCCAACCCACTGCAGGACACACACAAACACACCCACACACCAAGTACACACTAGGGCCAATTTAGAATCGCCAATCCACCTAACCTGCATGTCTTTGGACCGTGGGAGGAAACCGGAGCGCCCGGAGGAAACCCACGCAGACACGGGGAGAACATGCAAACTCCACACAGGGAGGACCCGAGAAGCGAACCCGGGTCTCCTGTGAGGCAGCAGCGCTGTGCCACCGTGCCGCCTATCTATCTATCTATCTATCTATCTATCTATCTATCTATCTATCTATCTATCTATCTATCTATCTATCTATCTATCTATCTATCTATCTATCTATCTATCTATCTAGCCCTCTTTAGATGAAGAATCAAGAATATTTAGATTTAAACTTTCAAATTGAAGCCCAACTTTTATTATGTCAAAAACCTGACTATTCTTGTTTATTCTTCCTCCCGAAGTAAATCATTACACTTCTTATGAATACCTTAAACTAGGGTGGCTTGTGCTTGTGCTTTTTAAATTTTATTTACTTATTGTTATATAATTTCTTTTATGTTTTGTGATGACATGGTGCACATCAGGAGTGATTCGGGGCAGAAGTGAACAAAAAGAATTATAGAGGCACCTTTGGGAGAGTTCTGACCAGCTGCATTATGGTCTGGTACAGCAATTGCAGCATGTCCGACAGCAAAAAATGTACAAATAGCGAGGTGAGTGGAGAGTATTATCAGGGTGTCAATCCCTTCTCTGAAAGACACATCTTCCAAATGCAAGGCCTGCTATATTATGTAGGATCCCTCTCATAGATTCTTCATTCTTTGCCATCAGCAAAAAGCTACGGAAGCATCAGAGCCAGATTTGCCATGTTGTGTGATAGCTTTTCCCCTAGGCTGTCAAGAAATGCTGCCCCCCATGATCTTCCACCTTACTTTAACAGCCTAGATCTCAATCTTTTTATCCAGTTTATGCACACATCACCTCATGGGATAAAGTGTCTTGAGTCCTTGTCACATTAGTCGACTTCTAGTCACGAGGTACAACAGGTTTGCTAACCACAGTTGTTGAACTCCTCACTGTACCATGTCCATTTAAAGGAGTAAAAATCACTGCTCATGTCACATTTACCAACTAAATGCCAACCTTATTGCATAGTCATGGTTGCCCCTTTTTTCTGAAATTCCAAAAGCAGGCTTCCTGGTAAGTTCAGCTGCAATTTCAGCCCCTTTTTATTTTTTTCCATTCTGTCATGGTACGTAAAACACGAGACATCAGACAGACGAACACTCCTTCTGTTTATGAGGCTCAAAACACAGGCGTTTCTTATTCCTCGTCACTGCATTATATGCATTGCACTTCCGGATGGGCGTTCGTTGGTTGTCTTCTGTTGTGCACATAAATCTCACCCCTGTGACTAAAAACAAACCTATCTGGTTTTCTCAGAGCGAGTCGGGGACTATTTGGAGTGAACTTCTGGGCATGTCACATCAGGTGACTGAATTCATGAGAGCACGTTGCCAACTGCCTCTGACTCCCTAAAATTATGTAAATGAACTCTACGCTTGAAAATCACTGAAAAAGTCATGTAATATGACATACAGAAACCTTTAGCAACCAATATTTTAAAAGGTGATGACCAATATGACATTGTGGAAGAAACAAAATACATCGAAATAAAATAAACAGATATGAACAAAAACTAAAATCCAATGTGAAAGTGAAACTGAAAGCTATCGGACGCCAATTCTAAGGAAAAAATTTCCACATGTCACATAAAGTCTCCAAAAAAATGAATAAAAATACAGAATCATAACATCTTTGGCTTAGTCTTTTTCTATTTTCCTCTCTTTCTCCTTCTTTTGATTTATTTTATAGAACACTTACTGACTTTTATTACTCTGTGTTTACACAAGTCTCATGTGTGTATTTTTCCAAGAGAGCCTTGCAGACGGACATTGAAACAGGTAGTTGGATATCCCCCTTGACATTCTGAAATTGTCAAACCCTACACATCAAGACCTTCACTATTACTGGCTCCTCTCTCGTGTTCACAGATTTCTATGTACAGCAACAGCAGTGATAATTAAGCCCAAAGTAACAACTATAATCTTTTTATTTTCCTATTTTTTGCAATTATGAATTGATGTGTTTGCAGATGTCCTGCAATGATTACTGTGCTACCTCAACAGAATAAGAGGAAAACCAGGAAGCAAGACATAACCTTAGTATGACATGCTATGATAGTAACCACTAAGCAAAAATCATAGTGTAAGCCCTAGCCAAAAATCGTAACGAAAAGGAATTTTGAAAAAGAAAAGAAAACACAATCACGTGTTTTAGGAATACATCCACATACTTGAATAGGAAATGGCCACCAGGGGTAACTTTTTAACCCCCTTTTGTAATTGATTCCAAGGTCGTGACCTATGAGATAGCACGCATTGTTAAAACGGGAACACAAAATGATGTCAGAACAAACTGTAAGTAAAATAAATTTTAACAATATTAAATCAATGATTAAAATACAATAAATAACAGACTAAGAATCCTGGCTTCCCAAAACCTCCAAATTGCTATCAAAAGGGTGGAAAACTTCTCTTATTTTTTCAGCTGCTCCCTTTAGGCGGCTCTATCCTTATTATCCTTCTCCCAATATACCCAGCATCTCTTCTTTGCACATGTCCAGACCAACGCAATCTCGCCTCTCTGACTTTGTCTCCCAACCGTCCAACTTGAGCTGACCCTCTAATGTCCTCATTTCTAATCCTATCCATTATTGTCACACCCAATGCAAATCTTAGCATCTTTAACTCTGCCACCTCCAGCTCAGTCTCCTGCTTTCTGGTCAGTGCCACCATCTCCAACCCATATAACACAGATGGTCTCACTATATGTATAGATAACTTCTGTTATGTGATAAGGAACAATTAAAAATAAAATGAATTCATAGCAGAATACTGTGTTAAGTACTGCAGCAGCCAGCATGCTGCCATAGCTGATAATGGTCTATTCGAACACATCTGTCCGACATATTTGCTTTTAATCATTTTTCACATGTCGGACACATTCAGATCAGGTTTGAATTAGTTTGAGTAGGCAAGCAAAAAAGTAGACATGTGCTAAAAAGCAGAATTGAGTCACTTTTGCCTGTAGTGCAAATGTAGCTTTAGACTACTATACTAAATAGTAAAATATATTATCCTCTTTAATAAAATCCCTGTGTGCGTCCAGGTGTCTGTGTGTGTGTGTCTTCTGGTGAAGTGCGCATGCGCGAGGCACGGTGCGATGCGTGATATTACTGTCAGAGAAAGTTACAGGCGTTTTACGGAAATACAAACCAGTATTACTGCGAGAGGAAATTAAAGGTACACAATACAGTGACGCATATTACAGCCACATACAAGCCAGTATTACTGTCAGAGGAGATTAAAGGCATATTACAGACGCGCACGCCTGCATTACCGCCAGAGAAAATTAAAGGTATATTACGGACGTTCAAGCCAGCGGATGTACAAGACAGTATTACTGTCACAGAAAATTAAACACACACAATACACGGCGGCAGCCCATTAAGAACGGTCAACTCAGCAAGTAAACATCAACAAAAGAAAAGCTGAAAGAAAGAAAAATACGACCAACAAAAAGAATGAGGTCAAAGTCCCTTGCCATTTAATATAGACTGTTCCTACTAATGTTTATGCACTACTGTTCTAGCGCCCGTTATTGTAATGGGCTAAATGACTAGTAGTTAATAATTAAATAGTTAAATAAATAAATTAAATAGTTCTAAAAGCATCCACTCATTTTACAACTTGCACAATCTAGTTCAGGATCACAGGGAACAAAAGCCTATCCCAGCAGCACCAGGCCCAAGACAAGAGTCAACCCTGGATGGGGTGCCATCTCACATCCGCATTTACTCAGTCAGGGCCAATTTAGAGGTGCCAACTGATGTAAAGAAATGTTTAAAATGTGGAACCTGACTGCACAGCAATGGACAGAGAAATAAAAACTTTCTGTGTGTTTTACGTGGTGTGTGACCTTGTTTGTGTTTGAACTCTGACTCCTGCAGATGTGACCCAGCAATGCTAACCACTGGTCTTCTATGTATGAATCTGAATCATCCAATTCAAAGAGGAAAGACCTGTAGAAAAAATAAAATAATAATAATTATTATTGTTAGACAATCAAATCAATCAAATTTGCGACGGTAGTGGGCCAGAGCCCTTCAGTTGCTTACATGAGCAATACCTGGCCAAATCGGTTTGTGCTGCAGTGCAATCCCTTCTATGCTAAATCTCACTTTTAAACTTAATTTCTTTACCAGCAGACTGCCTCTTTCTGTCAATGCAGTTTCCGGCCTTTAAACCCAGATAGTTTGGCAGCCAGTACTTGCTTCGTAGGAGTGCGTATTTTCACGAGTTTGAGATTCGGTTAGGGAGGACTGTCTACCACTGATTCTTTTCCCACCTCCATATTGTTCCAAATATGCCATTTGCAGGAAAAAAAAAGCTTTGTCATGAAAGAAAAAATATTCTATACTGCCAATGTGAAAATTAGAAAACTGCATGCAAATGACCTGAGGCGCATATCTGTTTTCAGACCTCATTGCAAGTGTTTGTTTTACCCACAGTACCTGTTTGGAATCCTCTCTGCAAAGCTGAGCTCCACTGCAGCCTCTTCTGATTGCGTGGATTCTATTCTGAGCCTACTTGTTACCCATAATAGTTAGACGTTATTCTCATTTACATAACATTTCCTCTGTATTTAGCTGCTGGCAGTGACAAATAAGGCCAATGTGGTGTTAAGGACATCAACCGGCTGAGCCTGATGAGGATGCACTTGCAGATGAAAGGCAATGCCTTTTGATTGAAATAATACTCTGGGGAAATTTTGAGCAGAGTCCATTCTATGGATTTTTCCACAGCTTATTGTAGCTGTCATTTCAATGAGCTCATGCATACTTTAGGTGTGCATAAATCAGACCCAAAATACA
This sequence comes from Erpetoichthys calabaricus, assembly GCF_900747795.2. Taxonomy (NCBI): domain Eukaryota; kingdom Metazoa; phylum Chordata; class Cladistia; order Polypteriformes; family Polypteridae; genus Erpetoichthys; species Erpetoichthys calabaricus. Next base: position 164,045,104 of record NC_041400.2, read on the forward strand.
AAGAAAGAGTGCATATCAGTGACTCTCTTTAGTCCACAAACTGGCCTAGCATATGTGATTGTGTCCTGCGATTGCCTAGCGTACCGTCCAGGGTTAGATCCTCCTTAGTGCCCATCGCTAATAAATAAATTGACATTTTTAATGATAAAATTGTGCCACTTATTTTAATTGGGTCAATTACTGCCAAAACAACAAGTGTTCCCAACTTCAGGCTAGCCACATTTTGTCTGCTAACTGGCAGTTGTCTGCTATTAATCTAAGTAAGTAGAGGGCTTAGTTAATTGGCACTGTGTCCATTTCATTAGCAGGCAGCAATGAAAAAGATGGCTCTTTTCGTTTTGCTTATCTTATGAAAACCAGAGCAACACTAAGTACTGTTGAACATAAACAAGTTCCTTTAGATGAACTTCATAGGAGTGGAGGCATTTCAAAAAAATTAAGAAAGCTTTAGTATAGTTTATGAAGACTGCATTATTGAACTGATAATTCAGAAAACACTAATCCCCCCAAAGCCAATACCCCCCTTCAGCGCTCTAATTTAGCCTGTTAGATATTTGCTGCCAAACTGGCATCTTTGAAAGGTGAAGGCCCTGATGCACCACGGGTTGTATTAAGTGGAAAATAGTCTCATCTGTGCCAACAACAATTGAATTGTGCAGACTGAAATCGATGCTGGCACAGAGTTAATTAGGCTTAGTGCAACAAAATGAATTGAATTACGAATGGAAATAAGGACATGCTTGTTTCATTAATCTGTTTTCCATATTTTTACTTGGGGTGAATCCATGGGCAGCTGTTAATTTATGGGTACTCTCGAAGGCAGGAGCCAGCAGGGATGGCAATGGAGGCACGTGACTAAAAGCTACAGGGCATCCTGGTGAGGCATGTTGCCTGCCTTCACAATCTGTAATCAATTACGGGGACCACATGAAAATATTCATGATTATGTTTTTATTATATTTAACAAGTGTTGTTTTATATAGTGATTTTTAATGTGAATGCGACCACAGAATGATAAGCTGACACCCCTTGGTACAAGACAGAAACCAAACCTTGACAGGGCAAATATTTTATTTGTATTACTAGGAGGGCCAAACCCCCGGCGCCTTCAGAGTCCAACCTCCAGTTGCTGTCAGAATATTAGTAAAATCTGTAAATGTACAAAAGAAAAATTATTATTTATTGGAGTCAAAATTATGAAATTCTATAAAAATGTAAAACGAAAATGAAATATTATTTAACGGAGTAAAAATCATGAAATAAGAATAAAATATTTACTTTCATACCAATTGGAGTATTCCTGTTAAACTGAGGTCCACTATGCTCGATGACTAAATAAACGATCCATTCTTTTAACTGACATTCTCATAAGTAAAAAAACTTTTTCTAAAAAATGAATAACAGGAAAAATCATGTGAAAACTAAAGTGGTATGCAATGGGTCATCTTAACTCGCCCTTCAACTAACTAAATCACCTAAATACAAACATTGGTGTTATGAATAGATCTTTTTTGTTACTAGTTTGTTCCTGTGAAAGAAAGTTTACTCGATCAAAAATAAAAACCACAACTTTCTTGATATTAAAAACCATGACTTTCTTGATATTTTAGTTTATAATTTAAAAATGGAATAAGGATCTGAAAATCTAACCACATCACATTAAAGTTCGATAAATTCTGAAAAGAATGATACCAAACATATATATGTAGGTTTTAAAATAAGCGTGACAAAAAAGTGACATAAAAATGTCACATAAAATCGTTGCACTTTTAGGCTTATGATTTTATATATATAGAGTAGATTATTAATTTGAAACCATTGAATAACACTGAGAAAACCTTGAACAACAGAGAAAACTAACATTGCAAGAGTTCGCGCTATAGCGCTACGAACTGCTCGCTAATAAAACATTTTTTTAATGAGTTTTAAGCACAGGGAAAAAAATGAACATTTGAAAAATCCATAATTTAATAAACCACCAAGAAAAGTAACATTGCAACAATGCACGCTACGAACCGATCGCTGTAAACAGAAGTGAAGTGGAGGTTAAAATCCAATAGAAAAAAGTCTTCATTAAATACAATGAGGTTAAAACAATGCTGGAATCATTCTCTTTAAAAACAAGCCCTTATGCGGCCAGCCCTCTCTCTCTCTCGCGCGCGCGCGCGCGTGTGCGTGCGTGTGCACTCTCTCTCACGCATGTGTGTCTCTCTCTCGCGCGCGTGTCTGTGTGTGTCTCTCTCGCTCGCTGCACAGGGAATGCACAGGGAGAGACTGAACACGTGCGGAAATCATCGGCGCGCACAAACCAAAAGGGAAACTGGCTTGTTCGTACACTGAGTGTGTGGTCGTGAACAGATGCAAAAGTTTGGCGAACTTTTTGGTCGTAAACCGATTTGTACGTGTTCAGAGACGTTCGTGAACCAAGGTTCCACTGTACTATAAAGTCTCTTCATCATATTCTTCACTTCTAAGGTTTAATATGTTTGTCATGTCAATAGATGTTATAATAATGGATTGTTGATATGAAATACTGAGAGTGCGAGTCACCATTTAGCTGGTTTTGCTTTTGTTTTATTGTCCTACTTTATCAAGGGTGTCATCGTTTCCCACTTTCTCTGAAATTGTTGCGTACACATAGGTTACTTGTCGCAAGTTATTCCATCAAGTTTTCTTTTAAAAATCCTGCCTTTTGTGTAAAAAGTTCTGTATGAACATTTCAGACCTCTTTTTGTGCGTACACAAGTTTTAGAAATCTGACTCCTGGTACTTTCAAACTTCTCCCATTTCACAATTATTAAGGCCACTGTATTCCCAGAAACACTCAAAGCTTTAGAATTGGTTCTGTACCCTCACCTAGATCTATGCTGCACTACAATTTGATTGTGAAGGTCTGCAGAGTGTTCCTTAGACATCAGGGCGTCAGTTTTGTCCTGATATGCAGTGTGAATTGTGGGACCTGATATTCTCAGGTGTGTTTCTTTCTAAATGATGTCCAATCAATTCACATGGACTCCAATCAAGTACTAGACACATCTGAAGGAGAATTAAAGAAAACAGGACCCCCTTAGCATAATTTGGAGTATCACAGCAAAGGGTTTGAATACTTATATGAATGAGAGATTTCAATTTTTGATTTTTAATACATTTGTTAACCTTTATGAGAACATATTTTCACTTTCTCATTATGGGTTATTGAGTGTATATTGATAGGCAATAGTGGCAAATGTGTCCATTTTAAGTTAAATCTACAACACAACATAGCGTGGAGAAAGTGACAGTGTCTGAATACTTTCAGAATCCACTGCAGGTGGCAGGCATAGACTGTTACACTCACACACCCATGCTGGGCTTATCTAGACTTGATAATGCACTCAACACACACATCTTAGGGATGTCAGAGAAAGACGGGAGCACCTGAAGTATAACACATACAGACAAGTGGAGAACATACAAACTGACCGTGACAAGGCTGCCAACCTGAAGATGTGAAGCGACAGTACTAACTGCTGGGCTATGATGCTGATATTGAAATAATAATAATAATAATAATAATAATAATAGAAAGAGGGGTTAGGAGCACACGCTGATACAGTGCATTGTCGCACCCACCACATGACCAACCAATTCAGGATCAGAGATTAGGACTCGAGTGCAGCCATGCAACGGGTGACACCTCAGCACCACACTAGTTCAGATAGAATGGACCAGTGCGAGGTGTTTTTATGGTGGCTGGAGTCCCAATTCTGCCACCAACCCCCTGGTTTTACCAGCAGGTTGGAGGGCCTACATGCAGGGCTGGATGCAGATTAACGTCATACCCAGAATGGAGCAATTGCAGGTTAAGGGCCTTTCTTGCTCAAGGGCCCAACAGAGTAGAATCTCTTTTGGCGTTTATGGGATTTGAACCAGCAACCTTCCGATTGGCAGTGCAAATCTCTAGCCTCAGAGCCACAACTCCGCCCATAATAATAATATTGATGATAATAATAATAGTATCCTTCTGCTTCTCAAATCTGCCTAATATGATCAACTGTGACAGGTATTCAGATGTTTATAGGCGGCCCCGGATAAAAGACCTGGATGGGGCAATAATAGAAATAATAATAATAATAATAATCTCTCTCACTCTCTCTCAATCTTTATGCCAGTTCAATGGACATTTCCTAATTCGTCCAGGTTGGCTGGTTGCTTCCCTCAAAGAGGGGTATTAGAGCTGAAAGTTTTATGGCCGGCTGCGCATCCTGACACTGGTCTCCTTTAGTCACTTTTTACAGGTGTTTCAGTAGTTTAGTACCCTTATTCAAACCCCAGGACACAGAGTGATGATCATGATGATCATAATGAAAGGGCACAGATTCAAATTTATTTTGACTGTCGATTACGAACATCTGCATGTCAGTTTGATTTTTTTCACCTCATTTGCCCTCCAAGCCATCACGATAGGACCTCATTTGGCACAAGTGTAGTAACTGCATAAACAGACCTGACTTGTGGTCCTATAGACAGAACTCCCATCTCTGTCAGCAAGGTCATGTGACCAAAGGTCCAGGCCTGTATCAGGAAATGTGAATGACATCAGGAAGCATTTCTCCTGACTCATCAGACTAATCTATAATTGATTCTAAAAAGCAATGATACAATTAGTGGATGTATACCAGATGGCCATTCAGTAGATATGCATGTGTTTACTGCTCCATAAAGCACAGAGAGGAAGCCACAAGATGAGTTTACTTTACATTTTATGCTGCCTCTGTCTTTCTCTCTAAAGCATAAGTGCATTTCATTACCACGAAGTTTGGGACTAGAGAGCTTTTTCTATCTGTAATTGTCTAATCAGCATTTGAAAAGCTTGTTTAGAAAGTGTGCTTTAAAAGCCTTGGGCTGGGAGGTAGCAAGGCTTTATTTAAACATTAACAGTATCTCTTTCAGCCAGCAGCTTCATATTGTTTAGCAAGATTTTAAACAAAGATCTATGCGATAATGTGACCCTCATTGAACATACCGCTTGTATTATGGTGTCTGTTTGCTTCGATGCCACAAATTTTGCATGTCAATGGCATGCAGTAGAAGACAGCGGCCCCCTAGTCCAAGATGAGAAGAAACAGACTGCAGCTAGGCGGCAAATAGTGCCTTTCATTTTTGCACCCAAGTTATCTTGTAACCTTCGTCCATATCTTGGGTTTTTTTGTGTTGCATTCTTCTTTTCTTAATTTGTTGGACACTTTCAGTATTTCAATTTTCAATTAAGTTATAGTGACTGTTGACGCAATGTGAGAGTGTATGCAAGATTGCCCAATGATGGATTAATTGTGCTGCCTTGTGTCTAGTGCTGCTTCATCTTTTTACAATCCTGAAGTGGAATACGAAGGAATGATTAACTGAAAGCCTTGCAACTGAGCAGGCAAAGTATTCATTTCACAATTAACTGTGTCTAGCTGCTGGACAGAACTTGTATGTTGCTACACCCATGGAATGCATTTCTTGTTTTTACTTTTCTCACACATAGGATGGTTATGTGATGAGTTTTCAATAGAATTCAAACTTTTAGGCGCTGTGAAAAACAATTTGACCTCTTAAGTAATGACAGTATATGTGCTGGGATGTGAGCCTGGTGATGTGGTAACTCAAAAATGTATAACTCAATCCGAATAAAACGTGGTGCATTTATCAGTATTTTAAAATGCTAAAAGCCATTTGCTGTATAGAGATGACTATACAACAACAACAACAACAACATTTATTTATATAGCACATTTTCATACAAAAAGTAGCTCAAAGTGCTTTACATAATGAAGAAAAGAAGAATAAAAGACAAAAAAGAAATTAAAATAAGACAACCTTAGTTAACATAATAAGGAGTAAGGTCCGATGGCCAGGGTGGACAGAAAAAACAAAAAAAAACTCCAGAAAGCTGGAGAAAAAAATAAAATCTGTAGGGGTTCCAGGCCACGAGACCGCCCAGTCCCCTTTGGGCATTCTACCTAACATAAATGAAATAGTCCTCTTTGTAGTTAGGGTTCTCACGGAGTCACTTGATGCTGATGGTTATACAGACTTCTGGCTTTTAATCCATCCATCATTGTTGGAACATCATGGTGCTTTGGGTAGATGGTGGTGGCACAAGCCACCACCAATAGGACACCGGAAAAGGAAACAGAAGAGAGAGTAGGGGTTAGTACAGATTTTGAATGAATAGTTATTATAATGAATTGGATATACAGAGTGTCAGGATTAAATTACAGTGAAGTTATGAGAAGGCCATGTTAAAGTAATGTGTTTTCAGTAGTTTTTTAAAGTGCTCCACTGTATTAGCCTGGCGAATTCCTACTGGCAGGCTATTCCAGATTTTAGGTGCATAACAGCAGAAGGCCGCCTCACCACTTCTTTTAAGTTTTGCTCTTGGAATTCTAAGGAGACACTCAGTTGAGGATCTGAGGTTGTGATTTGGAATATAAGGTGTCAGACATTCCGATATATAAGACGGGGCGAGATTATTTAAAGCTTTATAAACCATAAGCAGAATTTTAAAGTCAATTCTGAATGACACATACGTACTTTGGATGTATTTGTATTGTAAAAGAACAAGTGGCGAGAGCACAAAGGTTTATGGTCTCAAATGTGAAAACCTCACTTAATAATTGCTGCATTAGTGTTGCAACATTGAGACAGCACCATGCAGACATCAGAGCATTTGAATACAAGAATGTTCTTCATTTTGTTATCAAATGAAAGACTGAGATGTTATGATTCTTAGTTTCGTAACATTTACAAGTCAATTCTATGTGCATTTTGTATTTATGTGGCTATACAAAAAAATTTTAAATGAAATGTTTTGACTTGTGTCACCATTTTGTTGGTAAAATAGAGTACAGGCAACCCCACGTTTTGTAGCATTGATGTTGGAAACAGCATCCATTGCCAATGAGTGTCCACCAGAAGTCTGGCATTGCTTTCACTATTGGTATAAAAATGACAACACACTGTTAAGATTCTGGTACCACTGAATAGCAGAAAACAAAGCTGGCTGGCCTGTCACAATATAGGTCTCACCCAGGCAACATAAGTCTTTGGGTCTAACAAGACCCCAGACATGGGAAACAGGCTTTTAAAGTTCAAAATACAAGGGAAGTCTCCAAAATATCAAAACATACCCCACAAGAGGGATAGACTTGTACAGATAAAAAATGAATCTTTACAATAGAGAATATTTATTCACAAAAAAGAAAAATATAACAAAAATGTTAAAAGCACAGAAAAAGAGCTGCCTAAAAGACAAGCCAAGGTAAAGTCCCAAAACACAATACAGAAGAAGAATCTAAAAAACAGAGTAAAAAATCAGCAAAACCTGTAAATACAACAAGAAAAACAATACTCAATGTAATCTCCAAAATCTCACTTAATAATCCACATGGGACAAAAGAGAATGATGTCACGTACATTGAAACTGCATAATAAATAAATAAATAGAACACAATTAACACATATCATTATTTTGCTCACAACCATAAAAAGAACATGTACAGTATATTATAAAAAAATATAAATGATTAATCTTTGGTTTCTATATATAGAGAGAGAGAAAATACTGTGAAAGGATCAAAAGTACGACTTTGAGTTTTTAATGAATTTACTTGTTTTTACCATCCCAGGGCTCAATTTTGGAGCGTCTGTCTTTATGTCAGAATGTGAGTTTGTGGACATCATAACTCATACAAATCACTCAGTGAAAATGAACTTTTGCAGTTATTATCCTAGATTGAGTATCTTGTGATGGTTATACGTACTGTATTTTCCTGTTCTAATTGGGTTCTTTCTCGTGAGGATTTAATTTTTGCCAGTGATCCATTCAGTTTCTTTTTGAAGATAAAAGTAAAAAATAAAGACAGTAATTAAAACTGTCATGTCATCATACTTTCATTTACACTAAAATTGTGATGTATACCAGGAATCTGGTATAAATACTGTATGGTTCAGTAAATGTATGATAAAAAATGACAGAGCACTCACCCACAATACTCCTACTGGGACATTTTAAAGTTGATAATTAACATAATATACATATCTTTCTACGTGGAATGCTACTGGACAAAATACTCAGATAATGGCCAGGCCATGAATCAAAACCCTGGTCCCTAAATCTGTGAAGCTGCAGTTTTGTAACACAGTAGCATAAAACTCTGGCAGTAGAAGACAAACTTTGTATCGAAGGCACCACAAACCTCAGGCATACCTCCATAACTGCAGTTCAGAAAATCGATAATTTAATTCCATACAGTCCAAGTAAATAGAAACCATCAGTCTTTCTTCATCTAGTCACACTAAAGTAGATTTAATTTTAGAAAGCCTTCTCTAGCCATCTAGTCCATAAATAAGTCTGTGACAGTATTTGGGAACTGGTGAACAGGAAGGAAATAGAACTGAAACCCAGAATATGCAAACCCAAACTTCATTGTAAGGTACAGCATCATAAAGCACTGCGTCTGGCCCGGATCTTTCATTTTGATGCCAGATTTCAGACATGATTCACAACTACATTTATTGAAGGCAAGAGATGAAGGTGTCTCTCTCACTGGTTCTTAAATTATAACTGTTTCCATGGTGTGGTGCAACAGGATTTATAGCTCCATTTTTGGGTCTCCGTTTTAATTTTCCAAGGGGCTTCACATTCTTCCTTGTGACTTGTCTCCACCAATGGGATGTCTTTGACTAGGGTCCTCTTTTGCCTGCTGACATGTCGCGGTCATCTTGCCTAGGGATACGGGGATGAAGGACATAGGAGGCCACAGATTCATCAACGAAGAGGGGCAGGCACACATTACCAGGTGAAAGTCTCCCCAGTTGTTTAAACCCCTCTGTGTGACATACCAGGCTGTTTGTCTTGTCACTAAAATTGCTGTTGAGAGTGTTTGCAAGCCCATCCTTGGAGATGCCAGTTGTCCTTCCAGTTGTGAGCATCTCCATTTTTGTTGAGCGGGTCGGCTCTCCCCAAAGATTCCCAGTCATCTAGATGGACGCACCATAGTGGTAAAAGGGTTCATCCCCCAAGGTATTACCTTTTTTCTTTTGGGTTCTCTTCACCATTGTTATAAGAGTCACATTTAGCATGCTCCATCTATGAGGTGGCTTTGGCCACAAGAAAATAATTGAAATGTAGTTTCCTGCCAAATAGATGGCCAGGAATCCTGCCGACTATGCCACATGGCCACTAGGGGGTGTTGCAGATCCATCCTCGCAGACACACATCCCAGTAAAATAAAAAGGTTTATTTTCACCAGATACCTTGCACAATGGCTTCAAAAGTGACATAAACCAAATGCAACATAATTCTCATTATTTCCACATTCTCCTCCACACCTCCCAAGTGAACTTTGTCTGCCTTCCCCACCCAACTCTGATTTGCCTGGATGAGGTTGAGTGGCCTCTTTTATCTTGGACTTAGGAGGACTTCTGGTGCTAGGGCATAGCCCGATAGGAGTACTTCCCGGTCAGTCGGAAGTCCCACCATGCCCTGCAGCCGTCCATGTGGGAATCCTAACCCAAGGAGGCTGCCACCTAATGTGTTGGGGGAGAAAATATTTTTCAGTGCTCATCTCTGCCAGTCCTTCCATTGTACTTGTATTTGTAAGTTAAATGCAAAAGAGAATGCAATGATTTTCTGTGAGCATCTTGGTATCATCAAGTGTTTTGTTCTCGCTGTACTTAACAGTTAACTTCAGCAGTTGGTAAGTCTGTTCAATGGTCTGGACTGTATCTCTGCTCAGTTTTACCCTTAGTTTTTATTCGCAAAATACAGCACATGGTATCGTATACCTACTATTCAGACATCTTCACAGTGGTATAGTCAGTTTTGACTTTCTGCTTTTACTGTTTAAATGCAATAGCTGAAAAAGTGTTCATCTGGTACCAGTGGCTAATTTTAATATGTCACATTTAGCAATTAATTTCAGCATATAATATGTTACTGTTGAAACAGCAGCATAGTGTTACTAGTGTATTATGTCCTGTTGTATTTATATATTAGATAAAACAGATGGTGCGTGACTGTTCAGTTAGCTCCGTCGTTACATCAGTCAGTTTTAACTGGGTACAGTCATTGATTAACAGAACACATGATACATGACCGTTCAATTTACTTCATTGTGGCTGATTTTGGCCTGTTACAGTTGGAGGCTGAATGCAACAGATAAACATGACTTTTCACTTATTTTCATAGTAGCACTGGTTGGTTTTGGCCTGCTACAATAAACAACAGAATGCAGAATTTAATGCATGATTGTTCAATGAATTTGATGGTCGGTTCTGGTCTGCTGCACATGGAATTTAAAAACTACAAATTATGTATTACTTTTAATGAGCAGCATTACACCAGTCTGGTTTGGTTTGTGACATCTGCAGAGTAAATACAGCAGATCGTGTGCGATTTTCTTTTTCTTTACTAAATGTTCTCAGGTCTTCAATTACAATTTAGCCTTTTTTTAACATTTTTAACAAATACTTTTAATTAATAAAGATATATAACAGCATCTGAAACTGTGTAAAAAAATAATTATCCCAGTTAAATCACCCCAATTAAAGGGCTAACCACAGCCAGGCTTGATTACAGGCAGCCCTGATCAGTAGAAAGCTCGCTTACTTTCATGTTATTTTGACTACTTTTTCACACGGTGCTAGCTGGTCGGTTTTTCTGACTGTTCTGCGAGAGCCATTGTATCAGTGGTTGGTCTTGTCACATCACATTTAAAGGTTAAATACAGCAAAATATGCATTGTAGCCCCTCCACGCTGGAAGGACCGGGGGAGCAAGTGTGGCCAGATTGTTCGCTAGATGGCAACCCCCCCCTGGGTTGCAGCGATGCCTCTGACTCCCACAGGGTTTCATGGGAGTTGGAGTGTGGTGCAGCCCTGTTGGGATCTGCAGGCGCCGCCAGGAGGTGCTGCAGCAGGATCTGCTGAGCCCTTATGGGCAGTTCTTCTGCCACACCCGGAAGTGCTGCCGGAAATGAGTAATCAAGCACCTGTGCCTTATAAAAGGAGCCAGCAGCCACTACCCGGGGAGCCAGAGTCGGGAGGAGGAGCGATGAAGCTTGACCAACCCGAGGAAAAAGGAGTAAACAAAGAGGAAGAGTATTGTTTGTGTGCTGTACTTTGGACTGTCTTGTGCCTGTGGGAAACGGGGAAGGTGTTTCCCACGAGGAAAAAGAGAATAAAAAACGGGTATGCCTTGAACTTGTGTCCCACACTTGTTTGTGTCGGGTTCAGGTGGCAGTGCCAGCCTGGGTGGTCCACAGCATTCATATTTAAAATGTGCAAATACTGAAATGTGATCATTTTCCTGAACGGAATGGACAATTTGTGGATTGATATTAGAAGATAAAAGCTTAGGAAAACAAAGAAACAAAGTTCTCCTAAGGCTGAACTCTAAACAATAAGCAGTTGTTCAAGCATATCACTGCTTGCTCAAATTCTACCTAATGCTATAAATGTGGATTTCAATATTTTGACACTTTTGTATCCATCTAGACTAACTGAAGCAGTTGAAACGCAAGTGGTGTCAGGCTCCATGTTATCCATGTCATTTAGTCATTTGTTCTGATGTTATGTGGCTTTGAGCCATACGCTGTCAGGTCTTTACATTTTTAACAGGTTTAGAGATGCACTACTTACAGATGGAAAAAAAAATGAAGTCACTGGTATTGCTTGACAGCTGCTCAGCAATAGAATTTCTAAATGTTATTGGTTTAAAAAAATCTCCGCTTGGGTGTATTTCTTTCTTTCTCAACCCAAGAGAGGTCCCAGAAGTAGCACATATGTATTCAGTAAGTCACTTCTAAAGCTGGCAAAGTATGACAACGTGTGAAATGTAGCCTCATACCATGTAATATGTGATTAAGGCAAGACAGAACTGGCAGGTTACAGGGAAGCAAACAACAAAAAGAAAAAGATACACTTGGACAGCTCTCTCGTGAGGGGCTTGTGGTTTGCTTAGCCCATGTGCTAACAAATGTCCATCTGGCAAGCCTGAGTGACTTCACAAGAAGTGTATCCAAACAGGCCCTCGCCCTCTGTGGTAGGGACATCATTTTTTTGTACTTTACCCACTGAGGCATCACTTCTTTTTTATTTGCTTTTACCTGCTTTGCCTGGCTTTTCATGTGAAAAACAAAAAAACAGATACACCTGATCTCCATGTGTTCCTGATGGCAGAAGTGCTGTCAGCATGTGGCAATTAACTTTCAAATTATTGGCTTAAACACGCAGTCTACAGTGGCAGACTGCCGAGTGGCATCCTCCACCTGCCGCCAGTGGCACATGTATGAGGCCGTGAGACGCCAGACAGTGGCATTAACTACTGAAGCTCAAACCAGTTCGTTTTATTTAAGTACAGTTTTAATCTAAACACCCGGGTGTATGAACAGTAATAAATCAGGAAAGGTTTTCATTTGACAAAACCTGTTTTGTTTTTTAACTCTTATGAGGAATTTACTGTGTATTATATGGATATCCTACTCCTGATATCATTTCTGTTATGAATATGCCTCAAACTGGATGGTCGAAGAACCTTGTCCACTTAATATTTTAATTATTATTTAATTAAATAGAGAATATAGCAGCTTAATTCTAAAAAAAATCCCACAAATTAATAAATATCACATGCTTAATAATAATAATAATAATAATTTTTTTTACTTATAGGTGCCTTTCAAGACACACTAGGACACCTTACATAGCACATTAGTAACAACAGTCACAACATAAAACTAATAAAATATTACAGTACAATAAAACCAGAATAAATACAACAATAGCATTTAATTTAAATTTATCAGCTAAAATTATCAGACAGAATAAACCAGCTTAAGAAGATGTGTTTTAAGATGAGGTGGGAAGAGAGTCGATATTATGAATGTCTTGTGGGAGAGAGTTCCAGAGGCGAGGAGCTGCACGACTGAAAGCTCTAAACCCCATGGTAGTCAAGCAAGCAGGAGGTATAGTAAGACTGATAGAGGAAGAAGATCTAAGGATATGAGAAGGAATGGAGATGTGAAGAAGATCAGAAAGATAAGGAGGTGCCAGATTATGAAGGGTCTTGTAAGTAATAAGCAGAATCTTAAAATCAATGCGATATTTAATAGGAAGCGGGTGAAGCTGCTGAAGGACTGAAGTAATGTGTTCTTTGGAAGGGGTTCTGGTAATAATACGAACTGCAGCATTCTGAACCAACTGAAGTTTGTAAAGGAGTTTGTGAGGAAGACCAGAAAGGATAGAATTACAATAATCAGTACGTGATGTAACCAGAGCATGAACAAGAATAGCAGTGCTGGTAGCTGAAAGAGACGGACGTAAATGGCTGATATTGCGTGGATGGAAATATGCAGACTGAGTGACATTATTAATATGTGCCTCGAATTTTAAGGTACTGTTGAGAATAACACCTAAGCTCTTAACCTGGGAGGAAGAAGAGATTAGAGAATTATCAATAGTCAATGAAATATTATGACATTTATCTAAAACAGATTTAGTTCCTACCAGAAGAACCTCTGTTTTATCACTTTTTAATTTAAGAAAAATAGCAGACAGCCATGATTTAACTTCCTGCAGACTGTCAGAGAGGGAAGAAGGTGGAAGAGTGAAATCAGGCTTAGTAGACAGATAGAGCTGGGTGTCATCAGCATAACAGTGACAATGATTATTAAATTTCCTAAAGATATGACCAAGAGGCAGAAGATAAATAATAAATAGAAGGGGACTCAAGACAGAGCCCTGGGGAACACCACTAACAACTGGGCAAGCTTGTGATCTGAAATTTTTTAACTGTACAAACTGTGTACGATCTTTGGTTAAATTACTTAAGTTCAAAATCGAATAATGCAACATATGAAAGTGTAAATTTAATCGTTTTCTTCTTTCGGCTGCTACCATTAGGGGGCACCAGAGTGGATCATCTTGTTCCATATCTTCCTGTCCTCGTCATCTTACTCTGTTACACCCACCACCTGCACGTCCCCTCTCACCACATCCATAAACCTTCACCTAGAGAGGAGAGGAATGAAGGTCAGTAGGAACAAAACAGAATACATGTGTGTAAATGAGAGGGAGGTCATTGGAATGGTGAGGATGCAAGGAGTAGAGTTGGCGAAGGTGGATGAGTTTAAATACTTGGGATCAACAGTACAGAGTAATGGGGATTGTGGAAGAGAGGTGAAAAAGAGAGTGCAGGCAGGGTGGAATGGGTGGAGAAGAGTGTCAGGAGTAATTTGTGACAGACGGGTATCAGCAAGAGTGAAAGGGAAGGTTTACAGGACAGTAGTGAGACCAGCTATGTTATATGGGTTGGAGACGGTGGCACTGACCAGAAAGCAGGAGACAGAGCTGGAGGTGGCAGAGATAAAGATGCTAAGATTTGCATTGGGTGTGACGAGGATGGATAGGATTTGAAATGAGTACATTAGAGGGTCATCTCAAGTTGGACGGTTGGGAGACAAAGTCAGAGAGGTGAGATTGTGTTGTTTTGGACATGTGCAGAGGAGATTTGTCCAAAAAGTCAAAGAGAATTTCTTAATGCCAAAATCTACTAATCCAAATATGAAGAATGTGAATTTCCAAAGACAGCCAATTATCCAAACTCAAAATGATCAAAAGACCACTAACCTTACAAAAAGGATGAGCACAAATGGGAAACAAAGAGCACTGCTGCATATGAAAAGCCAATGCCACAGCAAAGAAGCTCTGAAAGCCATTGAATTGAGTAGTCCTCAGGTATCTGCCATCCGAAGACGACAGCAGCACCTGAGGGCTGTTACCGAATTAAAGACCGACCCTGCCCAAGCAGACAGGAGATACAACAAAGTGTCAAGGATCGTAAAGAAAGAAAGAAAGAAAGAAAGAAAGAAAGAAAGAAAGAAAGAAAGAAAGAAAGAAAGAAAGAAAGAAAGAAAGAAAGAAAGAAAGAAAGAAAGAAAGAAAGAAAGAAAGAGAAAACCAAGGCACAGGGCTGGGTAAAATAAAGAAAAATAAAAATTGGGCGAACAGTTTCCCAGTGTTCATGCTGATGAAGTTTTTGCTGTCCCTTCATACAGTATGCGGTCATTTCTGACTCCTCGATTGCCATGAGTGAAACGATTCATTCAAATGTTTCACTTCTCAAAAAAATTGCCAAAAATAATTGGGTTTCGCTTTCTTCTAAATTCATGCCATTCACACAAGAAGACGTGTTTTTTCATGCATTAATTCAGCGTTTCTCAACCTTTAAGTATATAT
Source organism: Erpetoichthys calabaricus (assembly GCF_900747795.2). Classification (NCBI taxonomy): domain Eukaryota; kingdom Metazoa; phylum Chordata; class Cladistia; order Polypteriformes; family Polypteridae; genus Erpetoichthys; species Erpetoichthys calabaricus. Next base: position 164,060,364 of record NC_041400.2, read on the forward strand.
ACGACCCGAGTTTTCATAACAGTTTTAATCGCGCCCCCCTAATGTTTTTTGAAAGAAGCCCACTAATACCAATTTGTTTTTTTTAATTAATGATATATCATAGATGCATATTTTATTAAACCTACTTAACTTTTATCGACATTTATCTAACTCTATATTTATTTTTCTAGTATCAGAATGTAGTTTAAGTTAATTTGTTTTGGTTTCAATAGATGTATTTTTCATATTTTCGATTCTTGTTTTCTTTTTTTCACATCTTCGCGCCCCCCTTTTTGTTACTTTGTGCCCCCTCTAGGGGGGCCCGCCCCACAGTTTGAGAACCACTGCATTAATTCAACATGTGTCTGCCTATCATTCCAGTCTGCGTGTCAAATCCACAGAACAGGCAGTGTGGTGTTACGGTTAAGGCTTTGGACAAATCCCGCTGTGTGACACTATTTGACCCTGAGCAAGTCACTTGACCTGCCTGTGCCCCAGTTGGAAAAACAGAAGAAATGTAACCAACTGTACCATAGCTGTTGTAAGTTGCCTTGGATAAAGATAACAGTAAGTGTGCATATACACAACTAGGATAATGCGGTTGCTAAGTAATGACCTTCCATGTTTGGAGATTTCCTGTGCGGAAAACGCAGTTATTTGCACAGTGGTGTGTTTTGTCTGTATTCATATGGAAAATATGCAGCATGTCACATTTTTAAAAAACATAATGCACTCCACTACAGTGATGTGAATAAGAGGAATCAATAGAAGTGATTTTGCTTTATGCAGCTGCAGAAAAGGACACAGGTAAACACGGAGGAGTGAATGTGGATTTACACAGCACAATTCCTTGCTTTCCACCCAAAAAAACAGACTCTTAAGTTGGTTTTGCATTTTGAAACAGCAAAGTGAATTCTAGTGTCAGTTTTGCAAAACTGCATACAAATCAAACTTGCCCGCTTCACTCTTCACTTGTCTTCAACCTTCTAAATAAATATATTTTCTTAGACCTGCTACACATTAATATAACAACCATTGGTGATGTTACCTCACTATGACTTTAAATAGATATTTATATAAAATAAAGACAGTGTGGTGGACGGCCAGGGCCTTTGCCCAGCCAGGACGTCTCTCCTTTATACGGTCTTGGGGAACAAGCATGGACTGAACAGTACCTCCTCCGGGACACTAGATGGCAGCCCCCGTAGGCGGCACTGGTGCCTCGGATTCCTGCATGGGAGATGGAGTTCTCTACAACCCTGTTGGGATCCGGGGGTGCCGCCAGGGGCTGCTTCAGTTGTTCCTGAGCCCATTTGGGTGGCTCTTCCGCCACACCCAGAAGTGCAACCAGAAATAGGTCGTCAAACACCTGGAGCACTTCCAGTTGGGCTATAAAAGAAGCCAGCAACCACCACTCCGGAAGCCAGAGTCGGGAGGAGGAAGAACAAAGGAGAAAAGAGTAAAAAGAAAAAGACTTGTTGGAGTTGTGGTTTGGTGCTTGTGGGTCTGTGTTGTGCCTGTGGGGAAGGGGGAAGGTGTTGCCCCAAGCAAAGAAAAGAAAAATAAAACATTTATTTGTTTTATCAGTGTGCCTCCTGCGTCTGTCTGTGTTGGGTTGAGAGCTGGTATAGCAGCTCTTGTCACAACAGACACATAAATTGATGGTGCCCAGGCATTAGCATCTATAAATTTATCTGAATCTTCATATTTTCCTTTTCTCATCATGAACAAAGCCGAACGAGTCCATCTCAGCTTTTGTCTTTGAAACAAGGCTGTTTCTGTATTTCTTTGATGGTACTATGGATTGTTCATTATCATCATCATCATCATCACCACTAATTATTCATAATGAGAGTGACACTTCTTGCGTTTGACTTTTGATGACTGAAGAGTCCACACATTGACTGCAGACCGTGGGATGCTGGGGGCAGGAAGCGCTCTGTTGTTCACATCTGTTTTCTTCTCGTCAGAAAGTCGTCTGTAATTAAATTACTGCTTGATGAGGTACCATAGAGGGAATTCTGTGCTTAGGGTGTCCAAGCCACCTAGGATTTAAGGGTGACTTGTGACGATGTGGGTTCTGCATCCATAAGTCTTCAAATAAATAATCCCAATAAAAACAATTGTTGGGTGAAGGTTAAAAATCCAATAAATAGAAAAAAAAAAACAATCTTTTAAAACAACGAGGTTAAAACAATGCTGGAAGCAGTCCTTTAAAAACACAAAGCCCGGTGTATTCTTTACCTGGCGGCTGACCTGCTTCTCAACAGGGGAGTCGTCCTTCCTGCAGCTGACCTTACTACTGTCCGGTTGCATGCCGTTCCCTGGCTCCGTACGGTTACCTTACCGGACCGAGACTTGGGTTCCTCAATGGCCATGTCGCTCACGCTGAGGCTCACCTTCCCAAGACTCCACGACTCTCATTGCCTTCCGTGGGGAGTCATCCATACTACCGGTCACTCCAGTTACTAGCAATCGTTCAGCTGGAGTGACCACTTCCAACTGCCCCTCCTCTAGTGTTGACCATACACTGCTCGTGAGGGGCTCTTCATATCCAGCTGCCTGTGAGTGCTTGCTCACTATCTCTTGCACCGGCTTTCTCCTCCAGCTTCCTCCCTTCATCCTCCGCAACCTCCGTCTTTCTTTTCTTTTACTTACTTTTTTTTTCTTTCTTTCTCCCTCCAGCTTCCTGCCTTCTTCTTCACTCCCACAACCTCTGTTTCTTTTTCTCTTTTACTTTCTCCCCTTTAGCCGCCTCACGCTTCTATTTATGAAGAGGACGTGGCAGCTGTGGCAATCAACAGCCCCCAAGAACAATTACGGATGCGGACATTTTCTCACCTATGCACTTAGGTGAGAAACGGCCACATCACGAATTCCCCTGGAACTGCTTCAGCCACACAACCACCACGCCCCCTCGCTAAGCTGCAAGTGCTGCGATTTAAAACCGGCCCTACTGACAGGACCTGTGGACCCGCTACACTCTTGTTCACATCTGTTTTCTCTTCCCCCTTTTGTTCTCCTTATCAGAAAGTCGTCTCTAATTAAGTTACTGCTTGATGAATGATGAGGTACCATAGAGGGAATTCTGTGCTTAGGGTGTCCAAGCCACCTAGGATTTGAGGGTGACTTTGAACCGTTTCACCTGTCTGGCTTCAGATCACCTTGAAATGTTGGACTTGTCTCAGGAGATGAGACTCGGGCAGTCTGTTTCATGACCTGTCCAACAGAGCTGGATCTGTAGGATAATGGCCTTTGATGATGATAGCTTTGGCATTTTTCAGTCTAATAATTTCCAATTAGAATATTCACCGTATGTTCATGTGTTAGGGTCAGTCGTATTCTTGTTTTCTTTGTCGAGTGCCTTGTGATGGTATAATGATTGATTGATTGATTGGTTGATCCCAGTGGTGGAGGTGCTAAATCTTAACATGCATTGCAAATTCCAGCAAAATGTGATTGACCATTATCTGAATAAGTGGTGAATAAGTGGTAGTGGTTACCACATCAGCCTCATAGCTTCAGGACCCCCAGGCTCTAAATTCTACTTGCATGTTCTTTCAGTGTCCTTGTAGGTTTTTCTCCCACATCTCAAAGATGTCTATGTTAAGTTGGTTAGCAAGTTTAAACTGGCCCTGTGTGAGTGTCTTTAAGAGTGTGCCATGTCACAGACTGGCATCCTCTCTGGGGTTTGGTTGCGGATAGGCACGCACTTTGATGTCCCTGAACTGGATTAACAAAATGTATGGATGGATATTTAATTTGTCTAAATGCCCTTTTATTTTCAGATCAATATACAGCACATCCTAGGTTCAGATTCAGCCTGGGTTATTGTTGGTGTGCAGTTTGCACATTCTCCCTGTGTTTGTGTGTGTTTTCTTCTGGATGCTTTAGATTTTCTCACAAATTCCCATCAACACCTTAGTGAGATTAATTCGAGTGCGAGTATTGGTGGGTGTCTGATTTGATCCGTTGATGAGCTGGCTGGTTCCCAGTGTGCCCAGTGCTTCCAGGATAGGAAGACCTTTAATAGTATTACATTTTGTCACTGTATTCATGTATTTGACTTACTTTGGGATTTGATAGGGCCGCCTCGAGTCTTTACAGTTCACTTCCCAAATTGCCTGCGGTACACTACCTGCCTGAAAATGTCATCTGTCAATGAAAAATTAACCTGAAAAATAAAAAAGCAAATAAATATTAATGCTAACAATGACTAGAGAAGGGCCAGAGAAATGGGAGTCTGAGAGTTTTGTTTTCCCACTTTATTTGTGACCAGAAGACTATTTCTCATTTAGTAACCCCCCACATATTGCAGTAAGACCACCCAATAATATTATAAGAGTGTGCTACTTGGTGTGTACCGTGGACTCGCTCTGTTATCCTTTAGTGTCGGCTACATATGGTATAATCTACTCAAAGGTCTGATTAAACGTCGCCGGTCTTCTGCCTGCTGTGACCTATTATTAGTCGCTGAGTTGTTGCAGGCAGGGGACAGCTTGATTATAGACAAAGAGCGGCCTGGAAACTCCTCCACTGTCTCTGTCGTAGGCATTTCTGCAAGTCGTCTGCTTTTTTAGTGAGGCAAAGCATACACATAGCATAGCAGTCTTAAACCGGTGAGGGGGCAGGAGCTGAGCTTTTCTTTGCGTTGCATTTCAGCTTTGCTCCTGTATAGAATTAACATCATCATCTGAGTGGCACTGCCAATCACATGAAACTGACAAAGTAAACCGCTTTATAGTGAACGTGTACAGTGGCACACATTCATTCACGTATATCTTCATGTTTAGAACCTGCTTAATTCAACCCATGTCATGAGGGCCTGAGTCCTGCCCTGCCAACGTCAGGCACAAGGCAAGAATTGACCTTGGACTCGGTGCCTGTCTATCACAGAGCCATTCTGTATTAAATTTATTTTTTTTCCAGACACAGATGAATAGGATGAGAAACCATTAGAAGCATAATCTCAAGAATGAGTAAGCAGAGGGAAAACTAGGACAAGCCGTCCTTAATTCACCCTGCACCTCTGGATGGTCAGTGAAGAACAATTTCTTGTATTTGTGTTCAGGGCCGCGCAAACAATTTTTTGGTAAGGGGTGCTGCCAGCTACAAAGATTATCTCTCTACCAGTAACGGCACACTGCACGATAACGTGCAGTGAATACACTTGACTTGAGCATTCTTAGTTTTCATTCTCTTTCTCTGTATGTTTATCGTTTGTTTCCTCAGAGGTTGATGCGCTTGCTGCTTCCTGAGCAGCTCTTCTTTTCTTCACCCTAGTGGCCCGCTTCTTCTCTTCTTTCGTTGGCATCATTGCGCATTAAAACTGAATAAGTCAGTGTTTGTGTTGCAATTACTTAGTATGTTTGCCTTAATTTTTCACTTAAGCTGGCACTTAACTCTTCAATCTACCTCAAGAATGATTTAAGATATGAAGAGGTAGGGGAAGTGACGGCGAAGGTGGTAGGATGAGAATGGCGCCTGTACGCATGCGCCGCATGGCCGCCCTGCTGGCCACTGCCAAGAGTTGATTCTACAATAAAATAAAGTAAAAATAAAAAGAGGATTAACCTTGGAGGTCAATCATCACCTCGAAAGTGGATAGTAGACGTCACGTAGTATATGTGTATCAAATTTCAGGTCAATAGGTCAAACGGTTTGCGAGCTACAGGTGATTTAAAATCCTGGACAGACAAACGAACAGCCATGGTAGAGTATCTATATATATAAAATCCCTATGTGTGTCCGTGTGTGGGTGTCTTCTGATGAAGTGCACATGCGCGAGGCATGGTGTGATGCGCGATATTACTGTCAGAGAAAGTTAGAGGCGTTTTACGGAAATACAAACCAGTATTACTGTGAGAGGAAATTAAAGGTACACAATACAGTAACTCATATTACAGCCACATACAAGCCAGTATTACTGTCAGAGGAGATTAAAGGCATATTACCGACGCGCACGCCTGTATTACCGACAGAGAAAATTAAAGGTATATTACGAACGTACAAGCCAGCGGACGTACAAGACGGTATCCTTCAATAAGGGCGCGCACAGGCATCCTTCACTAAAGGCGCGCACAAAAAGGCGAGCCTCAAAAGGGCGACCTCAATTGGGCGCAGCGAATAAAGGCGCGTGTAAATAAAGATCTGCACCTTTGTTGCTCTTCACATATTCCAGAGCCATTTGAACTAAATTATCTACGAACGCCTTTATTCGCTGCGCTCAATTGAGGTCGCCCTTTTGAAGCTCGCCTTTTTGTGTGCGCCCTTATTGAATAGAGCCGTACAAGACAGTATTTCTGTCACAGAAAATTAAAGACACACAATACACGGTGGCAGCCCACGAAGAACGGTCAGCTCAGCAAGTAAACATCAACAAAAGAAAGGCTGAAAGAAGGAAAAATACGACCAACAAAAAGAATGAGGTCAAAGTCCCTTGCCATTTAATATAGACTGTTCCTACTAATGTTTATGCACTACTGTTCTAGCGCCCGTTATTGTAACGGGATAAATGACCTCCCACGGTCCAAAGACATGCAGGTTAGGTGGATTGGCGATTCTAAATTGGCCCTAGTGTGTGCTTGGTGTGTGGGTGTGTTTGTGTGTGTCCTGCGGTGGGTTGGCACCCTGCCCGGGATTGGTTCCCTGCCTTGTGCCCTGTGTTGGCTGGGATTGGCTCCAGCAGACCCCCGTGACCCTGTGTTCGGATTTAGCGGGTTGGAAAATGGATGGATGGATGGATGGATAAATGACTAGTTATATATAAAGATTATAAAAGAAAATCTTTAAGACGAGATTTTTTTAAGTCCCATTGTACTTTCACATGGTCCTCTCACCTCTCATTCGTGTGAATGATTTTGTCAGACACAGTTCCTGCGCTCTCAGCTCTTATAAATGTTTACATTTTCCTCACTTTAAGTTACCAATAAAAGAAGACTTATTATGTCCAAATCTTATTGAAAAATTTCATCCTGAAGGGTTATCAACAGAAGAAATGAGTACATGGGCAATCCTAGCACCAAGAAACGATGAAGTCAAATGAATTAACATGAAAATTGTCGATTTGGTTACACGGAAAATTGATTAAATGTATATCAATAGACTATGCTTTAACAGTTAGTGATGATGTTGCAGAAAATGAAAAGATCAACTTACATTATCATGTAGAATATCTATAACTGTTAACACTGTCCGGTCTTCCTCCGCATAAATTACTGTTGAAAGAAGAATGGATGGTAATGTCATTGTGTAATTTATGTATGAGTGATGGGCTATGCAATGGGACAAAATTAGTTGTATTCAAAATTGGTCGAACAATTCTGACATATAAAATTTTAACAGGCGACAAGAAAGGTAATGAGGTACATCTTCAGCGAAAAACATTAGACACCAAAGGAGATCTTGATATGCCATTTGTATTAAAACATTTACAGTTTCCCCTTAGAATAACATTTGCTATGACAAATAACAAATCACAGGGACAAAACATTCGAAAAAATATAATTTTATTTATTAGAGAGAAAGAAACAAAATTCAATCACGGGTAGTTATACGTTGTGTTGTCACAATATAACTCCAAAAACGGAATCAAAATTCCATGTGATATTGACGAAAAGTTAATTCCAAATATTGTTTTTACTGAAGTTTTACAGTAAAAGTGTAAGTTTAAAAAGTATTTGCGTGTTAATTTCAAAGCCAAACAGAACAAAAATGTATAACGCAATGAATACCTCTAATGCAACATGAAACATAATTTTCTTTCAATTTATTACATTTTACTATTTTTACTATGGTTAATTACTCACTGTAATATAAAATAGGTCTATTATGCATATGTAACAATTCCCATGAAAAGAACAATCTGTTTAAATTGTACATCCGCTTCCCCATACGTGAGCGGCAGAGCTGCAAAGTGGCTAGCGAGTAGCACCTGTCCGGGGTTTGGTGAGCGAAGAGAGCAGGGGGCAGAGCCCCCTAGTCTTATATATAAACATTTACATGTGGAAGTGTGTGAGTCTGTCGGTCCAGCCTGGAAGTGCGAGGCTACAGCACGAAGCTCAAAGAGCCAGCAAGGTGGCCCCAAGTTAACAAGTCAGAAGAAGAAAGAAGTACGAGGCTACAGCATGAAGCTGAAAGAAACGACTTCTGTTGCCAAAGTGAAACCATTGAGGAAAGACAAACGAGAGAGAAACTTGCTTAGTCACTGATGGACAAGGGGGGTGAGCACGTCTGCAAAACGAAACCTCCGACTCCACATTTCAATTTTTTTCTGACGATTTCAATAGTTTCTAGGAGCCTGGGCTTTTTACAGAATGGGCTTACACAGCTTGTACAGTATACAGTAAATACATAATTCACATTGGCCTAAAAGATGTACATACAATACATGCATGAGAAATGAATTTCTGTGTCTAGCCCTACTGCAGCAACCACCATCGTTTATTTATTTCATTAAAAAAATTAATAAATTAAAAATTAAAACACAGAAGGCTTAGATTTTTGCAAGTTTGCAGTCTCTTCTTACAAAACTCTAATAAACTTTGCCTCTTGTTCAGTAGAGTGAACACAGTGCCAACTCAGTAAGCGTGCAATGTTTGCCAACTTGCTTCATTACTAAATGACCTCGCCAAACCATAAATGATTTGTCATCAATGACATTGTGCTCAGGTGTGTAGACTTTAGTGATTCTCTCAAGTAACAGTTTTATTTTCAAAAGGGATTTCTCACCAATGAGGAAAGTAATGGGTAACAAAATGCAAATACCAGGCACATTTTTCAGTTGTGCTCTCCCAGCATTTCAAATGATGGTTTTGTTGACAAGCACATCTCATCCTTAGCTTTCTGAATTTTATACACTAAGCACAAAGAAAGCCAGCAGCTTGTCATGACATCAGACCTCAGGAGAAGTGATGGCTCAATAGGAACATGGACCTGGCAAGCTAGTAAAAAACACAAAGTCACTTACTCTGCCCACCAGCAAGGCAGTACACACATGAAGTAATAGGAAGAATTATATGTTAGATTGTACTGAACTTGATACTTATTAAAACATAGACATGGGATTAACTTACACTTTGAATCATTAAAAAAGGCGTGTTTAGACCTGGAATGGACTTATTATGGTCTGGCCTATCCCAGCAGCTTAGAAACAATGTAGGAACCCACCATGAACAAGGTTCCAGCCAATCACAGGGCCCACTCCACATCTACCCACACACTTGCACAAAACCAATTTGGAATCGTCAGTTCCCCAAACCAGCATGCTTTTAGGAATATGGGAGGAAAAGCAGAGGACCCTGAGGTAAACTCATGTAGACCCAGGGAGAATGTGCAAACTCTACACAGATAATGCCTCGGTATGATTTTCAAATCAAGCGCAATGTATCTGGAGGCAACAGTCCTAACCAATGTTCCCTCTAAGCTGAGCGCGTGAGCGATCGCTCACACGAATTCAGAGCGTCATTCATACTCCCCGCACGATCGCTCATTCTGACGGCGTCACTCGTACTTATCGCACGATCGCTCACTCCAACCGTCGGAGTTGGTGCTCATAAATTTTTGGCTTAAACAAAATGTCGCTCATAAACAATGTTTTTTGCTTACTATATGCTACTCCTTAGAGGGAACATTGGTCCTAACAATGCTGCTCTCCATCAGCTATTAGTATTTCTTCAAATATTCAAAATGAGTCATCAATAAAGTGGTTAAAAATTAAAATGGAAAGCCAGTAAATCAATTTGAAACTTCCTGCTGCTTTCCCTAGAGGGCTGCTGCAACTACACTCCGTTCATTCTGAATGATTTAAAATTCATGGTTTCTGGCTTATACATTCAGTAGAATCGGTCTGCTTGTAGACCCTGTTTCATGTTCTGCCTGGTAAATGCTCAGTTCAATAAGAATCCTGCCACCATTCTAATTCATCCGTCACGTAGTCTCCAAAAGGTGCTCTCTCTGTGTCATTAGCACTTGCCTTGGTTTCAATAATGCTGAAGAGTGTGACAGTGGATAGCAGGATACCCACTGCGGTCACACCATAGGTCACATTACCCTTGAAATGATGTGAATCTTACTTTCATGGTCTGAACTGATCAGAGCTGCAGTACTCGTCTGTGGCAGAGTGTTGACATCATTCACGGTTTAATTTACATGATGACGTAGCATTCTAAATGTGTGTATCTCATCGAAATTGTCTGTGTTATGTGATGCTGGTCAGAAGGACAAGGTAGGTAGTATTTCTTTTGTTTGCAGATTGTGTATCCATGTATGATGTGATTTAGCTATTTAAGATATGCATTCAGTCATATGAAAAAGTGTGGGAACCCCTCTTAATTCTTTGGATTTTTGTTTATCATTGGCTGAGCTTTCAAAGTAGCAACTTCCTTTTAATATATGACATACCTTATAGAAACAGTAGTATTTCAGCAGTGACATTAAGTTTATTGGATTAACAGAAAATATGAAATATGCATCATAACAAAATTAGACAAGTGCATAAATTTGGGCACCCCAACAGAGATATTACATCAATACTTAGTTGAGCCTCCTTTTGCAGCCTCTAGACGCCTCCTATAGCCTATGATGAGTGTCTGGATTCTGGATGGAGGTATTTTTGACCATTCTTCCATACAAAATCTCTCCAGTTCAGTTAAATCTGATGGCAGCCGAGCATTGACAGCCTGCTTCAAATCATCCCATAGATTTTCGATGACATTCAAGTCAGGGGACTGTGACGGCCATTCCAGAACATTGTACTTCTCCCTCTGCATGAATGCCTTTGTAGATTTCGAACTGTGTTTCAGGTCATTGTCTTGTTGGAATATCCAACCCCTGCATGACTTAATCTTTGTGACTGATGCTTGAATATTATCCTGAAGAATTTGTTGATATTGGGTTGAATTCATCCGACCCTCGACTTTAACAAGGGCCCCAGTCCCTGAACTAGCCACATAGCCCCACAGCATGATGGAACCTCCACCAAATTTGACAGTAGGTAGCAAGTGTTTTTCTTGGAATGCAGTGTTCTTCTTCCGCCATGCAAAGCACTTTTTGTTATGACCAAATAACTCAATTTTTGTCTCATCAGTCCAAAGCACTTTGTTCCAAAATGAGTCTGGCTTGTCTAAATGAGCATTAGCATACAACAAGCAACTCTGTTTGTGATGTGAGTGCAGAAAGGGCTTCTTTCTCATCACCCTGCCATATAGATGTTCTTTGTGCAAATTGCATTGAATTGTAGAACGATGTACAGATACACCATCTGCAGCAAGATGTTCTTGCAGGTCTTTGGAGGTGATCTGTGGGATATCTGTAACCATTCTCACAATCCTGCGCATATGCCGCTCCTGTATTTTTCTTGGCCTGCCAGACCTGCTGGGTTTAACAGCAACTGTGCCTGTGGCCTTCCATTTCCTGATTACATTCCTTACAGTTGAAACTGACAGTTTAAACCTCTGAGATAGCTTTTTGTAGCCTTCCCCTAAACCAGGATACAGAACAATCTTTGTTTTCAGATCTTTTGAGAGTTGCTTTGAGGATCCCATGCTGTCACTCTTCAGAGAAGAGTCAAAGGGAAGGAAGCACAACTTGCAATTGACCACCTTAAATACCTTTTCTCATGATTGGACACACCTGTCTATGAAGTTCAAGGCTTAATGATCTAATCCAACCAATTTGGTGCTGCAAGTAATCAGTATTGAGCAGTGACAGGCATTCAAATCAGCAAAATTACAAGGGGACCCACAATTTTGCACAGCCAGTTTTTCACATTTGATTTAATTTCATACAACTAAATACTGCTTCATTAAAAATCTTTGTCCGGAAAACACCCCAGTATTCAGATGTTCCTAGGAAATGAAAGACATAGAACTGTTGTCTTTTTTGTTGAAAGTGCAGCAAATTATTATGCAGGCTGAGAGGGGTTCCCAAACTTTTTCATATGACTGTATTCTAACTAACAGCGTTCGACAAAGGTAACTTAGTACCAGATCTAAATTTCACTGTCCAGCATGGATTAGATAGACTCAAGAAGACAACACTATGTGAACAATTTCACATTATATGTTATTGAAATTCACTTTAATTGGTATTTTTCCCTTGGCTCCTACTGCCTATTATGAAAAAAAGTTGTATTGAATTCAGGTGACCGTTGAAGGTGACATTATAACTTTATACATTACTAGCTGTGTACGTCCGTGCTGTAAAAAGCCCTAGAAACTATTGAAATGGTCAGAAAAAAAAACTGAAATGTCAAGATGTCAGGTAATTGAAAGGAACTACTCTGGGCATCTCTCTCATAGGAGGATTAGTTTTGCCGACATGCTCACCTCGCTTGGGCATTAGCGGTTAAGCGACTTTGTCTTTCTTCAGAGGTTTCGTTTTGCTGATGTGCTCGCATCTCTTGTGCATTAGCAGTAGGAGGAAAAGTAAAAGGGATGCCGTTTTGCCGATGTACTCACCTCGCTTCTATATTAGCGACTAAGTGAGTGTCTCTTTCTTTGGAGGTTTCGTTTTGCCGACATGCTCGCCTCACTTGTGTTATTAGCGGCTAAGCAAGTTTCTGTTTCCTTGGAGGCGGAGCCCTTACCCCGACTCCACCTTTCACTTACGGGCAGGACAGACACACGCACTTCCACACGCAGACGTTTATATATAAGATACTTTATTTTCAGAGGGCATTGTATGGTAAAAGTCATCATATCATATTTAAAAGAGCAAAGCAACTGAAATACTGTGCTTCAATAAGAAGTCCAGCTGGTGTGCAGGCAGTGAACTCTGGAGGGGCTAGCATTGTTATGGAGGACCTCATGTATCTGTGGGTCACAGGCTAGTGATTTAAACTGTCTAATTAAAAAAATGTTTTATGGGAAGAAGAGGACAACACACCAAGTGAAGGACATTATTGACCCAACATTGTGTAGTTTGTGACCTGGAATATACAGTGGGTATTGTGATATTATGATATTGTTGGTTTCCATTTATGTTTAATCAGTCTCTACCTTGTTCTCTGTATGTTTTAACAAATCTGAATTTATATATGTTCTGTAATTAGTAATTAGTATAATCTATAACTGAGAATTGTTCATAGTGCTCTGTGCCTGGACTCAGTGAGGAACACTATACAAAAAAAATAAGTTGTATTAAAAGTATAAGCAGCTTTTCAGAATTTTCCACAAGTGTTGATGATGAGTTTGTAATCAAGGCAAATCATGTTTTTAAAAAAATTAAATGACTGTGGGTATGCACATGACGGGGGACTGTGATGGACTGGCACACCGTCCAGGGCTGACACTGACTGTGGCCTCTGTGACGTAGAATTGGATTAAGTGAGTTTGAGAATATTATGATATTGTTATGTGTTGGCCATTATGGATTCAATGAGACGTCAAGAAAAATGACACCTTTTATTGGCTAACTGAGCAGATTACAATATGCAAACTTCTGAGGCAGCCCAGTCCCCTTCTTCAGGCAAGATGATTACATTTTTCGATTATAACTTGTTTGAAGAAGGGGCCTGAGCTGCCTCAGAAGTTTGCATATTGTAATCTGCTCAGTTAGCCAATAAAAGGTGTCATTTTGCTTGACTTCTCATTGTTACTTGTTAACAATAATGACAAATAGCTATTTAGATAGCTAGAAGTAAACACAGATTTTGACCAGAAGGGGGTGCTACTGCTGCAAAAAATGAAAATGCAATACATGAAATGTAATAAATGAAAGATACAGAGAATTAGAGTAGCAAACATTAAACAAGAATAAACCTAATGAAAATAAAGAAAAGAAAAAGGCAGGAAAAAGCCTTTTAGCAAAATCCAAACAGTTCTATCAATTAAGCAAACAACAAATTGACATTTCAATACTTTTTTTCTAAAAAGTTTCTAAAGTTCAGGGTCGTGTTTGCATGTGCACGTTCTTTCACTAATCCTGTATAGAAGCCTTTTTTTGCATTGATTATAACAGTGAGTTTTTTTCTGATAGGTCAATAAAAATTTTGTACACCTGGCTTTTGCCATTTTTTCCCACTCATCTTTGCATTCTGTGAAATTGTGAAGGAGTCTCTTGTGCAAGGTGCCCCTGTTTAGGAGAGGACATAGAATTTTTGACAGGTTTGACATCTCCTCCAATTTGAGGTCATACAACGTGTCGCTGGCTAACTTGCTCCCATTTGTGCTTAGGTGTCCATCATACAATACAGTTTGTTTCAGTTAAATCTTTACAGAGGAGAGTGAAGTTCTGAGACATTATCGATCTGTTCTTGGGGCCGCAAAACCTGTGGATGGTACTCTTAGAAAAAAGTAAATGAGCGGTTTTGGAAATGCTTGGTGTGGCTGAATGAGAGCGCTAATGAGAGATAGAGTTAAATAACAAGTGAGAATTGGCTTCTAATTAAGAAATTGGTTGCAGCAAAAATGCTGTGCCGGGGGAATTGTGTATGAGAACTCGGAGTTAGCCGATCACTTGTTGGATTGCTTTGCTTCTCGTTATTGGTTGGATGGTTGAGGAAAAAAAAAATGAAGGGTTGAGAACCTTAAACAGAAAGTTGATTAAAATAAAGACAAAAGAAGACTGTTCTATTAGCAGCAGTAACTGGTTAATAACTAAGACAGTGGCTGGAATGGAAACCTGCCATGGCCCTCCAGGATCTCAGTTTGACAGAGGTTGACAAATTGAGTTATGCAACAGTAGCACCCCCTTCTGGCCAAAACCTGTTTTTACTTCTATATATCTAGGTGACCATACGACTGTAATAAATTGATGGAGAGAATAAAATGTTGAGAATAATGTGAGAGCCGTCTGCTTCTGGTCACTCACTCAGTAATGGCGCTAGGGTTGTATACTCTGAGTAGGGACACTGACTGCCCTTCTGTTTGAAATTAATGAAGGCTCTGTGCGCACACCAGCCCTATGGGTTTAGCTCAGCACTTGTTATGAAAGGTAATAAATCTTCCATAACCTTCAATCTTTGACACGAACGGGACATCTTGCAGTTGCCCTTCAGGCAAGCAGAATAATGATGGTGCACAAGCAAGTCTTTGTTTGACTGGTTAGCGTCTTGGGAAAATGATCTTCGCATTATTTTGCATATTTTTAATATAGTCACCCCTCAGTTACAGTCGTAATACATTTTGTCAATTCATTTTTTGTCAGCACTTTATTTAGAAGCTCAAATAAATCATCTTTATTTTACCATAAAGAATCCCTGCACTGCTGTCTAAGTATGAGGTCTTAATATAATTTGGAATGGGATTCGGGCTTTTCCTACTTATAAATAATAAAGAGAAGAAATGTATTAGTCCTTAAATTATTTTAACTATTTTTTTTTCACCTGTTTGTAATTTTTGCAGCATCTATTCATGGACAGTTTTTCTTTATTTGTCATTTTGGCTGACACAGCACAATGCTAACATCAGATACAAGGTTTGAACAAGACAGTAAATTGTGGGAAAGAGGAGTCAATTGGTTTTCTCTCTCATGCATGACATTTTCCTGCTCCCACGACTTATTATTCGATGGCCTTGAGATACTGAAGTTGTGCATGCACAGTCGGCTTGGTACCATTATTTCATTCACACCTCAAAATTAGAGACTAAGCTAGCACCTCCTGAGAAACCTCATCAGTTTGTCTATTTTCATTTTCCATTAATATTGCTTTAGGGAGCCCACCCCTGGCAGTATTAGGAGCAAGGTAGACCACCTTCACCCATAATCATCCAGTTTAGAGCCACCAGTCTGTGTAACCTGTGTATCTTCCAGATATGATCAGATTCTCGACTACCCAGTAAAATTACAAAAATATACCAAAGCATACAGTCAGCAAGCCGTTAGGCAGCAGTACCAACCACTTTGCCTCTCTGAATATACAACATGACCCACAGATGAGTGGCAAAAGCATTCCAGTTTATTTAGTAGGAAATGTCAAAGATGGCACCTCTAGATCAAATATTCTGGGACAATGAAAGTTTTTTAAGAGTGTCCTTGAATTTGTAGAAGAGTTTTAACGCAAGCAACATTGGTACCCTATGCTCTGTACAGAATAACAAATACCATATTTACTCACGTGTAAGTTGCAGCAGCGTATTTACCAAATTTTTTCGCTACGTTTAATTTAAAACCAGCTTCATATTTTCTTCTGATCGAACGCTCCATTGTAGATAAGGGATGCTCTTACAATAAAGGTGTATGAGGGTGTGAGATACAAAAAACACAAAACAGTACAAACGTCACTTCGGAATAGTTTGGGTATCACCGTGTGGTCACGTAGACACAATAGAGAGAGAGAGGTTAGGAGCACACGCTGGTAGTCTGCTCCGTGGTTATTCTCTCAGGTGGCCATTGGCATATCATAAACTCTTGGACCAATAGCGTGAGTTTTCCGCATTTGACTTATACAACCGACATTATAAAATACCAGAAATTATACAGTAAAATCAAGTCACGACTTATCTGTGGGAGAACTTATCCGCGAGTATATACGGTAAGCTGCACACCCCATCAAAACAAATGAGGATAAGTAGTCTAACCTGGAATAACTATTGTCAAAGGTGACAAACAACTTTCATTAAGGAGAAAATCAATACTATATATTCTTGTATAACTCATTTACATTACCAGCTCTGTATACATTTACAAATATCCTCTCAGTGGCCTTTTAATTAGAGCAGTAGAACAACTGTGACAAAAAGAGTCCATTCAGCCCAACAAGATCGTCCATCCTATTTGTAATAACATCAAGTTGAGATTTGAAGATCCCTAAAGTCCGACTTTTAACCACAATACTTGGTAATTTATTTGACATGTTAATGGTTTTTGTATGAAGAGCAACTTTCAAACATTTACAGTATGTGAAATCGGCCATTAACAAGTTTCTAACCATGTCTCCATTTGTTAACAGCTCTAAACGGCTAATCATAGTGCTGGAACTTAAACTACAGTATATTCAAACTATATACAATATGGACACACGATCAAGAGGTTTAGTTGTGGTTTGACCAAACATTAGAATGGCCCAGAACTTTGATAGTTATGTGATGGTTCATGTTAGATGTGGTGGTCTTAGAAGTTCACAGGCTCTAAACACCTTATTAATCACGGAGGTCAGAGAACAATGGCCAGACTCTTGCATGCTAACAGGGAAGCCAAAAACAGTCCAATAACAGCACTTCACATCGATGGTGTACTGGGGGGCATCCCCAAACACCCAACACATCCAGTTTCCAAAGTAGATAGGTCACACTGGCTTCTACTTTTATTAGCTTGGATTAGGATCACCAAATCTGGATGATTTAAGACTGGAAACATGTTTGCTGGTCTAACAAATCTTGATTTCTGCTCTGACATGCACGCAGAAGGGTCAGAATATGTTGTAAACAGCAAGAATCCATGGATTCATTCTGCCTTGTGTCAGCATTACTGTTTCAGCATGCATTGGGCCTCTTAACACCAAATGAGGGTCATCTGAATGCCACAGCACATCTGCGCATTGTCAATGATCATGTGCATCCCTTTATGGCCTTAGTCTGCCCTTTTAAAAATGGAAACTTCAAAGTAAAATAATGTGTCCTGTCACAAAACTTGCTTTATCTAAAGTGGGGACTGAGGTACAGCATGAATGTGTGGCTGAAAAAGCTACAGGAACTGTGAGCTGAATAAGTCAGCATGGACCAAAATCCCTTAGAAATGTGTACAGTATCTGATTGAAACCTTAGAATTGTTTTTGGTAGCTTATTGAAGCTATTTCTTGAGAATTGCAGGCTGCTGCGTGGTCTAAAGGAGGTCTATCCCTGTAATAGGCCTCTAAGTCAGGTTTGGTCTTGTCAAAAGTGAAAATGAACATGCTGAATGTGAAACAACCATGTAAAATGTACAGTCTTCTTCCTCTTCATCTTTTCCCCCTTCTATGTGGGGTCAATGTGTTTGATCAAACTTCTCCAGACTAGGGATCTGCACTGGCGATCTGAAGGTTGCCAGTTTGAATCCCGTAAACGCTAAAAGTGACTCTACTTCGTTGGGCTCTTAACCTGCAATTGCTCCGTCCTGGGTATGACATTAATCTGCATCTAGCCCTGTAAGTAGGCCCTCCAGCCTGCAGGGAAAAACCTGGGGGTTGGTTGCAAAATTGGCACTTCAGCCACCATAAAAAACCTCCCATTGTTCCATTCTATCTGAACTAGTGTGGTGCTAAGGTGTCACCCGTTGCATGGCTGCACTCGGGTCCTAATTTGTCATGTGGTGGGTGCGGCAATGCGCTGTATCAGTGCCTGCTCCTAGCCTCTTACTGTAAAAGGCATTCTGTACCAAATAATAGCTGGGTTGATAAACATTTCCTTGTCAAGTTGGTTAGTAGAATCCATCCATAATTCTTTGCATTTATATTCTTTGCATTTATATAGCGCTTTTCTCACTACTCAAAGTGCTCTACAGCAATTGCAGGTTAAGGGTCATGCTCAAGGGCCCAACAGAGCAGAGTCCCCTTTTGGCATTCAGTTACTTATTAGGGTGACAATGAGTTGAAGCCTTTACTAAAGCGGGCAGCACGGTGGCGCAGTGGTAGCGCTGCTGCCTCGCAGTAAGGAGACCTGGGTTCGCTTCCCGGGTCCTCCCTGTGTGGAGTTTGCATGTTCTCCCCGTGTCTGCGTGGGTTTCCTCCGGGTGCTCCGGTTTCCTCCCACAGTCCAAAGACATGCAGGTTAGGTGCATTGGCGATCGTAAATTGTCGCTTTGGGTGTGGGTGTGTGTGTGTCTCCTGTGGTGGGTTGGCACCCTGCCTGGGATTTGTTCCTGCCTTGCGTGCTGGGATTGGCTCCAGCAGACCCCCGTGACCCTGTGTTAGGATATAGTAGGTTGGATGATGACTGACTAATTGACTTTACTAAAGCAAAAACCTGACCTGAAACAATTCCCAGACTGCAGTGTTTTTAATCAAAAACAACCTTGACCATGCTAGCATTTTCACATTGTTTGTAAAAGTACCTCCGTCCACATTAAAACGCATATGATGTAGACATTCGCCTACTCTTGGCATGCATGCACCAGTGGAAAAGTCCTTGAAGGATGATAACACTGCTTGCCATTGTTGTAAAACTGTAGTGCCTGTTAACTTATTTGCCCTTTCATATGTATGCGCCATTCAAACTTTACAAAATTACATTTAGATGCATACAGGTAAGCAACACAATACGCTCCATGAAAAGCACCTCTTCTGTGTCTGCTGTGCTGGAATATGGCTTTCTTCTGTGAAGGGTGACCAATGAGGGAATGAGAAGTTGTAATGACCAGGATCCAGTTAGGGAAGGGCTATGCAATAAGCACAGACAAACCAGGGTGGGGTTAAATTTTATGTTTTTAAAAGTCTATGTTTTCACCCGTTCACGTCTAGATGGCTTTTTCAGAAGTATATGGACAAAAGGTGAAAACAGGTACTAGTGTGTACGTTTGTAATGTGGATGTACCCTGAGGTGCAGATCTAACACAAGCTGCACTCATGTGGTTACTCACAGGGGACAATTTAGAGACTCACCAACCTAACACCAGCACCCCAAAGCCCATCTATACCCCTATAACTGGAATACCAGCTGGGGAAATGACTGTCACTGTCAGGCATTGAGTCGGCACGAGGATGAAACAGGCAGACACTTCATCATCACCTTACCATTAGATCGTAATTGCTGACTGATCATTAAGATAAATGTAGACAAAACTCTTATAAACAGGTTCCTTTTTTTCCCACAGCTTTAACTCCAACTGTTTTGCTTCCACACTATCATAGAAACATGTAGCCTCAGCACTTTTTTGGGCGCTGAAAAAGCAGATGATAGTTATATTAATCCATAAGTACTTTACATTCCTTTAGCCTAAACATTTGAGCACCTTGAGTAGTGAGGAAAGCGCTATATAAATGTAAATAATTATTATTATTATTACTACATAAATTTGGCACCCTGCCCAGGATTGGTTCCCTGCCTTGTGCCCTGTGTTGGCTGGGATTGGCTCCAGCAGACCCCCGTGACCCTGTGTTCGGATTCAGCGGGTTGGACAATGGATGGATGGATTACTACATAAAGTATGATGGAGCACTTTTGACACAATGCCTCTCCTATAAACGACGTACCTTAAGTCCTGATCAAGCCTCAGCTGTCTCTCTTAAGAGAGTTATCCATGTTGGGCCCCATCACTCCTCATTTACTGTCTGTGGCTCACAATGAGGTGCCATCAAACCCATATCTAGTCTTTCATGCTGAGGCCCTATCTCACTCTGTGTGCTGTTCATACCAAACCTTCATCCTAATGTTTCTACTGTCTCCCTTACAAGGAGGTGCCTCACACTGAAGTCCTATCACACCTCATCTAATACTCCCACTGAGCACTCATCATACCTCGACTACTGCTGGTGTCACAGGTGGCTCACACCAAAGCCCCTTCACAGCTCTTTTACTGCCTTCTTGAAAGATGGCTCTGGCCACATTTCACCTACTGTGGACATTTAAGACCTGTTACACTTGATATGCTGTCACATTCCAACGCCTTGTCACAATTTGCCTATCCTCTCCTTCTATCTCTCTTTCTCTAAAAGGTGGTGTCATTCATTTCAACACACCATCATAGTTCATCTACAGTCTGTCTTGCTAGAGGCTCGGGCTGAAGCACCATTTCACATGTTTGTTTGCTGGTTACACCAAAGTCCCATCACTCCTGGTCTCCTGTCTCTTACTGTATGCCATCCATACTGAGCTCTCATACCAGTTCAGCTATTGGGCAGTTCACCCTGAGGCCCAGTCACACCACATCTGTTGTTCACATGAGGTTCTACTGTATTGTCTACTTGTCTCTCCTATAGGTGGGTTCTCAAGGAGTCTACTGAAACCTTTACCTGTTGTGGCAGATGGCTGGGGACCCTACCCAGCCGGGATGCCTAGATGGTCCACGAGAGGGACAATACCTTCCCTGGGCCACGAGAGGGCTGCCGCCCTGGTCTGCTTGGGGGCCACCGGAACAAAGCTGGGAAGCTCATCCCTGTGGGAGGACATGGCCACCTCCAGGGGGTGCCCTGATGGTCATGGAACCCTGGATGGCAGCACTTCCACCACACCAGGAAGTGCTGCCGGAAGAAATCCCAGGGTCACCAGGAGTGCTTCAGGGTGCTCATCTGACACTTCCGCCACACCAAGAAGTGTCGTTGGACAGAACACCTGGAGCCCTTCTGGGTCATTATAGAAGAGGTTGCCTCCCTCCAGCAAATGAGCCAGAGTTGGGAGGAAGGAGACGAAGCTTGTGAGGAGGGGAGTAGAGGCGACAGAGAAAGAGAGAGAGAGAGAAAAGAGACAGTTGGTGGAGAAGGCATTGTGGTGCTGTATGAAAATAAAACGTGTGTGTTTTGGACATTCTGGTGTCTGTCTGTCTGTCTGTGTCCGGCAGCTGGCTTTCCACACTGTGAATAAAGTTGTAGCAGAGCACAGAAAAGCCGTCAATGAATCCATCTTTTTTATATTGGGCCTTTCACAGCAAACAGCATCACTAGAAAATCAAGA
This sequence comes from Erpetoichthys calabaricus, assembly GCF_900747795.2. Classification (NCBI taxonomy): domain Eukaryota; kingdom Metazoa; phylum Chordata; class Cladistia; order Polypteriformes; family Polypteridae; genus Erpetoichthys; species Erpetoichthys calabaricus. Next base: position 164,081,867 of record NC_041400.2, read on the forward strand.
ACATAATATGAAGATAACACAGAAAATAAGATAATTCAGATACAATCCAACGTGTTTGTGGGTGTATTTAAAGATGGAAACTCTCCCTGTTCATTTTGTAATAGTTGACTTATTTGTTTTTCTTGTTTGTTTAATTTTAAGGCCAGAAGATCCTGCACCACAAAAGTAATGTCCTAGAAACTGTAGTTCTCATCAACCCTTCAGATGAAGCCGTGTGCACCGAGGTAAGCACATCAACGTCAAACCCCATGATACTTGATTTTGAAGTGTTGAAACTGCAATCCAGAAATCATTCTTTACATTTCTTTTCTTGTACAATACAATACAATACAGTTTATTTTTGTATAGCCCAAAATCACACAGGAAGTGCCGCAATGGGCTTTAACAGGCCCTGCCTCTTGACAGCCCCCCAGCCTTGACTCTCTAAGAAGACAAGGAAAAACTTCCAAAAAAAACCTAGTAGGGAAAAATGGAAGAAACCTTGGGAAAGGCAGTTCAAAGAGAGACCCCTTTCCAGGTAGATTGGGCGTGCAGTGGGTGTCAAAAGAAGGGGGTCAATACAATACAATACAGTACAGTACACAGAACAATTTCTCAATATAGTAAGAAATAAAAAATATAAATTTTAGAAGTACAGAGCAGAATTTAACAGTAGATGATATATCCCATAATAAGATTTGGATTTGTATAGAGTCCTGGAGACCTTATCCTTCAAGCTGCCTCCCCCATTTGGCCATTCCACAGCTGAAACAGTGCTGGGCCAGCCAATCCGATGAAAGGACCCCTCTCTCCCACGATTCCTGCGATCCTCCATCTGGGATGACTTTTCCTTAGGCAGGCAAAACAACTTGACAGGAGGGCCGTGGCACCAAGTGCCACATTTGAGTACCGAGAAGAGAAACAGAATAAGTGAGGGTTAGTATACAATTATAACTGTCATGTTACTTATGTTTTAGTGCTGATAACTAACAACAGAGATGCAGTCTGTACAGTTAATCAGCAGCTCTAGTCAGGATATGCTAAACTGAAGTAGTGAGTCTTCAGCCGGGATTTAAAAGCTGAGACCGAAGGGGCATCTCTTATAGTAGCAGGCAGACCATTCCACAGTTTAGGGGCCCTGTAACTAAAAGCTCGACCCCCCACTGTTATTTTATTAATCCTTGGAATCATAAGCAGACCGGCATCTTGAGATCTTAATGTGCGCTCTGGTTTGTAAGTCAGGATAAGTTCAGACAAGTAAGCCGGACCTCGACCATTTAATGCTTTATATGTTAAAATGCTTTATATGTTAATCCAATCTCCAAAGTTCAGTAATACACTCAGAACCAGGTGTACGACTTAATAAAAGGATCACTGTCCACGTATCCTTACAGTTGTTACATCTCTGCCATTCTAAAAGAGGGTGCATCACAAACATTTTTGGTAATAAAATGCATTGTTTTTATCATTCCAACAGATGGTGCATCACAAACATTAAAACTGCTTTTATGAATGCCATACCAAATGGATGATAACAGAGGCAGGGGTTCACGCATGGTGCACCACAAATGTTAACCCTGAGGCCTCTGTTGATTAATTAGATTTCAACAAGTCTTAGACAGATAGTTCACCTAGTTAACTTAGAATTGATTATTTGATGCCCTGCTGTTTGGATTTACAACTTTGGTTTTGCTTGCACACCTTTGATATTTTGCTTTGTATTGTTACCATACATGCAGGTGAATTCTATACTAGAATAAGAACATTTAGATTTAATCCAAGATGGCTGGTGTGATATGTGGAAGTAACCCATGAGGAAGACAGGAATAGTTCAATCAATCAGTCTTTATTCAGTCACAGATGAGTACCTGGATTCATGCTTTGCAAAGCAGAAGAGCAAAGTTTCTCAGTTTCAATCGGCTTTTAATATTCATTTTTCCTCCCTCCCCCTGACTTATGAAACAACATCTAAGCATTTCATCAAATCAGCCAACTGTTTCTTTTTTGTGTACGTGTCAAGAGGGGCCCCGAAGAAGGGAAGGTCATCTTTCCTGTGTCTAACAGACGCATTCCTAAAGAAGGAAGTTGTCTTATGTCAGCTTACTACAACCTGTCTTATGACAGACGCCTGTATGAATAACCTACCGTTGTAGCAAATCAGCTTTTAACACTTAATAGCTTGCAAGCAGTTAAATTTTCTTTCACAGATACTATAGCTGATGGTAGGTTTGATTCATTTAAAAAGTCACACTATTGACTGAGCATTTCTGCTCCTCTATTTTACAATGACTGCCCATCTGACATAGTCTTGATGTCAAAGTTTAAAGTGATTTCTGTTACAAGTTTACAATTTCTAATTTTTATTTGTGACAGCAGCCTGAATGAAAATCATCAATTCAGCTTAGAATAAAATCTTAACTGGTGGCTTCCTGAAACAGGGCCATTCAGTGGCATAGGCAACATATTGTAGACTGTCATGCATGGAAATGGAAGTGCCACATGTTATGAGAGAGAGACTGTGGATTCACTTGCCATCCTGTGACCTCTGCGATCAGCAAACCCTATCCAAAAAAGGATAGCCCCCCACACACAAACTAGGAGGAGATACCTTAGAAACCACAACAGGAGAGCACCTTCATTATGTTGATGTTTCTTCACCACCCAAAATAAAAGTCAAGGAAGCCAAAAAAGGTAAAAAGTGTCTGTTTATCAGAAATTAGAAACAATTTCATTTTTATTTTGGTTTGTTCTAAACAGAAATGGTATTTTTACATTCCTACTCCTACGTTTCACCCTTCTTTCTCTAGTTGGTAAGTGGTTAGAATGAAATAAAAGAATGGTTGATGGCTTTCTTTGCATATGATGATATGCCACATTGCTTATGGGAAATGCCTATGGTATTATTTCAAAGTCTTGCCTTAAAGTAGAAACATGTATATTTGTTTATTAAGCAGATTAAATTACCGTAGTATGTATCATTTTAAAGAAAAAATATTTTTGTAATATGTACAAATAAAAATGAATTAAACAATCAAAAGACCTAAAACAAAGGGATTGTGTGGCTATAACTGTAACTGACTAGCGTATCTGTAATAAATGATTACAAAAGGCAAACACAGTGAAATAGCAGATGCCCTAAACTTACATTTTTCTGAGGTGTTTACAAGTGAGCAAGTGGATAACCTCAGAGCAGTAACAGGGACTACTAAGGAGGTACTGAGGGATTTGGAAATTGTAGAGGGAGAAGTGCTGCTCAGATTAAATAGGCTGAAATCAAACAAATCACCAGGACCAGATAACATTTAAACTCGAGTTCTTAAGGAGGCTAACGAGTACATATTAAAAACCCTTGACACATATTTTTAGGAAGTCACTGCACACTGGAGAGATTCTGAAGGACTGGAAAATGGCAAATATCATCCCATTATATAAAAAGGGTGACAGGGCAGAGCCAAGCAACTATAGGCCAGTAAGCTTAACATGCATGTCAGGAAAATTAATGGAAGGAATTATTAAGAATAAGATTAAGCAATACCTGGCAAGGACAGGAGTTACTAGGAACAGTCAGCATGGGTTCAGAAGAGGGAGGTCATCTTTTACTAACATACTGGAATTCTATGAGGAGGCAACAAAAGGATATCATCAAAGTGGAGCATACAATATTATTTATCTGGACTTTCAGAAAGCATTTGATAAGGTGCCACATGAGAGGTTGGGCATCAAATTAAAAGAGGTGGGAGTTCAGGGTGATGTTTTTAGATGGGTGCAGAATTGGCTCAGACACAAGAAGCAGAGGGTGATGGTGCGAGGAACCTCATCTGAACTGGCCGATGTTAAGAGTGGTGTTCCACAGGGGTCAGTGCTAGGGCCGCTGCTATTTTTAATATATATAAATGATTTAGATAGGAATATAAGTAACAAGCTGGTTAAGTTTGCAGATGATACCAAGATAGGTGGATTAGCAGATAATTTAGAATCCATTATATCATTACAGAAGGACTTGGATAGCATACAGGCTTGGGCAGATTTGTGGCAGATGAAATTTAATGTCAGTAAATGTAAAGTATTACACATAGGAAGTAAAAATGTGAGGTTTGAATACACAAGGGGCTGTTGGAAAATCGAGAGTACTCCTTATGAGAAGGATTTAGGAGTCATAGTGGACTCTAAGCTATCGACTTCCCGACAGTGTTCAGAAGCCATTAAGAAGGCTAACAGAATGTCAGGTCATATAGCATAGTACAAGTCCAAGGAGGTTCTGCTCAACCTTTATAAAGTATTGGTGAGGACTCATCTGGAGTACTGTGTGCAGTTTTGGTCTCCAGGCTACAAAAAGGACATAGCAGCACTAGAAAAGGTCAAGAGAAGAGCAACTAGGCTGGTTCCAGGGCTACATGGGTTAAATTATTAGGAAAGATTAAAAGAGCTGATCTTATACAGATTAAGCAAAAGAAGATTAAGAGGTGACATGATTGAATTGTTTAAAATTATGAAGGGAATTAGTGCAGTGGATCGAGACTGTTATTTTAAAATGAGTTCATCAAGAACACGAGGACACAGTTAGAAACTTGTTAAGGGTAAATTTCGCACAAACATTAGGAAGTTTTTCTTTACACAAAGAACGATAGACACCTGGAATAAGCTACCAAGTAGTGTGGTAGACAGTAAGACTTTTGGGACTTTCAAAACTCGACTTGATGTTTTTTTGGAAGAAATAAGTGGATAGGACTGGCAAGCTTTGTTGGGCTGAATGGCCTGTCCTTGTCTAGAGTTTTCTAATGTTCTAATGTTCAAACGTAAGCCTGTAGAAGGATGCAGTAGCCTACATATTTTAACAAAACTGTAACAGTAAATGTACAGTAACTGGCTACATGTCTTAGCTTGCTACATATGCCTAGCTGTGGCTACAACTTTAACATCTCAGTAGAAACAGAAAACCAAGAATAAACATTCATAGCGTGCATCATAACGTGTCGCAGAATTTGGCTGCCTCACACACACAACGTTTTAATAGCATAATACCCAACAATCACTGCTTTTATAGCATAATCTGCCTGCATCATACAGTATATCAAACAAAAACTAATAAATGTTAGCATCTTACTAAAAAGGCAATAAGGCAGCATAGACTTTAAGTGTCCTTTTAGCCTGCTATTACACTTTATCTTCCACAGTGGTGACTGAAAACACAATGTTACATCAATGTGGATTTCTTTGATTGTTTACATGCCAAACGTCTCGTTTAGACAAATAAACAGAATATCCTCCAAAAATCTTCTCATTTAAATTAGTGCGTAAAGATGGCACTAATTTGAGGCTCAACACTGACCTCCATAACGGGGAGAGGAAGGACATTTATTGCCAGTTAGTTCACTCTGAATGTGGTGCTGTAGAATACGGCTGTGATTTCCAGACCTTATATCACTACATCCCTCCGCTTTGCAATTAGACTTGTTGGTTGCACAGTCATAGCTAAAAAAAATTCCACATGGATTTTGCTGCCGCCACCCCATCATTGAAAATCAATTGGACAACGTTATTCCATGTGACACAATTATGAAGAAAAATGTAAGCTTACAGGGAAAAATTTTAGGCTATATAAATTATTTTCAAGAAATCTAATGGAAATGCAAAATAACATTATTAACTGGTTAGCATGTTTCTAAAAACGGCTTCAGTTATGTTTCGTGAAAAATTGTGTTTGTTTTTGATTTTGGTTCTGTATAATCAGTGGCTTATTAAAGTATGGGTGGCACGGGACAGCCACACTAAATAATTCAGAATAGTGATTATGGCCCAAGCCGGTCAGTCCATTAGGGGCGGCATTTATGAAACTTAAGGGGCACACGCTTCATAAATTCCACATTATGTACACAGTGGGACATTATTTATGTAATTAAAGGGGCGCACACTCTAGACACTAAGGGGAAACCTGGTTGTTGAAGTCTAATGCTGACTACCTGCTATGGATGCCATCCACCCTCTCTGCCCAGGGTTCCAAAAGGTCTTTGACTGACACTGCATGTAACATTTCTAATCACTGGTGTTAATTTTATCCAAACAAACATGAAAGGGAAAAGCGACTAAAATCAAAGGCCATGATTTCTCTACAGACCTTCCTCCACAGGCAATTTGTTTCTTTTTCACTCACTAGCAAGTTACTAGACCTTAACATTTCTTTATTACCTCCTTGTCATGTCTTCTAACTCCTGACTCTCTCCTTGCACCAGTCAGTCTTTGTACAAAACTGTTATTTCGACTCTGGACTCAAGTTAGTTCTCTGGCCTTGGGGCAGTATTTAACCTTTCTAGGGGTTACCCTGGGCATCATCAGTCGAGAAGCCCCAAAAAGCTCTTCCTGTTTAAAGTATTTCCCCTCTTTAGGACATATGAGTTGGATTTTCGGTACAGGCTTCTGGCATTACTACATTGCTGAGTTATCAGGAGCTCTTAAAAGATCACTTCATTAAGGTAGCATGTGTTAAATGGGTCCACGTTTCCACTGACCCCATTTAAGTAAAGTGTTGACTGGAGTCTCTTGTCAGCCTTAACAGGCCTTTCTCTACTTCTCTCTGTTGTACTGAGCAACAGAGATAGTTGGGTAGGGCAAATATGGAACGAAATGTGAAAGAATGAACCATAGGTGAGCTTGTGTTACTCATTCTGGCAATTTGTCTTTCTTTTTATTCCCTCTTCATGGTACATGATGGTGCTTTTATGACCTTCTTTATCACACCTTCTCCATAGGTCCGTTTGATGATTACTGATACTGCAAGACACAAGCTTCTAATCCTGTCGGGACAGTGCTTTGAAAACTCAGGAGAGCTTATTCTACAATCTGGCGCATTTTCGTTTAAAAATTTCATAGATATTTTCACGGATCAAGAGGTAAGATGACTTTTCAAGAATGAGAGGAAACAGTGGTGGGAACTTCCATCAGCATAACTTGGCTGATCCACGGTCAAAGCCAAAACAAATTTCAGTGGGGTGGCATTTGGTTTGCATGGTGGCACCAACATGTGATTATAATACACATAAGAACCCCAGTACATTCAATTCAATATAAAAATGTTTGAAAATGCATACATAGCTGACAAAAGCAAACAAAACTTCTTACATAATGCAGATGTTGCTTTTGTCAAGCATGAGTAAAGGTGCACATGGAAGTGCACATCAAGTGATCACTCATACAGAAAACCAAACATACAGCATTGAATATACCATTCAGGGCACAAAATATCATACAATGTTGTCACTTGTTTCAGAGACACTTTCACGTCACGTGAGACGACAACAGCTTATGCAAAGAGATTTGGAAAAGTCCTGAGTGGTTATGTCAGACACATTTCTTGTAGAGAGAACGAAACGATATTTACTCACGGGCAGTTATATGTTGCGTTGTCACGATGTAATTCCAAACATGGAATCAAAATTCAATGTGATATTGATGAAAAGGTAAAAGCGAAAAGAGATCAAATACAGTGGAATCTCGGTTTGCGAGCATAATTCGTTCCGGAAACGTGCTCGTAGTCCAAAGCACTCGTATATTAAAGTGAATTTCCCCATAAGAAATAATGGAAACTCAGATGATTCATTCCACAACCCAAAACTATTCATATAAAAATGATTAATACAAAATATAAAGTAAAAATACATAAAACAAATTAACCTGCACTTTACCTTTGAAAAGAATCATGGCTGGTGTGAGTGTGTTTCTAAACTCTTGTGGGATTACACCCAACGGGACGACACATGGAAGAGCGTTCCAAAGCAATCGCAGTCTCCCTGCGCTTTAGCAGTTCAGCGAAAAAACGAATCCGAAAAGATCGCGGACATGCTATAAGTGCCTGCCGTCGATGGGTGATACAAGGAACATTATAAATGCACAAGGTACAGTACTAGTAGACCCTGCCTGACTGCTGTGTCTGTGTATAGGAGAGTGGTAGATCCCACTACAATAAATAACCGTGCTGTTCCTGTTTCAAGCTGAATAAAGCTGGTGTTGCTAAAGTACAGTGCTGAGACACAGCTTGCAAGACGGGGACTCGCACGTCACAGCGCGCGCACACACACAGTCACAATGCTGTATTAACAGTTGTGACAGATTTAGGGTTCCCATGACCCCTTGAACCCTCAGACCACACGTTAGACACCAGGTAAAAGTCCAAATATTATATTTATTAGGACAAAACGTGCACAAAGCACCCTCTTCTCCACAATCTTCAAATAAACACAATAAACAATAAATCAATAAATCAATAATCCTCCTCACTCCCAGACACGTTGCCACCCTTCCACCCAGCTCAGCTCGACGTCTGGGATTTCCCATAGTCCTTTTATAGTCCTTGACCTGGAAGTGTTTCGCCCTTTCTGTCCACGTGACTAGGAACACTTCCAGGTCATATAAAAACTCCACTTCTTCACCCCGGAAGCACGTCGTTCCTTCCGGTCATGTGTTCATGACGCACTTCCGGGTTATAGGGCACATAGCACTCTGTGGGCCTCCCTCCAGCGGCTCCTAGTGGTCCCCATGGTATCCAGCAAGGCTGTTTATATAAACTGCAATGTCCATATGGCCCTGCTGGAATTTGGGGCACTTCCATATTGTTGGGAGAGCTCCATCTAGCGGCTTGGAGGTGTGGACCGGAATATTTGGCCAGCCATCCCTCACACAGTATACGCTCGTACAGATGTTGACTATATGAGTGAGGCACGCCGACTCAGACGGAGAATAGGAGACGATTGCCCACAATCCCGCAGCGAGAGAGAGAGAGAAGAACCATCAGCTCAGTTGTGATCACATGACGCTCAGCAGACAAAGCGTATACATACTAGATAGACAGATAGATAGATAGATAGATAGATAGATAGATAGATAGATAGATAGATAGATAGATAGATAGATAGATAGATAGATAGATAGATAGATAGATAGATAGATAGATAGATAGATACTTTATTAATCCCAAGGGGAAATCTATTTATACTACTCGTATTGCAAGACCTTGCTTGTTTATCAAGTCAAAATTTATTAAAAATTTTAGCTCGTCTTGAAAAACACTCGTAAACCAAGTTACTCGTAAACCGAAGTTCCACTGTATATGGACATAGGTGATATGACAGAAGTGCGCTGCGTGAAATGCAGATCACGCGGCACGGCAGCAACACCAAGTCAGCAGCTGGTCGAGCAAAGAAGAGGGAAAAAAAAAAAAACTATGTGTTCCCCATTGTTTCCCATTGTATCACTGTTTAAGACCGCGTCTCCTTGGGGTGCGTTCAGCCCCCCTCTTCACAACGTGAGCGGTAGAGATGTGAAGTGGCTGGCGCATAGCGCAGGCAGGGGGCTAGCTGGGCAAGTGAAGCAAGCAGGGGACAAAGCCCCCTAGTCAATAAAAAAATAAGAAATACAGTGGTACAAACTACTTTGTTCCTGCACAGCGCTCCTCACCAAGAGCAGACGCAGAGCACAATGACAACTCTCAATGCCTTGAGAATTGTTACACTGTCCTCCCACAATGGCTGCTTGGTTTGCATCCTGCCCTACCAGAGCAGGTCTTTCCTCTCTCTCTCTCTCTTTAATGGCTCTTGTCCAAGTCCTGTGCCAGATGTTTTACTTCATGGCAAGCACTTACCCACCAGACGACTCATTAAAATAAAAATGAATTGGAAGCCGAGAATAGGGAATGTGTGCAGTCTCAAACAGCACAGATCGTTTTGTTATTTGTTTTTGTTCCACAATTGTATGAACTCCCTAAAAACAGAGACAGAGCAATCTTTATCCCATAATAATTACTTAATATTAAATATTACGGCATTAGATAATCACACTTGATTATATCAGAGTATTCTGAAACTTTTTTCTTATTACTTTAAATTATTCTATAACTGTATAATGTGAGATTTACAAGTGCACTTTAAAACGCAAAACTGCCAATGCAACAAACCAGCTTAAAGGCACTTGACATTTCTTGTTTGAACATTTGTACTCGTCAGGAAGTGCAGTTATTGTGGTGTCAAATGAACATTTCATTAACGCAGGCACAGCTGTGTTCCCTGTCAATTACTTAATGGTGCATAAATAGAAAAGGAAATAATAATCTGTTTGGCAACATCTTTACTCTAGCATGCAAATGTCTTCTGGCTTACTTCAGCTTTTGCACCAAAACACAAGGTTTGCAATTTTTTTTCTGCTGTTTTTGTTTGAAGTCATCAGATCTGTCTTCAGTTATACCTTTAGTGTCTGTTCACACAAGCTACACCTTACTTTGCTGTCTCTCTATTATAAAAAAAATTTTTGGTGGAAGGGAGACCAGGGAGACGAGACATGATCTTCTCAGAAGACATTTAAAAGACCCACGAGATGAAAGAGATTGGCCACGGAGCGTCTCGCGGGGACCTTAAACATAAGACTTGGTGCCAAGAGATTGCAATTTAACGTCCCGCAAGAGACACTTTAACGTCACGCGAGACAAGGCAGTGAGACAACATTTAAAACAAGTTCACGGACATCTAACCAAGCAGTTGTTGGAATGCTTTTGGTAATCAGACATCATGTGCTCCCAACTCTAAAAACAACGACAAGCGACAAGCAGAACACGTAGCTTGCCAGCAGCAGCAGTTGGAAGCCAGCAGATGATCCAACTGCAACTCCTTAGCATGTGTTCAACCTCCCCTTCACAACATGGGTGGCAGAGACACAAAGTGGCAAAAGGACAGCTGCTGTACAGGCTTTTAAATGATCGACGTGCAGTGTGACAAACTTAACAGGCAACTCGCCAGCAGCAGCAACAAGACAACATTATCCGACTGCATCTCCTTAGCAGCACAACTCCTGGTCCAGGCGTTGGTTTTGTCAGGGCTGGACTACTGCAATTCTCTTCTGGCAGGGGCACCGGCCAGTGTTACCAAGTGGCTGTGGATAATTCAAAGTGCAACAGCAAGTCTGGTTTTCAATCTGCTGAGGTGGGCGCATGTCACTCCTCTCTTCAGATCACCACACTGGCTTCCTGAAGTGGCACATATTAAGTCCAAATCCTTGATGCTTGCCTACAAAGTGGCTAGTAGGTATGCACCTATATGTATGGAGACAGGTTCTATTCTCCTTCTCGACCACTCGGATCTGTTCATGAACAGCATCTGTTGCTGCCACCTATGTGTAGGTAGATAGATAGATAGATAGATAGATAGATAGATAGATAGATAGATAGATAGATAGATAGATAGATAGATAGATAGATAGATAGATAGATAGATAGATAGATAGATAGATAGATAGATAGATAGATAGATAGATAGATAGATAGATAGATACTTTATTAATCCCAAGGGGAAATTCAAATACTCCAGCAGCAGCATACTGATAAAAACAAAACAATATTAAATTAAAGAGTGATAATAATGCAGGTATAACAGACAGTAACTTTGTATAATGTTAACGTTTACCCCCCCAGGTGGAATTGAAGAGTCGCATAGTTTGGGGGAGGAACGATCTCCTCAGTCTGTCAGTGGAGCAGGACAGTGACAGCAGTCTGTCGCTGAAGCTGCTCCTCTGACTGGAGATGACACTGTTCAGTGGATGCAGTGGATTCTCCATGATTGACAGGAGCCTGTTCAGCGCCCGTCGCTCCGCCACGAATGTCAAACTGTCCAGCTCCGTGCCTACAATAAAGCCTGCCTTCCTTACCAGTTTGTCCAGGCGTCCCTTTTCTTTATGCTGCCTCCCCAGCACACCACCGCGTAGAAGAGGGCGCTCGCCACAACCGTCTGATAGAACATCTGCAGCATCTTATTGCAGATGTTGAAGGACGCCAGCCTTCTAAGGAAATATAGTCGGCTCTGTCCTTTCTTGCACAGAGCATCAGTATTGGCAGTCCAGTCCAATTTATCATCCAGCTGCATTCCCAGGTATTTATAGGTCTGTACCCTCTGCACACAGTCACCTCTGATGATCACAGGGTCCATGAGGGGCCTGGTCCTCCTAAAATCCACCACCAGCTCCTTGGTTTTTCTGGTGTTCAGTTGTGTAGTATCAACTCTCAGTCCAGATTCTTTTCACGTGTAGCTCCCTGCTGGTGGGACGCCCTGCCCACCTCCATTCAAAATTCTGACACTCTCAATGTGCTGAAGAAGCATTTGAAGACTCCTGTTAGCTAAATTTCTGTCAAACTAATACTGTATTAGCTGTTAGGTTTTTATAACCTAGGAATTGTAATGATCTTGTATTTTGTTCTGAGTTGTATGCTTAAGATGATCAATTTTGTACCCTTGTCCCCACACAGTCCCCAGACTGATGTTACTTGATTATGATGAAATCTTTTGAAAGTTGCTTTGGATAAAAGCATCTGCCAAGCAAATAAATGTAAATGTAAGAAGACTAGAAAGGGCAACTACCAAGAGACATACAAGAACTCAGCAGGAGATACAAGCTACACTGGTTAAGACTGGAGAGCCTGTACGCATAGCAGCTGCTGCCCGGGTGCTTCACCAGTCACAGTTTTATAGAAGGGTGGCAAAGGGAAAGCTGCGGTTAAAAAAAATGCACATTACATCTTGGCTAGAGCTTGCCAGAAGGCATGTGGGAGACTCTGAAGTCAGATGGGACAAGGTTCCACAATGTTATGGGACCAAAGTTGAGCTTTTTGGCCATCAGTCTAAACATCATATTTGAATTCTTACAGTTCTCAATGGTCCAAAAAACATGTCATTCACATTACCAGTAGACTGACATTTGTCATACCAACTTTAAAATAGTGTTACAAGAAGGAATTCTTCTTTGTCAAGGCACATAATACAAAATTTTCTTTGCATGAAGCACATTGACCGTAATACAAAGTATTCTTTGCTCCTCTGTTACAGATTGGATTCAATGTATGTGGTAATGGTAGAAATGCAATGAGATACTAACCACTTGTCCATGGCCAGTGAAACTGCATTTAGCATACAGTGCTGCCATGGCACTATACACAGTGTACTCCCACCTCATTGATTCAACTTCCTCATCATCCCAAAAATTGTCACATCCTTGTGCTGCACCTGTTATTTACAATTCAAAACTTCAAACTACCGCCTTGGTCGCTTCATCTCTTAAGATTGTCTCTGTCATACCTTCCACTTTCTCCATATCTTATGCCGTATGTGTCTTTGCTATCAGTCATCTCTCTCTTTGACTGTTTCATAGGTTGTGATAGAGGTGGCGGTGTCATGGGGAATGTTCATTATATTTCTGTACCACAGATGCAAAATCTCTCAGTGATGCGTCAATGGCGCTGTTTATAGGCTATGTCTCAGATTACATAATGAGCACGGTATAACACTCTCTCCACAGAATTCACGCTTGGAAGAAATCAACTAATTTTACTACACAGTCATGTGGCAACCCATCACAAACATGAAATTGGGTTGCAAACCATAGTTTAAGAAACCCATCCACTTATCAAGATACCTTTGTGAAAACAATGATCTTTTCATACTACAAGACAGCCTATATCCAAATAATATAAAGGACACCTTATTCCTGTTTCTTGCAATGTACAACTTTCTCACTGGTTTTAGATCTATCTGATATACTTTAACAAAAACAAAAAGCACATTTTATATTGATGAACATCTTTAAACTTCATTTAAATGTCTTCTTTGCTTCCCCCAGATTGGTGAACTACTGAGCACGACACATCCAGCAAACAAAGCCAGTCTGACTTTATTTTGTCCAGAAGAGGGGGACTGGAAGAATTCAAGCTTGGACAAACACAATCTGCAAGACTTCATCAATATCAAATTGAATTCCCCATCTATCCTACCTGAAATGGAAGGACTTTCAGAATTCACTGAATATCTGTCTGAATCTGTGGAAATTCCCTCCCCATTTGACATCCTGGAGCCTCCAACCTCTGGTGGCTTCCTGAAACTCTCTAAACCGTGCTGCTATATCTTTCCTGGTGGAAGAGGCGACTCTGCACTTTTTGCAGTCAATGGGTTCAACATGCTTATCAATGGAGGGTCGGATCGCAAGTCATGTTTTTGGAAGCTTGTACGACACTTGGACCGAGTAGATTCAATACTTCTGACCCACATTGGAGATGACAACCTCCCAGGAATCAACAGCATGCTGCAGCGCAAAATTGCTGAAGTAGAAGAGGAGCAATCACAAGGATCAACAGCAAATAGTGACTGGATGAAAAATCTAATCTCTCCTGATTTAGGAGTTATATTTCTTAATGTTCCAGAGAACCTCAAAATCCCAGAGCCTAATTATAGAATTCGGAGAAGCATTGAAGAAGCAAATCTCACATTGCAATATTTAAACAGATTATCTTTGAAGGCCGAACCACTATACAGAGGAGTGGGTAATACCATAGATCCGATTATTCTTTTTCAGAAAATGGGAGTGGGTAGACTAGAAATGTATGCATTAAACCCTGTAAAAAATAGCAAAGAGTTACAATACTTCATGCACCAGTGGACTGGCAGCAGCAAGGAAACTGCTTCAGTATTGCTACCAGATGGGAAAGAATCTGAGATTCCAGTCTCTCACCTGACTTCCATTTCATCTTTGATTGTATGGCATCCCACTAACCCAAGTGAAAAGATTATTCGCGTTCTGTTTCCAGGCAATGCAACTCAGCAAAGTATCTTAGAGGGTCTGGAGAAACTCCGACATCTAGACTATCTCAAACAACCAGTGGTCACGCAAAAGGAACTTAAAGAAAACACAGGAGCCCAGAGTTTAAAACAAGCAAAGACAAAACACAAAACAGACAGCAAAGAAAGCCTAAAATCAATATCAAGACCATCTTCTGTCAAAGGAGTCAGGAAAGAGTCAAAAGAAGAAACACCAGAAGTCCAAAAATCAACTATAGAGGCACAGCAAGAAAAGCCGCACAAGGAAGACAAGAAGGAAAGGCCTCTTGTCAAAAAGGAAAAACCAAAGGTGGTGGCATCAGACAAAGAAGTGCAAGGAAAACCAGAGCAGCCAGCCAAGGTAGAGAGTTCTGAGAAACAAAAGACTGAGATCAAGTCCAGAGTTGCAAAAGAAAAAGTGGTCAAAAAGGAGCCGAAAGTTCAGAAAGTTGAAGAAAAGAAAAAAGAAGAAAAGGAGGTAAAAAAAGAAGGCATCAGGAAAGAGGAAAAAGTCATCACTGGCAAAGAAGAGCAGATTGTAAAAGAAGGAATGAAAAAAGAACTTAAAAAAGAACTAAAACGTGATGTGAAGAGGGAAGGAAAGAAAGAAGTAAAGAAGGAGATACCAATGAAGGAAGCAAAAAAGGATGAGAAGAAAGACGAGGTTAAAAAGGATGTAAAGAAACTCTCTAAAGACACAAAAAAAGCAGCTGCTGCACAAGGAGATGCCAAAAAACTTGTGCCAAAACCAAAAATACAAAAGAAAGAAGAGGCTCCAAAGAAGGAGGTGGGCAGTATGGGAAAGCCAAAAGACAAAGCTAAGACTAAACCTCTCAAGAAAGACAGTAAGCCTAGTGAAGCCAGGCCACTGGCCACTGCCGCTGCTTCTGCAGCAGCAGCAGCAGCAGCAGCAGCAGCAGCAGCAGCAGCAGTCAGTGAGCTAGATAAAGAAGTGACAGCCGCCACTGTGGAAGTTCTGGAAGCAGAACGGTCACTAATGTCTACACCTGAAGATCTCACCAAAGACTTTGAAGAACTCAAGGCACAAGAAATAACTGATAATGTTATGACCATGCCATCTGAACAGTCTCCAAATATTTTCGATGAGCCAGTTGTTATAGTCCACCGGGAAGACATAGTGGCCAGCAAGACCTCTCCAGAAACTGGGCCTGTTGAATCTCCAGATGAGGGAATAACAACCACTGAAGCTGAAGGAGAGTGTGAACAGACTCCAGATGAACTAGAGGCTAAGGAAAACATTAACGAAGATGATAACAATGAAAAGTTTGAAGATGAGGGTACAGGCTTTGAGGAGACATCTGAAATGGGTGACTATGAGGAGAAGACAGAGACTGATGGTGTAGAGGAAGAAAACAAGGAGGCCAGTGTTGAAAGTGCATTCATTTTGAAGGGGGAAATAGCTGGTGCCAGAGCAGATGACTTCATTGATGCACACAAAGACAACCAAATGTCATTTATAACAGACAAGGAAACCACCAAGGAATATAAACAGACAGATGATGATTTGGAAGAAGTATCTGAGAAAGAAGAGACTGAAGAAGAAGAGACAGAATGTGATAAAAAAGATATGAAACATGTAAAAGATAAAGAATCTGAGGAAGACCATGACAGTGACCATATTGATGTAAAAGTGAAAGACACCTTGCCAGTCGCAACTCCACCCAAACTTTCTGCACCTCAGTCTCCTGCTATGGAACATGCATCTATCCATGATGAAACACTTCCTTTGGGATCTGAAAGTGAAGCCACTGCCTCGGATGAAGAGAACAGAGAAGAACCACTAGAGGAGTTCACTGCAACTTCAGGCTACACACAATCTACGATTGAAATTTCTAGTGAACCCACACCTATGGATGAAATGTCAACACCAAGAGATATTATGAGTGATGAAACAACCAATGAAGAATCTGACTCTCCATCTCAAGATTATGTCAAGTTCAAAATGACAGAGTTTTCAAATGGTTTTGATAGAACCAAACTCTCACCTCTTCCTGCTAGTTCCAATGAATCATCATCAGACTATTCAAAAACAGGTGCCACAGAAGGTAGGGATTACCAACATTCTGCTTCAACAATTTCACCACCTTCATCAATGGAAGAAGATAAAGTGTGCAAGATACTAGAACGTGAAATACATGCCGCAAAGGATAAGGAAGAAGAATCTGAATTAACTTTTAGTACTCCAGACAAATTAACACTTGATACTAAAATTAGTCCAGCTACTCTGTCACCACTAGCTAAAACTCCAACAAGTGAACGAAGTGTAAACTTTGATTTGACTCCAACTGCAATTGCCAAACCTATTGAAATGGGGATTACGTCTACTGAAGTTACTGGTGAAACAGTTGAACCTACTATTAGCCCTGATGATAAAACATTAGAAGTTGCCTCTCCTCACTCTACTCCTGGAAGTGCAGGACATACTCCTTTTCATCAGTCACCAGTAGAGGAAAAGACCAGTAATCTGCCTGTTAATGCTGAAGAAAAAATCACCAGCCCAACTATAGTGGCACCACTTAGTGGACAAGAGAAACTCTTAGATGATAGAATCAGTCCAATGGATGAACCTGTACCAGATGCTGCTTCACCCTTTGAAAAGGTTCTTTCTCCACTCCGCAGTCCACCACCAATTGGGTCTGAATCTTCAATGGAAGGCATTTTGGATATTAAACCACACTTGGACAGTGTTGAGCTACCCACCAAGAGCAATAATGAAGATAACAAATCACCAACTAGCTTGAATCCATTTCTTGATTATTCTTCGGAAAGTTCGTTTAGCTCTTTACAAGAGAAACAAAAGATTTTGGATGTGGAACCTTGCCTCAAAGAAGAGAAGACATATGAGAGTGCAATAACTGCAAGTAAAATGCAGGAACCTTATCATTCAGTGAAGCCTCCATCAGATATATCTCCAATTTTACCTGAGTCATGTCAGTTTGGATCATTTAAAGAGGAAAGCAAGATGTCAATTTCTGAAGGAACCACTTCAGATAAATCAGCCACTCCTGTTGATGAGGTGGTGGCAGAGGATACATTTTCACACATAGAGGGTGTAGCTTCTGCCTCAACTGCTTCCCTTGCCACAAGCTCCTTCCCAGAACCAACAGCAGATGATGTGTCTCCTTCACTACATGCTGAGGTTGGCTCACCACATTCCACAGAAGTGGACGATTCCTTATCTGTGTCTGTTGTACAAACACCAACTGCATTCCAAGACACCGAGATATCACCATCTAAAGAAGAATGCCCAAGACCGATGTCAATTTCTCCAGATTTTTCACCAAAAACAGCCAAATCAAGAACACCTGTTCAAGAGATGAAGTCTCCAGAACAATCAACCATGTCTGTAGAATTTGGCCAGGAATCTCCAGATCATTCTTTAGCACTGGATTTTAGCAAACAGTCTCCAGAGCACCAAGCCCTTAGTGCCAGTGCTGTTCACGTCACAGAAAATGGACCCACAGAAGTAGAGTACAGCCCTACTGATACTCATGAACTGGCATTTTCAGAAAAATCAAACATTCTTCAAGACAAAACAATGCCTTTCCAAGACACTGATTCACCTCACATTTCAGCTTCTCCGTCAGAAGCCTCTCAGTCAACATCATCAGGTCGTACGCCTTCACAAGTAGCTTCTCCACTGCGTGAGGAACATATTTTGGATGCCTCTGAACCATCCCACATTTCATTATTTGGGCTTGGAAGCTGCACTAGTGCAGAAAGTGCAACACTTAAAGCCGAGGAATTTTTACCACATCAAGATAAATCTCCAGTCACACCAAAACCAGCTTCCAGTACTTACTCTCCTATTTCTCCAGATTCATCACTTGTATTAGGAGGTTCAGCTGCACCAGAAGGTTTGCCTTTTGAGCCTGAAGAAGTCCAGCAGAAGCAGAGCAAGTCCCCCATTAACCTAAAGAGTCCTTCTCCTGAAGTGGAAAGCTATTCTACTTTTCCTATACAACGTTCAGATGAGCCCTTGAAAAAAGAGGAGTCTCCTGTTAGTCCTAAGGAAGCATCTCCCTTATATTCACCATTGTCATCTCATTCTTCATTTTGTGCAGAAACATCTATAAAACAGGAAAGCTCTCCAGTTAAAATAGATGATGCTAGTCCAAAAGAAGCTAAATCCCCTATAACTTCAAAACCAACGTCTCCAGCATATTTGTTTGGCTCTCCCGAGTCATCGTTTGCCCTCAGAAGTCCAGCACCACCTGAAACACTGTCGTTACAAACCAGTGAATTGTCACCTGAAAATATCAAGTCTCCTCAAAGTCATAAACAACCGTCTTATGACCATATATATTCTCCCGATTCAGGTGACCGTAAAGAAAAAAGCAGTCCATCTGATTATTCATCAACATATTTGTCATTACAGAAATCAAAATCTGAAGTGGAAAAGCAAGAGACAAAACTTCAAGACACAATGAAAAGCATGGAGAAATCCCCGGGCGAGGATCAAAGAAAGCAGGCTCTTTCACCTAAATCTAGAAGTGATGTTGATTTATGCTTGGTGAATGCATGTGAATATAGGCATCCTAAAACGGAACTCTCTCCATCGTTTATCAATCCAAGCCCTCTGGAATATTTTGCAAATGAGGATGATTCCCAAAAAGATGAGAGGCCTTTAACTCAAGCAAGTGGAGGACCACCCCCATCAGGAGGAAAACCACACTCTAGACAGTGTGATGAAACTCCACCAACTTCAGTCAGTGAGTCCTTGCCTTCTCAAACAGATTCTGATGTTCCTCCAGGAACCGAAGAATGCCCCTCTATTACAGCAGATGCGAACATTGATTCTGAAGATGAATCTGAAACCCTTCCAACTGACAAAACTTTAACCTACCGGCATGCCGATCCCCCACCAATTCCGCTGAGAGACCCAGCTCCATCCCCTCCTTATCCTGATGTCTGCATGGTGGACCCTGAAGCTATACCCTCAGACCAGACAGTGGGGAAATCATTGAAAAAAGATGCCAAGGATAAAACTAAGATCAAGAAACAAACCGTCAAGACAAAGTCATCATCACCAGCACGAAAAAGTGACAAGCCAAAACTTTCAGGAGTGAACTCAAAGACTATGGCTGTTAAAGACTCATTAGACAAGGTTTCCAAAACAGGTTCTCCAAAAAAGAAAGACAATTTAGTAACCAAGTCAAGTGCCAATGGAGATATAAACCATGTTGAGGAAAAGGATGCAAAGAATGCTACTAATACTTCCACTTCAAGGGTTACAAAAAGTGCCACTACAGGTAGGTGTAATTAATGAATATTACCATATTTAACCCTTCACTATTCTACAGTGAGGGAAATCATTTCTAATCAGAATATATATATATATATATATATATAAAAAACTTTTTAGCTTAATATAAAGATGGTTTTTAAAAAGTGTACTAAAAAGTAAAAAATAAGTCTCTCATACATCACTCGTAAAATAAAAGCATGGGCGCTTTTCATCAATCAATAAAATCTTAGCAAAAGCGCCCACGCTTTTATTTTACGAGTGATGTATGAGAGGCTTATTTTTTACTTTTTAGTACACTTTTTAACTTAATATAAACTTGTTTTTAAAAAAATATTTTTTTATACATATATTTTGTTCTCTGGTCATCGGCGTGAGCAATAATTAGTGGTTTTCAGCTGTAATTATTAGTATGATGAAATAAAGTTGTAAAGCACAGGATAGGAATTTTTCATATTTTTTTTCATATTTTTCATATTTTCATATTAGGACAGAACATTTATAGTTTGTCGTTAAGTTAATGGAACATTTCAATCATTTGAGGTTTTCATTATAACCTCGGTTATAATTTATTCCATTGTAAATGAGCAGCTACTAGCCTACTAGGGTACTGGCACTTGGACATGACATTGACATTTGACATGTACTCTAAAAACGTGTAAGCCGTGTTACTAAATTTTTATTTTTCATTAAATTTTACTAGCGCCATTCTATTGGTGAAATCTTTAACTATTCTTCATATGAAATTTTCATTTCTTAATTAACATGGATTAATTGATCAATTAGTGAAACTGATTATTGATTCACGTATTGTCATCGGAATTGAGTAAGTGTGCAAAAATTCAAGTCATTTGGACAATAGGAAGTGGGTTAAATATCGATTACAAGATTTGTACCAGACAACAAACAGGTGAAGTTAAAATAAGCGTGGTAATAATAATAATAATAATAATAATAATAATAAAAAAACGGACTCCATCCCATAATTTTTTTAAACCAGACAGCAACTTAGGTATGGCTGAGAGCTATTTACAATAAAAACATCAACAAAACCTGAGTAACCAAAAAGTCTGAATTAGTGTAAGCTGCCCTAACTCATGGAGCTCAAAAAAAATGTACTGATTTATTTCATGAAGTAGAAGTGCATAATAAACAAGAATAATTTAGGCAGATATTTGAAATTTAAAAATGTGTGCTTCAACTTAAATGTCTAGAGCCTAAAAATTCTTGATTGTGATAGAAATTTCTCATTTTCACCCTCTGATAGTGGTCCACAGAGAGACAGATCCATAGCAAAAGATCAAAAATCAAAAATAACATTCATAATCACTGACCTTAAAATAATCTAAAACGAAACCCCACATGCTTGTTTGAATTTTTTTTTTAATTTTTTACCTCCTGGGACTGGTAATTAGATGGTCAACACTACTGGTAAAGAACCAAATATCAAAACATTACCATATTTATGATCAGCATCCTCGGAATAGCACAACAGTTCACCTACCTATTTCACTGATCACCATTTTTTTGAAATTCTGTGAAAAGGAGTAACTTTGACCTCTCGTGTTCCTTTAGGGGGCGAAACCCTGAGAGTGGTTGATGTGGCCTGCACACCTTCAAGTCCTTCTAATTGTCTTTGTTGTAGACACCTATCAGTCCACTCTTTATCATAAGGGTGTAATTTCCTATACAAAATATGGTCCAACAATTGCCTAACAATGTGGGGTTTTAGGTTCTAGAGAGCCAAAAAGCTCAACATCTTGCATAACTAGACATCAAAATGAGTTCAACAGTATATCGTATATCTGAGTTTTCTCATACCAGTGAGTCAGGAGGCACCCAACATAAAACACAAGTAATTTCAAGACATTTATAAATAACTAGCCATGTGCGCCCAACTACGTTGCGTGTGTTAAAGTTGTCTGTGAAGGGCTCCCTGTTTAAACGCGGATGCCAGTCGTGAACTGGGCCCTTCATCGCACAGCATTATGATTTTTTATAAGGGAAACAAAATTACAAAAGAAAATCTTTGGACATTGATTCAATAGGAACGGCCTACTCAGAATCACTGTCTGAATAGTAATTATGTGATGGTGTAGGAGCATTTCTGCTTATCTCCATTCACAGTCCATCTCGTTTTCACGACGCTGTCGTTTCCTCTCACGATCTCTTCTCAACCTTTCTCCAATCTCGCAGGTTGCTTTGTGGCAATCCAAAGAGTAAGGCAATATACACGGAGCAGAAATAGGGATCACTTCACTGACATGTGAGCAAGCCACGGTACAACTGTGAGACACGCAGCACTCGCCGGCTACAACGTAACAATAATAATTTCCGGAACGTGCCGTTACGTTGTCATTCATTTTACCCACTGTCTTTCTTTCATTCATATGTTACGTAGGCACGTACCTTTTATCTTCAGCAATCTCATTCTCTAACCAGGCCTCAGGAGCCAACCAGCGTAACACTGTCCACCACCCCTTTCGTTATTCCGGCACATTGTTGACATCCGTGAGTAACAACAACGTACTAAACTGGAAGGTGGTCTACGCATGCGTGGAATTCGCGGACAAACAAAGATCAAGATCCAAATGAAGATTATATATAAAGATTAGTTAATTTAAAGCACAACAATTTGTTTAGTTTGAATGTCTGTGTTTTGAGGTGTGACTGGAGTACTACAGTCTTCAGTAGTATAAGCCTGGAGGAGATTCTTAATGCAATGCCTATGTTTTTGCTGTCTCTCTACTGCCATCTAGTGCTTCTTCTTCTAATTCATTCGCGGACAAACAAAGATCAAGATCCAAATGAAGATTATATATAGAGATTCTTATGAACACAATAATCCACTGCTGAACATACAGTAGCTAGTTAAGGTTGTACTGATTTAACACAAACTCTCATCTGTTCAAACTGCTGATAGTTTTTCACACTAGACATGCAAGTTTTCATGCCAGCTCCAGAGTTTAAATACAGAAATTAAATAATTTTAAGCCATTTGTGAGATATTTGTGCTCTATCCTGCCTTTAAAGAGTCCTTGGCAGTCTTTGTATTTGAATGTATGTGAATTATTTGGCTGAATATACCATAGCTACTGTATAAACAGCATTCCAAGCACAGCATTTTTCCACATTTTATTGGCTTGCAATATTGTATTGTGCCCTGCAGTGGGTTGGCGCTCTGCCCGTTGGTTTGTTTCCTGCCTTGTGCCCTGTGTTGGCTGGGATTGGCTCCAGCAGACCCCCGTGACCCTGTAGTTAGGATATAGCGGGTTGGATAATGGATGGATGGATGGAATATAGTATTGTATTGCAGTTAGGTTTTTGCGATGTTATATGCCAAAAAAGCTACAGATCAGCCAAAATAATTTAGTAATTATAAAAAAAAATCCATATAACTTATTTTTTACTTTGGGGTCCGTTATTGGTAGAGGAAAGTTTTGTAAAAATTCCATATATGAGTTATTCTGAATCAGTCTATACCTGCTTTGAACATGAGAACACTAATTTTTGCCTATTCATCTTTACAATATTTTTTAAGTTTTACAGTTTCACAGACTTGGTGTTTCTCTACACCCTGCTGATCATGTTTCAAAGAATTCTAAATTTTCATCCATCCATCCCGGACAGCTGTTTTATTAACAACCTTATCCCAGATCTGCCCTGACTGTTTGTTTGATTTCAAGGCCCCCTTTTTTTTTAGGTGCCCGGCTAGCAAAGTGTGCTACTTCTGAGAGAGTATTTAAATGGAGCACTTCACACAAACCTTAAATTACCCAAAGGTGGATTCTATCCATCTAATTTAAGCAGAAGAACATACACTTTCATGAACAACTGGAAACAATTCATTCCATCAGTCTTGTTTAGGGTGCCATGGTGGCGTTGGAGTATCACTGCTGTTCAAGTTCAAGTTCTGGGTGCTCCATGCATGAAGTTTGCATGTTCTCTCTGTGTCTGCATGGATTTCCTATCACACCCCAGAGACAAGCAGGTTAGGTGGACTGATGGTGTTAAACTGGCAATCTGATGTGTGTGTTCAACCTGTGATAGACTGGCCATCCTGACCTGGGATTGTTTCTGCCTTTGTGCCCATTGCTTGCTAGTATCTGCTATCCAGCTTCCCTGCAACCCTTCTCTTTATCTTGGAAGATGGATGAGTAGATAGATCTTGTAGGGATTCATTATTCCAAGGCCTTTGAACCCACTGTTCGTTGATCAGTTTCTCAAAATTCCCTGTCAGCTTTAAAGTTAAATTATTTGGGTGGTCACCCTTTGACTATATGAATTTATAAATTTAAGAGCCTTGGTTCAAATTGCTTTGAAATGTTATTTCATAAAGTATCTAAAGTTTACTGTGTCAAATCAATTTTGTCTAATCAGTATATAGGCCATCCATCCATCATCCAACCCGCTATATCCTAACTACAGGGTCACGGGGGTCTGCTGGAGCCAGTCCCAGCCAACACAGGGCACAAAGCAGGAATCAAACCCTGGGCAGGGCGCCAGCCCACTGCAGGGCACACACACTAGGGACAATTTAGGATCGCCAATCCACCTAACTTGCACGTCTTTGGACTGTGGGAGGAAACCGGAGCACCTGGAGGAAACCCACGCGGAGAACATGCAAACTCCACGCAGGGAGGACCCGGGAAGTGAACCCAGGTCTCCTAACTGCGAGGCAGCAGTGCTACCCAGTGTGCCCTGTGCTGCCCCACTATATAGGCAATTCTGATAATCCAGCATAGAACAACACAGATGCTAATGAACTGTCAGATATGTTGGAGCATTGGAAGGTGTTTTTATATGCACTGTTTATACAAAGTTACACTCATTCATCTGTTTATGGTAACATTAGTGAAATGTTATTTCAACAAAATCTCCAAACCCCACCTATCAGCCCTCCCGTATTGACAAGCCATACTTTGCACGCCAGTGACGTAAAGTGTTATGCCGTTTCATTGGATGAATATAAACTGCGCGTTTGTGTTGTTGATTTGTGTTGACAGATGTCTTATATGTCTGTGCTGCTGAATACTTTGATGTAATTTAGAAGACGGATTTTGAAATTTGAATGTACTGTATACTGTATGTGCAAAACTATAAATTTAAGTTACATTAAAATAGCATTTATTGTAATTACAAAAAGAGTAAGTTCATTAATCATATTTTATGGTGAGTCCAAAAGCAGATAATCCATTTTATGGGATGATAAAGCAGGAACACATGTGTACTATCAAAACATTTTCTCATCAGACATGATTTGCAGAGGGTTTGAATCTGGGCCTCCATGTGCCTGCATGGATGTTTCCCTAAGTACTCAACTTTTCTGCTCACATTTCAAATACTTGCAGGTTAGGCTGATTGGCAATTCCTAATTATTCCAGTATGACTGAGTGTAATTGTGTGAGCAAGTTACATTCCACAATAGTCTAGTTTGAGCTTTCTGCTCAGTGCCACCACAATAAGCTTTCACCTTCCATAACAGTAAAACTGGAATAGGCTGATTCAGAATAGATCCATCCATCCATTTTCCAACCCGCTGAATCTGAACACAGGGTCACGGGGGTCTGCTGGAGTCAATCCCAGCCAACACAGGGCACAAGGCAGGAACCAATCCAGGGCAGGGCGCCAACCCACCGCAGGAAAATGAATAGATGGATCACATTAACACCAATAATCCCTCTGGCCTTTACCCCTGTTGTCTAAACACACTCATTATTCATGGTGTTAGGAGAATCGGCTCCAGATGCTCATTTTCCAATCACAACTCTTGTTTTCTTTTCCAGGCCCTGGAAGCAATAAAACATTAGGAAGTGGAAATGGACCATCTGGATCCTCATTTTATCTAGACCTGGTTTACATTCCGAATCATTGCAATGCTAAGAATGTGGATGCGGAGTTCTTCAAACGTGTGCGGTCTTCTTACTATGTTATAAGTGGGAATGACACGACAGCTGAGGAGCCTAGCAAGGCTGTTCTGGATGCCCTGCTTGAAGGAAAGGCCCAGTGGAGTAATAACTTACAGGTAATGATGGAATTTGTTTTATTTTGATACTAACATCCCCACAGTGGTTTGTTCCTCATATCCCATTAATGATGCTCGTGATAATGATTATTACTTATCATTCATTGTTAGGTCAGTTTGGTCCATGCTTTTATTTTTAAATCCAGTATACAAACATTTCAAATCAGTTTAAAAAGGGAAAGGTGAGTGTATTCTATGAGTTAAGGAATAACCATTTTTATAATGTACATTAGACATTTTTGCTGATGGAGTGACACCTTGTGGTCTTCACTAGTATACTTGCCCAATAAATAAAAGTAGGCTTAGGTATATTGAATGTCCATCCATTATCCTAACACAGGAGTCTGTTGGAGCCAATCCCAGCCAACACAGGGCACAAGGCAGGAAACAAACCCCGGGCAGGGTGCCACCCCACTGCAGGGCACAGACACACACACACCAAGCACACACTAGGGACAATTTAGGATCGCCAATTCACCTAACCTGCATGTCTTTGGACTGTGGGAGGAAACCGGAGGAAACCCACGCAGACACGAGGAGAACATGCAAACTCCGCGCAGGGAGGACCCGGGAAGCGAACCCAGGTCTCCTTACTGCTAGGCAGCAGTGCTACCACTGCGCCACCATGCCACCCCATACTGAATGTGTTTCTCATAGAACCAATACATGAGAAAACAAGACAGGGTGTCATCTCAGCTTCCTTGTGTCTAAAAAGTTACTTTGCTGCCTTTGGAAATTTTTAAGTCTTGACATCAGTCCTCACCCAACAGCTTTTCAGTGTGAAACTACTGCAGCTCGTAGGATGCGCACAATTCTAAATAAGACAACAGGAGAGCTCATTTTGTGTTTAAACAGATATTATTCTGTACTAATGAGTAATGCTGATGCACAAAATCATTTTTCAAGTCAAATTTGCTGGTTTCACCAGTGACCTTATCACTGATAACTTTCTGTGTGGCAGGCTTAAACAAACATTTTTTTCCCCCACAGTGCCCCATGATGCTTTGTTAGGCCAGCGTAACATCACAGAGATGCAACAGACAATGTTGGATGGGACAGTCCCTCCAAGTATATAACACTGATCCTAATATCGGCTGTTATGCTGGATCAGCCACTTTACCAGATGAAATTCTTCTTCTAATAAGAACTGTTTTATTAGTATGATATAAATTGTCAGAAAACATGAATAAATTCAAAACATAAAACACATATGCAGACGTAAATTTGAAATGTGTTGGTCTATTCCCGTCTTAAAGTTAATGTCTTTTTGAATGGAGTTGTATGTAATACGTGATCTTTACACTTTAATAGCAATAATAATAATAATAATAATAATAATGCATTTTATTTATAGGGGCACTTTACATTAGCAGTAAATCTCTAAGTGCAACATAAAAAGTTTAAACAAAGGCAAAGCAAGATAAAAACCGAGATAAAACAATAATTATAGCATTCTTGTTAATAGTATTACCCAGAGTCCTGTGCAATAGATGCAAATAAGAAAGGAGTGAAGAATCAATGTGCTTTAAAAGTGTAACACTTATTTGGTAGCAGTGGCCGTGAGCAAGCGAGTACATCAAAGAAAGAGAACAAATAAAAACAAAGAGAGGTATGGAATCTGTAGAGTGCAAGCCTCACTGAATTCATGCTTCCTATTCTGATATTTAATTCTGTTATTTTACCTCAGGAAGGCAGGGTGGTGCAGTGGTTAGCATGGCTGTCCCATAGCTCATGTTTCTGTTTGTCCACAATAATCGGTCCAGCATAGTTGGCAGACACTTCTCTAGCCATCAGGGACACTTAAAGTACCACTGCACCATTATACTCCACTCAAAACTATTCTCCTTCTGCATTAACCTCAATGCATTTTGCAGAGTTCGGCGAGGTTACTGAACTTATCTGCAATTTTGCCTAACTCACTGCTCAGTACTATTAATGAAACTGAAAGAGGTTTGAGAATCTTTTGTTAAACAGTAACCGTGGACTTGGAAATGGCTTATAATGTTCCTTATTCTGCATTAATTGTTCTCACTGCTAATCAAACATAAGGACTAAACATTTTCTTTTCCATTTTAGGTGACCTTAATCCCCACCCATGACTCAGATGTAATGAGGGAGTGGTACCGGCAGACTCATGAAAAACAACAAGACCTAAACATCATGGTTTTAGCCAGCAGCAGTACCGTCGTCATGCAAGATGAATCTTTTCCTGCTTGCAAAATTGAACTGTGATGCCCATGACTCTTTTCATTGTAAACTCCAGTGAAAAATGAAAATGCCCAGTCAGGAATGAAGCCAGTACATGAAAGGACCCACCCAAAAAATAAATAAATAACAGCTACATACTCTCAGTGATGCAAGTCACTAAACTAACCTCGTCTCTGTTAGCCGCTAAAGCATCAGCTCCCAAAACAGATTTCAGACTAGTGCTGCACGATACCCGACGCAAAAGGCCGCTATAAGCCTTTGATGCCACTAAATGTGAAGGACCTCATAAGCAAATTGGTCCTGTAGGTCTGTGGTAAATGCAGTCCACGAGTGCCCGAGCAATAGTTTGAATCCTGTTTGGGGGCTAAATGATGTACAAAAATCAATTACCCCAAGGCATGCTCCCTAAGAAACAGCTTAAACAAACAGTGTTCCTTTCAGTCATGCCATCTTTCTGTTTAACCCTGAAAAGCCTGCATGACCATAAACATCTGAAAGCAGCAAAAAGGCTACTAAAATATAGCAAAGACCAAAGGATGAGGGAGTACACAGTTCTGGAAAATTTGCCTTAGAAAGTGACTTGAATGTAAAAAAAAAAAATCTAAAAAACTGAGAAAATGGATACTTAATGCACTTAATTTTGTAATGTGAAACAGCAGGTGTTTTAATTCAATGAACAAAAAAGTCAATAACAAACAGCCATTTAGGACAAACGTTTATACACTAGTGCTGAAGTTTGAGTGCGCATTTAGTTTGTGGTTCCACATTCCTATGATAATCTCAGCTGAATCGTTCATTTATTGATTGATTGGTTGCTTGCTTGATTCATGATTTGTAAGAGCCTTTTATAAATGACTCACAGCAAAAAAAAAAAAGAAAAAGCCTTTTAATCGGTACATACATGAAGAGGTTGGCTATGAGTAATTGAAGATTTGTTTTATTTTTTTGATTTTTTAATGTTATGATTAGAGATCCTTTTGGTTTCTGTGAATTTTACTAATGGACGGGGCAACATTTCAAGTCTGTTTTAATGTACAAAAAATGCACTTGTGTAACCATGATGGCAGCTGAAAGCCACGTAATGGGATTTTGTGAGTTTCTCATTTCTTGGACTTTTTGTGTTTTTAAATTTTTTTGTTGTAGTTGCCAAGTTTTTCTGTTTTGGTGTGTGTTACACAGCTGTCTCCCTATGGAGTGGCCTTGTTTGATCGCACTGTATTGTTCATTTCAATGATTGTTTACTATTGCATTTGTTTTGCACTCGTATGTTTGCACTTCAGTTGGACATAAGCCTTTTCGCCTAGAATCATCTTAATACAACAGATACGACAGATCATTTCAAGTTTAGTAGGAGACTGCCATTATTATAAGTTTCTTTTTGGCAATATTTGTGAGGAAAATGTTTGATTTTAAGACCGTTCTGGGACTGTGACATCTCCCAGGACCAAATTTCATTTCCTTGGCAGGTCACCAGATGGGGATTGCATGTTCTCCCCATTTTTTATTTAGTACTCTGGTTTCCTCCCTAGATTTGTGTATATGTTCAATTCACTTCTATTTCTAAAATGGCCTTTGTATTAGCAGGAGCACCCTCAGTGGACTACCATCCCATCCAAGGATGACTCCCTGTGAAAGTGGTAATGTGGAAAATGGGTAGACAGATCCGTAATATTTTAACAGTCTGTTTTTGACATGGTACATAGAAAATAATTTCTCTCATCCAGAACTTGTTGGCCATAAAATAGGGACTGTCTTCCCTTGACCCAGATCATTCTAAATTAGTACAGAAAGCAGACAGCAAAAGACACGTTTTCAAGTAGGATTTGTTTTTGTTTATAAACCTTCGGGAGATTAGTTTAAATTTATTACACACACTAAATTGTTACCCTTTACCTTCTGCTTTTTGCTGCCTGTAACAGTATTTCCAAAGAAAAACGACGAGTGACTCCAAATGTTGACCTCATTAGGTATTTCTTTTATGGAATGCTGTTTTCTGTTTTATCCAGTGCTGACCGATTTGTTTTTATTATATTAACTACACTCTTTAACAGAAATATGATGTCGAAAAACAGTTGGATGACTGAAAAGATTATCTTTTATAACTATATTAATCTGTCCAATTTGAATGATGTCAAAATTTTGAATCTGCACTTTTTTTATTTTACAATGGTACATTGAAGGAATGGAAGTCCTGATTGTAGTTCTTTATTTATAAACAATTTTGATTTTCAAAATGAGAATTTTTAGGATCATTAATTTGTATCTGAATGTGATTTTTATTTATTTATTTTTTAAGGAATGGCAAAAATGATGAGTAAGTTGATTTCTGGATGAATGGAGAGCCGATTGTACAAAATTATATGTTAACTTTAGTATTGTGTCTTCAGTCGAAGGAGATTTTTGCAAAGTTTTGATTATGCTGAAGAGTGCATGTCTGTGATGCACCTCAGGAAAGCGACTCTTTACAAGGCCACCTTGCCACAAGTGCTCACCTCCTCTATTTTTTTTAATGAACCTGTAGGGAATGAGCACATAACTTTTACATCACGTAGTCTGTGTTCAGATATGAGACACAGTCTACATAGATAAATGGAGTCTTTCTTTTCCAGATTTTTGCATTTGTATAAAGGTGTATTGATGGGCAGAGACATTACTGGGTGAACACAGCTGGTTGTGACCAGGATGGCAACTTTTTCTGACCTTGGGGTTCGTCTTAAACTTTCCACATGAGCCTGCAGTTAACAATACTTTAATGTGGGGCCATACCATTAAATACAACAGATTAGCATTTAAAGTAAATGCTTTCAGTGGGGGCTGCAAATGCAACCATGGGTGCTGTAGATCTCACTTTGAAAAGCTGTAAACTGAAATAAATGCTATATCCCACTCTTGTGTTTCAAGTTTTCAACCCACATAGTATTAATAAACTATTAAACAAGTAAAATCACCCAAGCTCCATAACACTTATAGAAGCATCTTTCAACTGTACCAAATAATAATCAATTTTCATCATAAGAGATAAAAATCTAAAGAGTTGCACCACTGAATACGTTGTCTAAAAAGCTTTCCGCTTTTAAAACTTCCAGAGAAAGAAAATGACTGAGTAATTATTCATGGGACTGGGATACAAAATATTTTACCTCTTGGCTGTACTTAAAGGTACATAACGGTTCACACTAATTTTTTTCCCCATCCCAAAGCTGTAAATGGAAACGATCCTTTCTCCCCGCCGCTCAGTGTTCACATCTTTCTTTGCATGTTCTTATGGGGGCTGGATGGCCCTAATAGGACTGCAAGACTGGTAACATCATTAGCACAGCAACAGTTCATTTTTGTTTCATACCTGCATGAATGTTTTCTTGCCATGATACTAAATAGTCACACCAGTTCTAGTTGCCAGCTGAGAGTCACCTAACACTATTGTCTCTCCTCTGAATGATTGTTTGTGTGTTCATCAGCGGCAGTGTATGGTATTTATGTCTTATAATCCTGCATCATTCAACTCTACTCTATTCAATTCTATCCTATTCAGTCATATCTAATGTAGAATTTAGTTTCCAGTGAAAGTATTAAGTAGTGCTTCTCTGATATTTGTGTGCAATATCTCCCTTTCCTGCTGAGGAATTTGATGTAAAGGGGCAATTTAAAATAAAAAGGGAAAAAAATTGATCCACAATAAAAGCCATGTGGAAATGAATGCACCGTGTGCTACTTTTTGTTTTTGACTTGTTGGGTTGTTTTCTGTAACATGGACATGAGCAGTAGGTCTGCAGAGAACAGGCAAAATGAGGACATTAATGTTGCCTCTGAATTTTGACTTTCTTTATTCTAGGGTTCAAGATTCACAACTCTTTGGAAAAAAGGAATTCAAATATTTTCTTTTAGGTCATCAGTAAAGCATTCATTTGTGGATGCCACTTTGGAACTAAAAGGAAGTGCAATTTCTTGGGAAAAAGAATCTTTGAGAGTTGTGGATTTTGTTAGGTTATTGGTTTTAAAACAGAAAAAGGAAACACTAAAGGTATTCTCTCTCTCTTGATATTGAGTAAAGGACAATATTAAGAATGCAAATAAACCAAGTGAAAAGACAAAGTCTCATAGTCAGGTATGCTAATCCATGAAGACAATCATCATACTGGAGCCCCAAGATCCCATGACAGTTCTACTGTGTCCAAGTCAGTCCTAGAGGGCACAAAGTTTCAAAACTGTTGTGAGAGATTTCTTCTTTAAAAGTAAAAAGAAGTGTCACAAAACAAAGTTTTAGGGACCGTCCCCGTATATTGTCCAACGGACAAGAAAAAAAAACACAAAAGAAAACGTTTTGGTGATCAAAAGCAAAATGCATATAGCAGTTGAAATGGTTGGCAGGAGGTGACGTCGATACTGTGAGACGGAAGTGACGTCAGTTAACGAAAAACTGGAAGTGATGTCATCAGGGGTTGCAGGAAGTGACATCCCGGCAGCCATTTTGGAACCCAGAAGTAGGCTTTTTATTTCTCCTCGGTTTTCCTGCTGAGAAGAACAAGAGATTTAGGTAAGTACCAAGTACCCCTTGTCTCGCGATGTTTCACTCACCTTTAGGCTTTTTGACTGCCTCCTAAATGCACGTGTGTAACATGACCCCCACCCCCATCAGCCCAGACCCGTCGGGTCGGGCAACCTGCACCGAGAGGTCGTGAACACGGGAGAGAGCATTGGCATTGGCCTGCAAGGTACCTTTATGATAAACGACACTAAAACGATAAGGTTGAAGGTCTAAAAATCATCTAGTGATGCGGGGATTAGACTCCTGGTGAACGGACACCCACTGTAGGGCAGCATGATCCGTCACTAGAGTAAATTCCCGCCCCAATAGGTAGTACCTTTACTGCATGATAGCCCATTTGATTGCCAAGGCTTCTCACTCCACTGCTGCATACCTGGTCTCCCGGTATAGCAGTTTTCGGCTGAGGTACATAACAGGGTGTTCAGCACCATCGATGCACTGGCTCAACACGGCACCTAATCCTGTGTCCGATGCATTGGTCTGGAGTATGAAAGGAAAAGAAAAATCAGGAGATTTAAAAATAGGTGCTGACATAAGGGCCAACTTCAAGTCACTGAATGCAGTATCGGCATGATCATCCCATACCACTTTTAATGGTGCTCTTTTCTTTGTTAGATTGGATAAGGGCGAAGCAATCTCTGAAAGAAACGAGGAACGAAACAGCGATAGTAACCGGCTAAACCCAGAAACGCTTGTACTTGCCTCTTAATCACTGGACGGGGCCAATTTATGATGGCATCAATTTTGGAGCATTGTGGTTTAACGGTGCCCCCACCCACCAGATAGCCCAAATTATTGGCTTCCTTTAACCCAAAGAAAAATTTCTTGGGATTAATATGAAGTCCGGCTCATGCTACTGTGGACAGCACCGTTTTAACCTGCAGCATATGTTCCTCCCACGTGCCAGAATAAATAACAACGTCATCTAGATAGGCGGCATTAAATGAATTGTAGGGCCATAGCAGTGTTTCTACCAAACGTTGGAAGGTCGCTGGTGCCCCATGCAAGCCAAAAGGAAGAACAGTGTACTGCCAATGTCCACTTGGAGTACTAAAAGCGGTCTTTTCTTTAGCGGAGGCCGTTAAAGGAATTTGTCAATACCCTTTCGTCATATGGAGCGTAGTTAGGAATTGAGCATTACCTAGCCGATCGAGTAGATCATCCACTCGCGGCATCAGATACGCATCAAATTTAGAGACTTGATTAAGTCGTTGGAAGTCATTGCTAAACCTCCACGACCCATCGGGCTTAGGAACTAAGACAACTGGATTAGACCAGGGGCTGTAACTTTCTTCAATAAACTCTAACTCCAGCATTGGTCTAATTTCCAACTCTACTTCCGTATTCTTTGCCTCTGGGAGCCTATAGGGTATTTCTCTGATAATCACCCCCGGGTCAGTGATGATGTCATGTTCAATCAGAGCAGTCCATCCTGGTATCTCGTTCACTACTTCCGGTACTGACAGGATAGCCATCTTTAGGTCCTGTTTTTGTTCCGATGTCAAATCAGGTCCAAAATTAAGGTGTGACTTTGATACAAAAAGGGAGCAAGGCTGATCGAAGGAGAGATCAATTTCACTTTCCTTCCACGGCTTCAGCAAATTTATATGATACACTTGCTCACTCGGTCGAAGATTTGGTTGTTTTACCAAATAATCCATGAGTCCTTTTCTTTACTTAATTTCATAAGGGCCTTGCCAATGTGCCAGTAATTTAGAATGGGAACTAGGAACGAGTACCATTACAAAATCACCCGGGACAAATTCCCAAATGGTGCTGTTTCTATTATAATAATGAGACTGCACTGCTTCAGCCCTTTCCAAATTTTCTTTTAATATGGGTCTACTTTTTTCTAATCTATCAAGTAATTGTGCAATATATTCTAATATATTTGAGGTGGGAAGGACCTCTTCTTCCCATCTTTCTTTTAACATATCCAATAGCCCATGGGGTTGTCTTCCATAAAGTAATTTAAAAGGAGAAAAATCTGTAGAGGCTTGTGGGACTTCCCGATAGACAAACAATACGAGGGGGAGTAACTGATCCTAGTTCCTCCCATCCTCGTTAACTACTTTTCTTAACATCTGTTTCAAAGTCTGATTAAATCGTTCTACCAATCCGTCTGTTTGCGGATTATAGACCGATGTTTTCAGATGTTTTATTTGGAGTAATTTAGCCACCTCCTTGAATGTCTCCGAAGTGAAGGGAGTCCCTTGATCTGTAAGAACCTCTTTGGGGATCCCTACACGAGCGAATATCCCTACTAATTCCTGTGCAATGTTTTTTGAAGTAGCTGAGCACAACGGAACATTCCCTGGAAATCAAGTGACATAATCTACTGAAACTAAAATATATTTATGACCTCTTAATGAGGGTTCTAATGGTCCTATGAGGTCAATGCTGACTCGTTCAAAGGGAATATCAATAAGGGGAAGAGGGACGAGAGGAGCACGGTCCCTTCTAGGAATCTGATGAAGTTAGCATTCTGGACAGGAAGCACGAAATCGTCGGACCTCCTCATTTATCCCCGGCCAATAAAAATGGAGTTTAATTCTCTCCAGTGTCTTTTCGGTGCCCAGATGGGCTCCCAGAAGGTGGGCATGCGTAAGTTCACATACTTGTCGCCAATAAGTACATGGTACTAGGAGCAATGTCCTCACTTCATTCTTGTGTTCTGCCACTCGATACAAGAGTTCATTTTTTATTACAAAGAAAGGCATTGGTGGCAGGGGATATACGGATGTATGTCCGTCAACTGACACTATTGCATTCCTAGCAAATTTTTAAGGAATCATCGTTCCATTGTTCCCTTTTAAAGGAGGACGGCGTAATTAAGAATTGTGAGGACAAATTCTGTATAGGGTCTTGTTTAACCTCAATGGGAGGAGTCTTAGCCACCATGTCCTTTACGTTAACCGTATTAGCTCCCGCAGATGACAATGGGACATCAACTCCATCGCACTGTATACGCATATGGGTCCTAGTGGCTGTTACACGGCATGGAGGCAGTTGGAGTAGATGAACTCTCCATTATTAAGCCCAAATTTCTCTCAGGAGCTGTTGTGTTTGTACCGCTATTATTTTTTGTCCAGTCTCTCCCAATTATGACTGGAAATGGGCGATCCGGTAATACTGCCATGGTTACTTTTCTCATAGTATGATTTATAGTTACCATACAGTTGGCAGTCTTATAATACTGGATGTCCCCATGAATGCACCTTAGGCTAGTTTTTATTTTAAGCCATTGTTGCGGTAAAACAAATCGGGAAGCAACAATGGAAATGTTACTCCCAGAATCGAACATCGCCCTTACCTTAAAGCCATTTATAAGAACTGCACCTGTATGAGAAAGAGACAGAGGGTTAATCACAATGGCACAGTACTTTCTCCCATAATCAGTGAACAGTCCATTGGTTCATTGGGGCATGCAGGTGACAGATGTCCAACCTCCCCACACTTGAAACAGCGGGGGAGGCCGAAATGTTTGTCCCTTTGACGGACAGCAGGCTCGGGGGCTCGTCAAGAGGGCTTAGGGGCTGCCCCACATGCCTGTTGGGTTTAGCAAGAGGACCGTTCTGACTGCTCAGATTTACAAGCCGCCCAGTGACGTTCAGCGATTTTAATCAGGGTGTCCATTTTCTCAAAATTTTGTTTCCGGATCTGCTGGGTGATATTATCAGGGAGGGCAGGCACAAAGGTCTCACATGCTAGAAGCTCAGCCAACTTGTGACAGTTGTTTATATTGGGCCGTAGCCAACGACACACCTTACTCCATGCCTCAAACGCCTGGGTACAGAGAGGCTGTTCTGGATCAAATTGCTACTCCCTCCATTCTCTCGCCTTGGCGTTTGAACACCTCCATC
Organism: Erpetoichthys calabaricus; assembly: GCF_900747795.2. NCBI lineage: Eukaryota > Metazoa > Chordata > Cladistia > Polypteriformes > Polypteridae > Erpetoichthys > Erpetoichthys calabaricus. The sequence continues at coordinate 164,118,369 of NC_041400.2, forward strand.
TTAAGAATATCAATCATCGGCTTGCTCCTCAGTTAAGTCATAATAGGCCCTCTGCGCTATCCCCTTCAGGTAGGGAGCCAGTAGGTACGCCCATTCTGACCTCAGCCACGCGTTCCGCTTAGCGGTACGCTCAAAAACCAAACAATAAGATTCAATGTCGTCCCCCCTCAATTAAGTAAGTAAGCTGAGTGGGGAGGGACTGAGCGACCTCCGTCCATACCGCGGCTGCAGCCCAAGCCTCGGATTCGGAGAGCTGGGTCCGAGTCTCGCCCATCTGTACCTTCAAGGTACACAATTCAGCCATGATGGTAGATAATACTGTATTAAGGTCTTGTTCTTCGGTCAACTTGAACAAAATATCCTGCTGGCCATACCAATTGTGAGAGATTTCTTCTTTAAAAATAAAAAGAAGCATCACAAAACTGTCCTTGTATATTGTCAAACTGACAAGAAAAAAAAAACACAAAAGAAAATGTTTTGGTGATCAAAAGCAAAATGTACATAGCAATTGATCATTTACAATGAGGAAATGGCGTTTTTATACAGTAACTAAAATGAAAAACAGGAAATGGTTGGCAGGAGGTGACATCGATATCGTGAGACGGAAGCGACATCATTTAACAAAAAAATCAGAAGTGATGTCATCAGGGGTTGCCAGAAGTGACGTCTTGGCGCCCATTTTGGAACCTAGAAGTAGGCTTCTTATTTCTCCTCGGTTTTCCTGCTGAGAACGACGAGAGATTTAGGTAAGTACCATGTGACAACCCCTTGTCTTGAGATGTTTCACTCACCTTTAGGCTTTTTGACTGCCTCCTAAATACAATACAGTTTTACAATACAGTTTATTTTTGTATAGCCCAAAATCACACAGGAAGTGCCGCAATGGGCTTTAACAGGCCCTGCCTCTTGACAGCTCCCCAGCCTTGACTCTCTAAGAAGACAAGGAAAAACTCCCAAAAAAAAACCTAGTAGGGAAAAATGGAAGAAACCTTGGGAAAGGCAGTTCAAAGAGAGACCCCTTTCCAGGTAGGTTGGGCGTGCAGTGGGTGTCAAAAGAAGGGGGTCAGTACAATACAATGCACATGTGCGACACTGTACATAATTAAAATTAGAAAAATAATCACAAGACTTTCAAACTAGGGTCAAACTGAGGGTCCAGATCTCGAAACCTAAGCATAAATAAAATTCAGAATATGGCCCAACAGGTGCAACAGAGGTATCCGTCACTGTCGGTCTTAACATTTCAGTTTTAGTTCCACGAGACGTCAATGCATACATTGTAAAATCTCTTACAGAAATATGTCAATGTATCAGGAAAATATTTTTCAATCCTTAACAATGCAATCATTCTAAAAAATAAACTAAAATACAGTTACACTTTTAAGCATGCACACCCATAGTTGATTCATATCAAATAAAATCTATTTAAAGTGATAACTATTTTTACAAGCACATTCAATTTGACATCAGTAATGAAAACTGATTTCTGTTAAAAAGAAAACAGAGCAGATTTTCACTGTTAAAATCAAATTATCAATAAAGTGAAGATGATATATGACGATCAAGTATCCATTTTGGCTGCTAAGTAACAGAGTCTAAAATACTAGCAAATGCAGATCTATTATCCTGCAATCTACTCTATATATATATAAAATCCTAAGCCTAAAAGTGCAACGATTTTATGTGACGTTTTTATGTCACATTTTTTGTCATGCTTTAAATCGGGCTTATTTTAAAACCTACATATATATGTTTGGGATCATTCTTTTCAGAGTTTATCGAACTTTAATATGATGTTGTTAGATATTCAGATTCTTATTCTGTTTTTAAATTAAAAATTAAAATATCAAGAAAGTCGTGGTTTTTGTCAGTTAAAATGAATGGATCGTTTATTTAGTCTCTTATAAATACTCATCGAGCATGGTGGACCTCAGTTTAACAGGAATACTCCAATCGGTAAGAGTATTTTATTTTTAATCGCCATTTTATTCTCATTTCAAGATTTTTACTCAGTTAAACAATAATTAATTTTTCTTTTACATATTTATAGAAATTTGTGATTTTGACTCAAATAATAATTTTTCTTTTGTACATTTACAGATTTTAGTAATATTCTGGCTACAACTGGCCAGAATATTTATAAACAAATCACATAATGACAGTTTTCATTGATTTATTTATCTTTTATTCTGTCTTCACATACTAGAAGATTTTGTCCACAAACAACATTGTATAATAGATTTATACTGAAGATACACTGAATCTCTGCTCTCTGAACCTGAGATCTTGTAGAAATTAATTTCTAGAAAACAAAAACATGACTGCAAAACAAACATAGTAGAGGGTAGTCAAATAGAAATTGCTGTGAGAATTTGTGCATCATTTTCTTAGTGAAAAATTTAAAAGTCTATCTCACTTTGCAAATATTGAATATGTTAAGTATTTACGATTTGAAATCAGAGTGCCACCTACTTGCATGTGAATAAAGCAGAGAGGTTATGATTAATTACTACTTACATTAGAGGATATGAATTCTGAATTTCCCCTTGGGATTAAAAAAGTTTATCTAATCTAATCTAGTAACCTCGGAAGATAATCTTTTTAAGACCTACCTGAAATTGGAACACCTTCTGCGATTATCAAGGGTTAAATTGGGCCCAAAATTGGTTCAGTTACTCTGTAATGTGTGTCTATGATAAGTTACACTACTTAGAAAATATAAGTGAGATAGCCAAATCAGAAGATGCTATCCTTGCTCAAAACTAAAATCTAAGATAACTAAATAGAAATAAATGTAATACACCATTCAGAAGACAAAATAATACAGTGGTGCAGAAAAAAGCAGCCCTGTATGTAGTACAGTCAAAGGAAGATAGCAAGAAGTCCATGTGAACATTTTAGTAATTTTGTTAGTTCTGTTATTTATGTGCATGCTGGGGAGAAGGCATGATGTACTCAATGGAACAGCATATTTCAATTGTGAAATCGCATGTTCATATAGGCTTCTTCAATTTGACTCACTAAGGATTCACAGAACAATATCGCATTGTGAATGCTTCTGCAAAACACAAAATTAAGCAAATGGTTAAAAAGCAACAATCTACCATTTCCAGAAGCAATGAACTAAAACCAAGAAACCCTTCACTCCACATCCCAGAGGAGGCCGCCAAAGTTGTGAGCTATATAGAAAGAGGTCCTCACAAGTCATAAGATTATCACAACAGATGGTATTGTCCCAAAGATTACGTCTGTGCATACTCTATCATTTGTGGGTACTTTTTTGTCACCATAGGTATCAATACAAAATGTTTTTTTCCAATTTTGTGTTCATACTCCTGTTTTGAAACTGAACTTATTCAATCGAGGTTAGACTGTAGAAAGGAAAAACACTACCAAAACCCAAACATTATTTGTGATGCTGTCACAATAATTGGAAAAAATGAAAGCAGATCTAATGCCAATCACACTGTACTTTGAACATAATCCTTTACAGTGACTGGTGCTTGATTGTGAAACATTAATTCACCTTGACTGATATGTGCTCTCTAACTGGCTTGAGGCTGAAGTTAAACAATTTGTCTAAGGAGCTCATATCAGTGCTCCTTTTATTTTCAGGATAAGTATAGTTCCTAATAATGGATCATTTTTATTGTTCACATTAATATTCATAAAAATAACCACTTGAATTGAGTATTGTGTGGTTCTTTAATGCATGAGGCAGGGCTGTAGTTCACCTTTTACTTTAAGTCCAAAAATAGAGATGCAGATTTAGAAGAACAATTCTCTTGTTGGACAGAATATTGAGAATGTGTTGGCAGAGGAATATGACTATGAAGCTTGACTGCAGAAAAAGTAATCAATCAAGAATCACCATCATCTCCTCTATCTAGTATAAAATATTGAAAACTTCAAATACCATGCTTCTCGGCCCATAATTGCAAAATGGAATTTAATGAATATATTACAGAGCAAACACAACCCCAAGTCCATAATAAATCATTAATATTGGATTAATATTTTAAAAAAATGTCTCAACTCACCGGCACTCTTTGTGGGGGATTCTCTCCATCAAACCTCCAGTTTTTCAAGAATTTTCATACCTTGGTACTTCTTATGTTGCTGGTAATTTAAACTTTTCAACTTGTTGCTTCAATATTTACTTTGTTAGGGCAATGTATAGACCTGCTTCTGTTTTGTAGATTTGTTTGAACAATTTTACATTTTTTACTTTGAAGTCCATAAACTGAAACTCCTTCATGCATAGGAGTATTGGTAGCTGAAACTCAGTAAAAAAAATAACATTGGTTAAGCAATTTGCAAATTGCAAAGTAGATAGCTAAAGTCTCTCTCATGTAAATAAGAGAAACATTATTTGTCTAAGACTAATTATAACAATTTGGTGGAAGACTATGCTGCTGTACAGATAAGAATATGGAATCCTTGCTTACATGTACAGATACCTCACTGCTAAAACAGAAAGAAGCGGTCACTAGACCATCACTAGGTCTTCTTTTTGCGTTTAGGTCCAGGCACCATACCCCACCCCCATTTTTGTGCCTGTGATATGGCAACTTTTATTAGGTGGCAGCCACAAAACGAATGGGTAAGGGACAGTAAAAAGGTAATGACAGATGAGATGATGGTTTATGAACATCAGTTTCTCAGAAATATTCTAACCAATTTGATGTCCAGCTGCAGTCTCAACCTTCTAGAATTTAGTGGGGTCTTCTTATTGGTTTGGGTGCAGCAGGCTGTCAGTCATGAAACTTTATTGGCAGGGAAAGTCTGAACTTTTACACTATGGTCCGACATTCAAAAAATGTCCAGCATGGAATTGACACTTTAACATTTTGCCAAAGAAAAATTAAGTTGTTGTAAAATGTATCTGTTTTTCAGACTGGAAGTTGTCTCTGTTTATATCAGTAGTTCGGTTCCAACATAAGGGACAGATGCTACTTACCATCATTCTGACAGCAGACCAAATTACACAAACAAATGCTAAATGCTTTAAATATGCCAGATTTCAAGAACACATGCTATTAAAAACATAAAATCTAACTTTATGGGATACATGTAAGAGATGCATTGTGGTTTAGTTTAAGCCCTTGCTAGATGGTGGCACTGTATTCATCTAAGAGATTTTCACACATAATTAGCCAAGAAGCAGTACAAAGTTTACCACACATATAAACCATAATAATAAAATAATAAACCTGATCCACAAACAGAACAAAAACTTTATTTGTTCCATGAGCCTACATATTAGGCCTAGATTTTTGAAAGTGATAATAGCTATTCTTGTTTCACTTGCCTGCTAACTGAATCAATTTTATTTAATGATCATTAGTAACATTAAGATTTCGCATTATGGTCTAGAAGCCAAAATCATTTCATCACACATTATAGTCAATAATTAACTTGTGACAGCATACTGCAGTTTTTTGTTTTTTTTGTATCTGGGCCTTTCCATTCCCAGTGTCTACTGAAGGCTTTTTCCTGACTATACTTAACTTTTTTACCTTTCATATTAATTATACAGTAAAAGAAAAAAATATGAATGGAAAATTTTGTTCATGAAATAATCAGAACTCCCTATAATTGAACACAGATGGAGGCCAATTACTTTTCTGTGTTATTTAGAGGGTAATTACACATCTGATATTCAATTAATTCTTATTAAAGGACCTGTGTACTTACAGTATCCAATCTATTTCATTTTTAGTAAATTTTGAAATTTCATAGCCAGATACAAGAGAAGATATGCTAATGGTAAAAGAAATCCTGAAGTGCATCACCCTGTACAGTTTGAATACAAAATATGAAATTTACATTGAAGACTGGTCCAAAAATGGCTATGTAAAATATATGAAAATATACAAATTAAGAGCACACTGTATTTTCTCTTCCAATTAATGACTGTACTTCTAATTGGACTGCTATTTTGATTGAACATTATTAGATTACATATTTTTGTCTTGTATCATGTTAGTACAGAAACAGTAACAGTAACGAAAATAAAATCTAAAGAAAAACATCACGGATATTGTCCACTTTTTAAAGGGCTACAGAAAAAAAATGTGTGTGCTGTATAAAAGGGGAAATTTTATGGTCATTTCTTCTTCAGTTTACGGATTTTTTGTTACCTTTAACCATTTTATTTTACTTATGACCACTCCAGTGATAAAGAGATACTTTCTTTTGTATTCATGATTATGTGACTTGATTTTTTTTTTTAAGCAAACTATTCAAGTAAAATTGAGACAGCTCCTCAAAGCAAGTGAACTAAAAGAAACATTCACAAATTAACAAGACATCCATATTCTAAAAGCTGTAACAGTAAAACAGGTTTTTTTATAACAGTATTTTCTCCCCAACACAAGAATTAGAGCAGGAGTAGGATAACTAGTTGAATAAAATCATAAAAGCATAAATCTTTTATTTTTAATTTGGAAACTGAAACTAGATTTTTGCCAATTTATTTTATGATTTATATAACATCAACTTTGGTGCCATTTTGAAATGGAGTTTGATCATTAGCCCTGCTATTTTCAGCATTGTTTCCATGGCAGTTGACAATGTCACAACACGTGATGCCATCATGCCATCGTCAAAAAGGGCATTATGACTGACTTTCAAACTTTGGGTTCATCTAATATATTTAAAAAACAAATGGTGGAGTTTTGATAAAGTAGCGATATTAGACAGCTTTGGGTTTGTTTACTAACTTTAATATTGTGCCTAGATGCTTGGCTTTCTACATACTGTACTTTGGTAACAGACTCCTGCCTAATTTTAGACTACTCTTTTGGTTGAATACCTTGAGAGACTCATCTTCTGATGCAGCTTTAGATTAATTAAAGCAGTCATTTTGGGCTTGCTGGTTATTCTTTCCACCTTAGCACAACATAAAATACATAAAGGACTAGATGTCAGATTGGCTAAAGTCAAACCTTAGAGCAAAAAGTATCACTTTTTCCACTCCCACTTTCTTTTATTAAGAACATAAATGGAAATTCACTATTTCGTTTATTGTGTTAATCAAGAATGTAAAAACAGGATACAATATTATTGTATTACTCGATAGAATGTCTTTATTATGAAATCCAATTACTGTGACATTTTGGCTGCATGCCTTGCTTCACGTTCTAAGCGAGTTTTTTCTCTGATCTCTTGCTCTCGTTTCACAAGTTGGACTCGCTCCTCTTCCCACTCATGCAGTTTGTTTTCATATGCAACAATGTCAGAAGATTCACTTTCAGCAAGATTATCTTCAATTAGTTGGTCAGCCAAAGATGACAAGCTTTTAGACTCAATCTTGTTCAGTGACTGCAACTTACTGTAAAGTTCCTATCAAAAAATATATGCATATATTAAAATAAGCAGTCAGTTATAACAATCCTCCTCATCCTGATATAATAGATTTACACTTAGCAGCGGGTGAACAGCATACGTTTATGAAATGTACATAGGCCAGAAAAACATAAGTCAGTAAGTAAATGCAATTTTACTAAACAAAAGACAACTCTTTTTTCAATTAAAAGTGTAAAACTATTGAGAGTTCAAATATTTTGTAACTTTGATTTTATCTACACTTGTGTTGAACCAGGATTAACTTCAAATAACCCAAGGACTTCAATCAGCTCTATCTGTTTTCTATTTCACATCTGCTTAAATTTACAATTCAGAGAGAATAGTACAAATAAAAGGTGAAGAAATAAATAAGCTAAAACAATATGTGGTCAGGCCATATATATTCATAGTGACTTTAGCAATTTCACACACATTAAATTTATGCAACACATTTATGTTGTATATGTTGGACGATTTACAACTAACCAGTATCTATGAACCTAAATAAAAAAATAGTATTTTCCCAGTACTCTATCCATCAATTTATATCTGTCTCAATGCCTTGGTAAAGTAATGCACGTCCCCCTCCATGCTTCAGAACAGCCTAGTTCCCTCCAGTTTGCCAGATGAAACGAGGAGTACAATCCCAACCTTTGAAGTGTAAAGTAAGGACTGTCCTCAGTTGGCCAGTCACTACCAACCTCCCATATAAGGAACTTAAGAATATATTCTAAGAGTTATCAGAAATTTTTATTAACATGAAATAAGTATACACTAGATAAAAAAAACAGATGGACAAATCTGTAAGAGGAAAAGGTATTATATCAGAATGTCTTACCTTAAAATGAGTTACATACTGAGGAAGGTTTAACCTTTCTATTTTATCTTCTTCATCCATTGAGTTTATTTTTGTCTCCACTTTGTCATTTGCATCAACATTTCCAGTGTTTTCCAACACAGAGGATGCTTCCAAAATCTTCTCAAGGATATCAATCTGGTTAAAATGAATAAAAACACAAAATTACCATAAGGAAAGGGTCAAAATGGCACCCTAGTCCAATTGATTAAATGAAACCAAAAATACTACCAATATCAGACCGTGTAGCAAAGCTTGAGTAAATGAAAGAAACTTTCATTATGTGAACAAAACTACAATCAATATATTGGCAACTTTTTAGCAAATGAAATTGGGAAAACAGAAGATTTACTATGAATCAAATTAGAAACAAATAGTATAAACATTTCTCTTACATAAATTTTTCCTTTAAAAAGAAATGTGTGCTTTTATAATGGAAAACTAAAGTTTGAAAGTTAACAACTTTATTGCTAAAAAAACAAATGTTTCAGGACTCTTTCTTTTTAACTGATGTTCTATCTACAGCACGCTGTTTTTTGTGTTCACCTCCATCTATAAAACATTCCTTAAAAACATGAACGTTCTTATGGAAACAGCTAGTTGCTTGTTTATGGTGGGTAAGTAGATTTAGCTTTACTTACTGGTTAGACACAAAGGGGCTTAGTGGCTCTGATGATCATTAAGACTTTGATTTAAAAAAAAAAAACAAAGACAATGTTTATGTAATACAACAAAATATGTTAATTATTCTCATTTTCAGCCAAAGCCTAGACCTAAATCCGCAATCCACACAATACCGCCAACACAGCAAGTCCGTATATTCTGACTTCCTCTGATATATTCTGACTTCCTCTGATACACAAAGCTTACAGTTACAGAAATCACATTTTCAAAGCATACATAAAAATGAAAGACCTTCTATGCCCATTCTCAATACTCTCCCTGAATTTACAAAATTTAAGAAATAGAACTTGCATATTCTACACTTTGTCTTTTTGTACATCATTGCTTACTGTCATAAATAAATTCTACTCTATCTTCTAACCAATCCTTTTCAGATCCTAGCTTAGTTGAAATGTCAAGTTCACGCCTGATCTGAATGACAAGATATTGCATGCTGGATCCAAACTTTGTCTTTTGCCTTATATGGTATAGTTAAATACTGCAGAATCTTTACAATCTCCATGTTATTGTTTCCCATTTTCAATTTAAAACAGATTTAATTAGGATGTTTCCCCAGTGATCTACAAAATCTGGTGCACCTTATCAAATTAAAATTTTCAACAATTTTAAACTATTTAGAAAAAAAATGAAAATCCTACAGAGTGAAAATTATGTCAGCATGTTACACTAATCTGCCCTCACAAAGTTTATCAATAAATAATGTATCGGCTACTAATTCATTAAAAGTGGCTGGGACAAAAACCGGCAGCCTTCCACAAACTTGGAGAACCCTAGGCTACCCAATCATTTTGATCACTGCTAATTTTTGCTATTATGTATTTGCACAGAGTTGGTGGACAAATCATTCTGTAAAGCTTCTTAGGGAGAGGGATCAACTTCCAAATTCCCAACCTTTACAGAGGTTAGCGTGTACATCATTCATATCAATCCTTTAATTTTTCTTTGACTATATCTAGTACAAAAAATTTTAAATATCTTATGGTTGGGACTGGTTTGTTCACTAATTTGACTGACAGCATAACCTGCTATCAAATATTTAGTGAGGTAAAGTCACCTGTGGTCTGAGTGAAATACTCTCTGTACTCTCATTCATTCATGGAGAAATGGAGGTGTTTCCCTTCCAAATCTGCAAATTTGTTATTGGGCTTTTCTGGTACAGCATCTCATAAAATCATTGTTATATACCGCTTTTTCTTTGTCTTGGTTAGAGTTATTGATTCCTGGTAGCTCCACACACTTTAGCAAAGCTTCCTTTTACTAAAATTAAATTAAAAAATTGGTCCAACTCAACTTGATCCAATACTATCTTATGCACTTCCTGTTTGGAGTCTTGTGGAAAAATGATTGGGCTTGGCACCAAAGTGCCATGATCAATCCCATATTTTTAATAATATTGTTTAAATGATGGGTGGGAGTTCCTGTTCTTTCCCTCAGTGGTCTTGAAGTGGGATCTGAACCTTAAATGTCAACCATTGTGCAAAAGTTGAGTTCTAGGTTCACCTTTTTTTTTGTTTTGTTTATTTACATCTTTGTAGCAACCGCCGAGTTTCCCACCGAAACATCCTTGCCCCGCTCGGTTGTTATGGAAACCTCATGCCAGCAACAGGCAGCTGGAATATTTACCGGGCGGGATCCTCCCAGCACTGGGACGTCACCAAAGGTGCCTGAAGGGCTATTTAAAACACCGTCCCAGCCAATATTATAAAGTGACGGACAGTCCAGAAGGCCAACCCGACCTTCAAGTTATGTAGTTTTGCTACAACTTTGATCTATGAAGAAGTCGTGTGGCCTCTCTTTTATAGCCCCTCTATCTAGTCAGACACTTTACTTATTTTTTTGTTTCTTTACCTCATATTAGTAAGATGAGTCATAATTACATTCAAGCTGCCGGATATAATTTCCTGGCACTTCCATTCATAATTTTAGGTCTTACCCTCATGTAATTCACAATTTTAGGTCTTGCACTTTTCGTCAGCTGTATGTTATTTGTTATCTGTATTCTTAAGATTCTTAAGAAATTGTATAAGGCGAAATAAAGAACAAAAAAAAAAAGATAGTTTCCCTCTGTCTTCAAACATTTTTATTTTAACAGATACATCTATGCTGGGGCTTTCCTCTTCCCAAAAAAGTCTTTAATTTAGGTACTAATCCAGAAAGATTTTGCTACATCTTTGCATATCGAATTAGTTAATTTATAGTCACTTATTTACTTCATTTTACAATCTCATACATTTAGAGCTCTCTGTGGCTCATGCTACTAAAGCATCTAAAAACCTTAAATACCAGGGAGAAACCAGCTTCAGTGTTTAGGGTTTTACTAGGCAAGGGACATTAATTCATGGGTTGTGGACCATATATACCCTACATTTAATTTTCTTTACCTGCAGGACCTAGTTGTGGTTAGACGGTAATCCTTTTAGTATGTTCTAATACTCATTAGGGGTGTCCTTATAGATTTTTGGGCAGGGTTTATTTGATATTGCCATTGTAGCATCACAACTGCATTTTATATATGAAGTTGAGAACAGTCATTTCTTTTCCTTTTTATTATTATTTGGTGTTTGTGATTAAATCTATTTTCCTCTTATCAACAGTGCAAAATAAATAAAAATAAAAATAAAAAAGGAAGCCCCTGATTGCCAAGTCTGAGTGATGACCTTATTCCTACTATCTATCAGACAGGGCACTTCTGAAAATTAGAAATGACTACCGTAGATACTCGCGTATTAGTCGATCTCACAGATAAGTCGAGTGTATTTTTAAGCCGAAAATTACGAAATTTGTTATGACCCACGTATAAGTCGAGGGTAAAACTTGACAGCTATCAGAGACAGAGGTCGACAATCAGCTGTTAATGGCGACAAAACTCACTTTTACGTCACAGGCATTCCCTCTGTGCTTGGAGAAATGCTAGACTCGTTGACTTGGCAACTAATCCTTGCGTGTGCGTGAGTTGCGAAATGTAAACAAAGGCAAGATGGCATCGACATGTCACAAGGGAGCGAAGCGAGTGCAGAAACGAAAACACTCGGCAGACAATGTTTTGCACATTATCGCCGAGTTGGACTCTGATTTTTCAGAATCGGATTTTATTGACAGTGATCAGGAATCGAGCAAGAGAGTGAGAAGCCGGCATCAGCTGATTGGACACCAGCCGATGTCGCGCCAGCTGATCGGCTGCCAGCTGAACGCATTCGCGCAGCCGATGCACCTACGGCAAGGTTCGCGTGGGAGGAATACCCAGACATTGATCCGTGGGAGCCGAACTGGCTACCGCACTTCACAAGACAGCATGGCTTGCTGTTGAACACGACAGATCACCCGCTGCTGGACTACTTCAGGCTGCTCTCTCCTGATGCTGCTTTTCAGCTATTGTCAGACAAGACAAACAGGTAGGCAGAGAAATTTTTTGAATCGCGGGCTGCGCTTGCATCGCATTGATAGCGTGTGTTGCCTTGGTTCTTTTGATTCCAAATCTGGTTGCACGTGGAAGCTAATGGAATGTTTGTTATCCAAAACCTGCAAAAGCTAATGCTCAAATTCAAGTATTTCACAGTTTAAAGAATTATTTAATGAAATTAGAAAAAACCTAGCTAATTAGCAATAGTATTGCTGGCTTATAATTATTTCAAAGACCATGGGAAACGGCAGATGACCGGTGACTTAACACTGTGAAGCGTTGAGTGTACAATGTCATTACCCAAATTCTATGGACAATTGTGTTGCCCCGTGGATAAGTCGACCCTGTTTTTTTGAATGAATTTTAAGGCATACATTTTTCTACTTATACACGAGTATAAATGGTAAATATTGCTCCCTCTCGAAGTATAAAATTAAGAGAGGGTTATCCAAAAAGTATTCAGGCCTTTAATACACATATATTCGCGGTTTGCTTTGGGCAGCAAATAGTTTTTTTGGGAAGAGCACTGCTTTCTTTATTTTGAATTACTGAGGTGATAAACATAAATGGCATGTGGAAAAAAGGTCTCTAGCGGAGACATGACTTGCCAATACCTCACAAATACATTTAACATACGGGATACCAACAACAGTTATTCATATGTTTAGGTCAGCTGAATGATATTTTTTAATACCATCTTTCATCTCAGTGTCATTCAAAATGTGATGATTTACTGTACCTTTTTGGCACTGTACATTTTCCTAACAGAATTAAAATAGTTCAGAAAGCATGGTAGTACTTTGAAAAGACAATAAAATGTTGAAAATAGACAAAATTGTTAAATAAAACCAGAACTGAACTCTGGCATTTTCTGTTCATCTTCTTTTAACTAAAATCAAATTATCAGTTTTATTTGCTGATTTTTTTTTTTTTTTGTCAGACTGAAATGTTTATATGGAATAATCACATGCTATATGGCAAAGTTATTGGTGGTAATCTATATAAATTTAAAATTTAAGACTATACTATAAAATGCAAGCAATATATTGTCAAATCAAACAATATCCATACAAACACCTATATCTAAAAAGGTCAACATAAATTATGATTACCCAAATAAAACTTTAATCATGACTTCTCTCCATGGTCCCACAAAGTATTTTAGGAGTTATTGCTTTTTAATGTTCCCAGTTTGTAAAAATATTTAATTTTTAAATGAATGACTGTTATATTAGTGCATAGAATTGTATTATGTGAAAATGACAATGACATTAAAAATAACCACATCTAATTTTATAAGACTCACCACTTGTTGAGAAACTTTTACATTGGAAGGCATGGATGCAATTTGTTTCATTACTTCCAGTGCCCTCCTTATATAACCAGTAGTCCACATTAAAGGCATTTGATGATACACAGAATGAAGACCATGGGAAAGTTCTATTTTTCCTGTTTAAATGAAAAAGGTATGTGAGATGGAGTGATTGAATAATAAAATTGTATATTAATGGTTAACATATTTGGTATGCTTTATGGCATTTGTTTCCCATTTCCTGTGGTGCTCCATTTACCAACATGGTAAGCTGCTTCGGAAGAAAATTGTTTTTAATTTATAAATAATGCTTCACTTAAGAATTAAAGAAATAAACATATTCCAACCCATAAAAAAATAACTTGATTTCAAAAATATCCTTAATTTTCCTTTTAATGCCTCACTACATTTTTAGGAACAATGAGCACGACATATGCAGCACTTAATCATCTAAACAAATAAAAGCACAGAAATGGAAAAGCAAAAACAAAGAAAGAAAAAACAAACATGAACCCAACTGCAAAATTTATGTTTGATTATTTATGAACATGATTGTACTGAAAAGACAACACCAAGTATACAAGCACACCACAAGCTCCACAAATATGGAGACTAAGTGCAAAGTAGCAGTTACTTTCTAAGGTAATGCTCTTCAAAACATCTTCCACAACACATCATGGGGTACACAGTTGTAAGAACTTTCCATAACCGCAATACACAGACTTCATCATCATTAGTACTGCACTAGAGAGAACACCACACCGAAGAAGCATTACAGAAACATTTATGACACATGCATACCCATTGCACAGCAGCCCTGGGTACGTCAGACCACATCATTATTCATTGACTACAGAACTACAAACAGAAACTGAACAATGAAAAACCACCCATATGGAAAACATAAAACTGGTGCAATGTGAGTTTAGAAGACTGAGTGCTTCTCCTGTACTGGCTGGGATTTGCTGACAAGGTTCTCACAATTACTAAATGAGGCCACTTACATTGTCAATAGATACATGAAATTCTGTGAGTATATGATAGTTAAGGAAAGATCAGTCAATGCGTACCCAGAAGCCAAAGAAGGATCACTAAAGAGATTAAAGCACTAATATTAGATAAACAGTATGCTCATCAGGAAAATATGGCAGAAGAAAAGTGAGTTTTACAGAAAAAGTTTATCAGGTCAATTAAACAAAATAAAAAGATGTAAGAGGGGAAAAAAAAAAATTAAAAAATCAAGAGGCGGTTTAATAACAATCCAAAGAGACCTGCAAAGGCCTGAATACAGTCACAGGATTAGATTCTAAAAATAGTGTGACCTTTGCAATAAACGAGGACCACAAGCTTATACCAGATGAACTTAATGACTGCTTTTACAAGATTTGAAACCATGATTTAGGTACCCAAAATGCACAAGTAAGGGACATGCTTCATAAAAATACCAGACATAGTGCTGGGACAAAGGTCAGTTTAACTGATGTGGAGAAAGTTTGTGGCAGGTAAAAACCAACAGGGCAGTGGGGCTAGATGGCATATCCAGTCAGCTCCTACAGTCTTTCTTTAAGCAGCTCACTCTGGTTTTTCCTTTAATTTTAACTGGACAATAACCGGTGGTATTGTACCTGTGCTGTGGAAAAAGTCAATACCCCAGTTCCTAAGGTCTCTAGGCCAAGCAGCCTGAATGACTACAGACCTGTGGCAATCACCTCATTCCAATGAAAAGCTTTGAACACTTGGTTTATTACAGAGACAAAGTAATTTCAAGATATAAAATACTCAAGGTGACACAAGTAGAAATGCTAGAATTATAAAAGTAAAATAAAAAAATAAAGACGGAAACATACCAAGAAGAGCATAACCCAAAAGTTGAGAACTGAAGCCAATGGTGTTTTCATGTTTTAGCCCCACATGTAAAAAAGCTGCTCCAAGGTTTCGTTCTTCATTCCACTGAGGGACACGGAAGCGAGTGAAACAGAAAGAGAGATACTCAATTTAGTTTATTTTAAAGAGGCAGAAACTATAAATCATTGCTAAAAAAATTAATAGTTCCATGGATAGTAAACTTAGAAAGCAGGAAACATTTTATCAAAATTTAAGTAATATTTCTGGAAGACAACATTCAAACATTAAAAGGAAAAAAAACTACAAACAAAAAAAAACATTCTTTTAAATAAAGTCCCATGAACAGGATTAGAAGGGTTTGAAAATGTTTTGTTTATGCTGTTAAGTCTTGTCAGAGCTGTGAAACTGACTATAAGAAACTGAGCAGTGAACTGCAAAAAGTGTTTCTGTGCATGATATCTAAAACTTCTCAGAATTAATTTACTATAGTTAACAACCACTTCCACGAATGCACCATTCTTCCTTGAAATACAAAAACATATTTTGTCATCAATGAGAAAAGGTGCAAAATATAAAAACATCTTTTTATGCTGACTTTTTTGTAATTACCTTGTTTTTTTGTAATTTGTCTTTATATTTGCAGCCCTTCTTTTCCCTGAGACCTCCACAATCTTTTCACATCACTTAAAGTGACATTTCCTTAAATTCTTTTTTTCTCTTTTTGCAGCCATCACAGCTCTTCCTTATATCTAAAACACACCTTTACCACAGATGACTTTTCTATCTCTTTAAACAAACAGTTTAGCTTGCAAAACACAACAGCCAGGTTCTTTCCTCTACTATAACTACTGGTCTCCAGCGTGAACCACCTGTATCTCTTCCACCTGTCTCTTCCACCTGTCTCTTCTTCCAATCTACTTTGATAACTCTCCGTTACATACATCTTGCTTCTTTTTCTCCCCATCTTAGTATACACACATTTTCAGGGTAAGATGGTGTGGATAGACAGTTCTGGAGTTTTTACCTATGGACCCAGACAAGACATGCTCTGCTCCTAACAAAATCACACTGACTAATGGATATACATCCTGAAGTGTGCCCGAAGAACACTCGGGAGCTGTTGGTTGCCAATAGTCTTGAACATCATCCTGTGCTTTTTCACACCAGTTCCACCATTCTGCCATTTCTGTCTTAAATACTTAACAGGATGCGTTGCCATTTTTACCGACTTTTTGGAAACTTGCCATTTTACTTTAGTTTGTTTGACATCCAATCTGTCATATCTGGACCAAATCATTTTAGCCCGTTAACTTTATTGTAATGCCCCTTTCTAGAAACAAGTTTATCTCGACCAACAAAAATACACAAAAGTAACAATAAAACAATCAGTAACTATTTACAACCCTCTTATTGTTGTGGCCATGGAACACGCTATCACTTAGGTTACTTTATCCTTGCACTTTTTGTCCCCTACCTCAAGGTCAAGGCAATACAAGGAAGGTTTACATTTTGTTATCCTACAGGTTCTATTCGGCTCCAACATAGCAGACAAATCCACCGTCCCACACACAGCCTAGCTTGTCATACTGTTGTCATCCAAACTGAAAAATGTGCCCCATTTTTATTGCCAACCCCCACACCTTGGAATCTGGGTTTGCTGCTTTGAAATGAATCGGGCTGATGCAGTCCTCCATGCACGCCCCCAACGCAGTGCTCTGTAGGGATGGGCAGATCAATGCCACAGTAATCAATACTTTCATACTCAAGGTGTAAAAAATTTGGTAAAGAGTACCATTAAAAAATATCAATTACTACTTCTTCTGTAAGATATGACTTCTTGCAAAAGCACAGAATGTACTAACGCACTTTCCGATCTCTCCTACTGAAATGAGCAGATGCACAGTGACATAAGAACACCATACACCCACACCACTTGCGTAAGCGCAGATCATGTAAGACAATGGCAGACCAAAAGTATAGCATTGTATGCTGCTACTTTTTACAGATGGAAAAGAATACAGCCACCCAATGCAATATTTGTGAGAAGAGTGAATAGTACAGTGGCAAAATAAGAAGCCCATTTAAACGGCACACAAGCTGACCAACAGAAAGTCATTTGTAAAACATCAAAGAGGTGCAAATCTAAAGCACAGCGATTCAGCTACCAATCAGTGCCATATAAGGGATGTTACAGGAGAGTTTTCAAAGAGGCATAAGATGTTATCCAGGTAACTGCTGTTGGCAGAGTTATGTAGACAGGCATTTACTGAAGAAGACTTTTTAGTTCAATTTAACATTTTGCCATTCATCACTCATTAATACTTTTGAAATGTAAAGCCCATTGTTAGCATAATGGAGGACACATAATAGTGTAAAGCATCAGTGTCAGAGCATTCTGTCATGGGTGCTGTCCCTTTTGTTTCTTCTGCCAATTAAAATAAAGAGTACAGTATAACCAATATATGTAAATATGAATGTTAAATTGTCTTAGCACTATGCAAATTACCTAAAAACTATGCCTAATTTGAAGATGAAAACTATCCCTGAAAGTAGTGTTTTTTTCCCCCAAACAATAAGTGCCCAAGTAAATGTTAATAAAAATATTAATTATTTTGCAAGTTTAGTGGATTTAAACATACATTATATACATAGTAACAATATCTAGTGAAATAAAATATAATTTTTCTACTTAAATTTTGTATTGTTAAACTTGTATTGTGCTCCTGTCTCCTCCCACAGTCCAAAGACATGCATGTTAGGTGGATTAACAGTGTTAAATTGGCCACTGATACGTGTGTGTGTGTGTTCACCCTGTGATGGGTTCTCACTCTGTCTAGGGATTGTTCCTGCCCTGCACCTGCAGAGGCAAAATAGTATTAAGCATAAAAATGTCAAAATTATTTTTTATAAATGCAAATTTGAAACTTACCTAAATGTAGAACTAATATGACAAAATATTTATAAATAAAACAGAAGGGTAGAATATAACAGAAAATGCAAATGTGGAAGTATTATTTTTTTGTAAATGTTAGTTTTCTAAGGGGATCGGTTTAAGTACTTTGAAGTAATTGCTTGTTTTACATGCATTAAACCAATAACCAACTTTTTATGAAAACGTAAAAGTTAATATTATCTTTATTATGTTTGTATGTTCATTCTGGGTGGCATGGTGGTGCAGTAGTAATGCTGCTGCCTTGCAGTAAGAAGACAGAGGTTTGTGATCCGGATTATCCCTGTGTGGAGTTTGCATGTTCTCCCAGTGTCTGCGTAAATTTTATCCTATAGTCCAAAGGCATGCAGGATGGAGAGAGAGAGAGAGAGAGAGAGAGAGAGAGAGAGAGATACTTTATTAATCCCAATGGGAAATTCACATTCTTCAGCAGCAGCATACTGATACAATAAATAATATTAAATTAAAGAATGATAACAATGCAGGTGAAAAACAGAAAAACAGACAATAACTATGTATAATGTTGAATGTTAACGTTTACCCCTCCGGGTGGAATTAAAGAGTCGCATAGTTTGGGGGAGAAACGATCTCCTCAATCTGTCAGTGGAGCAGGACAGTGACAGCAGTCTGTCGCTGAAGCTGCTCTTCTGTCTGGAGATGATACTATTAAGTGGATGCAGTGGATTCTCCATAATTGATAGGAGCCTGCTGAGCGCCCTTCGCTCTGCCACAGATGTTAAACTGTCCAGCTCCATGCCAACAATAGAGCTTGCCTTCCTCACCAGTTTGTCCAGACGTGAGGCGTCTTTCCTCTTAATGCTGCCTCCCCAGCACACCACTGCGTAGAAGAGGGCGCTCGCCACAACTGTCTGATAGAACATCTGCAGCATCTTATTGCAGATGTTGAAGGACGCCAGCCTTCTAAGGTAGTATAACCGGCTCTGTCCTTTCTTGCACAGCGCATCAGTATTGGCAGTCCAGTCTAATTTATCATCCAGCTGCACTCCCAGATATTTATAGGTCTGCACCATCTGCACACAGTCACCTTTGATGATCACTGGGTCTATGAGGGGTCTGGGCCTCCTAAAATCCACCACCAGCTCTTTGGTTTTGCTGGTGTTCAGGTGTAGGTGGTTTGAGTCGCACCATTTAACAAATTAGATTAGGTGAACTGGCAAAAATAAATTAGCTGTAGAGTGTATTTGGTGTCTTTGCACTGCAATGGATCGCTGCCCTGTCCATGGTTTGCTCCTGCCTTGTGCCACATGGCAGCTGTGATATCCTCAGGCATCCCGCAACCCTTGTCTGCAGTAAGCGGGTTCGAAAATGACATGACATATTGATTTTATGAATACATATTTTGTAATAAATTTGTTACCGTGACCTTGATACGGTATCATGATATTAGTTAATTTACAGACAGACTCACCCATTAATATTAGCAATTCAAAAACAGTATCATTTGAAAATAAATTACAATGCTCTTTTAAAAAAATATGCAGTATCAGAAATCTGACACACAAAATATTTGTATTGGTATCGATTACAAAAACAGTGGTATCGCCCACCCCTAGTGCTCTGAGCAGCTCTACTTGCAGGGTGCCGAGTCCTGACTTTGTTGAGATTTTTGGCCAGATTGTTACAATATGTTTTGACTGTGCACATGTGACCAGCTGATTAAAATAAGCTGTTTGCTCGACTGTTAATTGTGCTTAAAAAAAAAAAAAAAAAAAAAAAAAAAAAATCACCCAGCCCTAATTTAAAGGATATCACTCTTGTAAAAATGTTGTGGTTTATGATCAAACTATAAAATTTAATATTTACAATAATATAATGCCTGGTCAAGTAGAGAATAAACAAAATCTACTTAGCTCCTAATATACACAAAAGCTGAACTGTTTAAACAAAGCAAAAAAGAATACTTAAAATACTTACTTTAAGGTCAGTGTTGGTATCTAAATATTTGCCTAGTATATGGAATGTTAAAATTTGGGTTGTTAATAAATCAAATGCTTCTTGCATTAGAACTTCAACGATGACAGAAAAAGCATCTAGAAAAAAACAGCATACCCGACTATTAGTAAGGTACTGTATATGGATTCCATAAATGCATTCTAAATTTCTTAATGTGTCTTCATGCTTAATATCAATCTACAGTTATTCACAGCATACTCTGCATTATCGACACATGACATGAAGCTATAGGTTTTTCTAATTGTCCGTGTATAAAGTCTGTACCGTCCCAGAAAACAAGGTAATGTCATGTTCTGAATTTTATTTGGAGGATATAAGTGGGTACTCATAGTAACCATGTGTGTTTTCTGCTTTCTAAAACAGTTTTCTAGACTCTAGACTCAGTCTGGCAGTAACATTCACTTCTGTTTTCAATCTACAGGTAATCAATTTATTAATTGGGGTCCAAATTGTCCTATAACAGTGTTATTCTGATGATTTCAAATTAACATGCATATACTGAAATTGTCTATGCATGTCTATATACAGTAACTGTTAAATGGAGTTTTGCTAAGGTTTTTATGTTTATACTAGTCACGTTACCTGTCGAAGACAGGTTGCAGAATAAACGTTCAGCTCACTTTCATTGCTATTTCTTGAGTGCATTCCCATAAAATCTGATTCTCAGACTTTTAAATTTCGAGGTACCTTGCTCATCTCCTGTCTGCTTTTATGTCTTTGAAGGCAAGGAGGAGAAAAGGAAGACAAAAACCCATCTCCAGCAGTTCCTCTTTCAATTGTGTCACCAATGCCAAACTGACCAATCAGATTGCTCTGAGGAACTAGACACACACACACACGCACACACACACACAAACTGTACCATTTTATTGTATAGCAGATTTATATGATCTAATTAATTTTCCCAAGCTAATTTGTCAAGATTAAGAGGACATTTCTGTACTGGCGCATTAAATGTGAAGGAAAAAGAATTTCAAATGAATTTAGGGTGAAAATTACACCCACCCTCCATGACTGACTGGATTGGAGAAATATTACCTTAAAATCAAACAAAGTCTACAGTATATATATTTCATAAACATAACCATCACACCACACTCTTACACCTAAGAGGCCATTATTTTACCCTCAATTTGTACTTTGTCATTATTAATATTTGCAGAGAAAAAAGAATCAAAAAAATTCTAAACCTAACATGTTGTTATAAAGGCTTTGCTTTAAACCATTAGCTTGAAATGCTTCATATCCAATATTTTTTTTCACTACTTTCATGTTAATGACCATAAGAAATTGGAGTTTTGTACATTGTATTTTCAGAAAAAAGAAAACTAATAAACTATTACCAAAAGTGCTTATCTTTTTTCATAAACTTACTTTTATAATTATTTTCTTTGATAAAATAATCAATCATCAAATTAAATGTGAAGTTATCTGGAAAAATTCCATATTGGACCTACAATAAAACAAAAATTCACAGGCATTAAGAATATATGTAGCATTGGATACATGTAAGATTATTATAAGCCCTGGCACCATATGACCCTGTAATTGAAGTAGATTCAGAAGATTAATGGAATAATATAGTTAGGTCCATAAATATTTGGACAGAGACAACTTTTTTCTAATTTGGTTCTGTACATTACCGCAATGAATTTTAAATGAAACAACTCAGATGCAGTTGAAGTGCAGACTTTCAGCTTTAATTCAGTGGGGTGAACAAAATGATTGCATAAAAATGTGAGGCAACTAAAGCATTTTTTAAAACAATCCCTTCATTTCAGGGGCTCAACAGTAACTGGACAAATTAAATAACTGGAAATAAAATGTTCATTTCTAATACTTGGTTGGAAACCCTTTGCTGGCAATGACAGCCTGAAGTCTTGAAATCATGGACATCACCAGATGCTGGGTTTCCCCCTTTTTAATGCTCTGCCAGGCCTTTACTGCAGCGGCTTTCAGTTGCTGTTTGTTTGTGGGCCTTTTTGTCCGAAGTTTAGTCTGCAACAAGTAAAATGCATGCTCAATTGGGTTAAGATCAGGTGACTGACTTGGCCATTCAAGAATTTTCCACTTCTTTGCTTTAATAAACTCCTGGGTTGCTTTGGCTGTATGTTTTGGGTCATTGTCCATCTGTATCATAAAACGCCACCCAATCAATTTGACTGCATTTAGCTGGATTTGAGCAGACAGTATGTCTCTGAACACCTCAGAATTCATTCGGCTGCTTCTGTCCTGTGTCACATCATCAATAAACACTAGTGTCCCAGTGCCACTGGCAGCCATGCACGCCCAAACCATCACACTGCCTCCACCGTGTTTTACAGATGACGTGGTATGCTTTGGATAATGAGCCTTCTCCATACTTTTTTCTTGCCATCATTCTGGTAGAGGTTGATCTTGGTTTCATCTGTCCAAAGAATGTTTTTCCAGAATTGTGCTGACTTTTTTAGATGTTCTTTAGAAAAGTCCAATCTAGCCTTTCTATTCTTGAGTCTTATGAGTGGCTTGCACCTTGCAGTGCACCCTCTGTATTTACTTTCATGCAGTCTTCTCTTTATGGTAGACTTGGATATCGATACGCCTACCCCCTGGAGAGTGTTGTTCACTTGGTTGGCTGTTGTGAAGGGGTTTCTCTTCACCAAGGAAATGATTCTGCGATCTTCCACCACTGTTGTCTTCCGTGGACGTCCAGGTCTTTTTGCGTTGCTGAGTTTACCAGTGCTTGGTTTCTTTCTCAGGATGTACCAAACTGTAGATTTTGCCACTCGTAATATTGTAGCAATTTCTCGGATGGGTTTTTTCTGTTTTCGCAGCTTAAGGATGGCTTCTTTCACCTGCATGGAGAGCTCCTTTGACCGCATGTTGTCTGTTCACAGCAAAATCTTCCACATGCAAGCACCACACCTCAAATCAACTCCAGGCCTTTTATCTGCTTAATTGATAATGACATAACGACGGACTTGCCACACCTGCCCATGAAATAGCCTTTGAGTCAATTGTCCTGGGCTGGTAGGAGGGATTCCCTTCTGCTTCTCTTCGTTTTGTAAAAGAGTAGAATGACACCACTATACCAACCAATTATTGGGTTTATTTCCTGGGTTTTAGGCCTCCTGTATCACCAGTGTCAGCCACTTGATTTCACCAAGTCTTTGCTGACTGTGACCATGTGTCAGTAGAAGAGAAAAAAATAAATATATATTTTTTCGTAGTACTTATGACTGCAGTGCATTTTGGCTTCCTTACTTCAGATAAAAATCCGTTGCTTAGTAGCAACTAAGGAACTAACTAAACTCAACTAAAGTAGCGATGCTTATCCATGTTGTTCAAAGCTGTCAAAAGTTGGACAAGGAAGCTCTCATTTGACCATTCTTTAAGTTCAGCATGTCTTATCTACTGCTCTGTCCATTTCTATCTGTCAGCCTGCACACATGTACTGTAATGCTTGTATAGCTCTGTACACTATGGGATCTCTTTTTCTAGCTCATATTTAGACCAGATCTGGGATGTCAGTAATATGAAGAAAAATGAATTTCAATGTACAAAGTTAGCATGTATACATACCTTTACGAATTTACATTCACTTCATTGACAACTTAATTCTTACACAGTTTACAAAGATAATAGATGATGAATATAGAACTGGCTTTCAAATGCTTTCCCAAGATTTTTGGTCTATTAGCTGGCTAAATGGGTAAACGTTTTCGTTCCTCAAAGTTCTGCAGTGCCAGCATGTTTGGAAACAACAGTGGTAATTTTCTTCAAAGGTTGGATGTAATCAGTGGATATTATACATACAAACATACATACACACACATATATACAGTATATACATGTGCACAAATACACCCTAATAACTTGCATTCTCCAACTATAAAATTTATACTTACAGTCTTAGACAATGTAGATTTCTTGGTAGTTTATTTCTTTTAATTATGTAGGAATGCCATTTAACACCAGCATACATTCTACTTAAAACAGCACAATCATAAATATAACACATTTTATTTTGGCTCTCAAACCTTATTCTTCAGCGTATAAAGAGCTTTATCGGATGCTCCATGCTTAAGACAATGTCTAATCCAGCTATGAATAGTCCAGTCTCGAAGATACCAACAGTTTGGGCTGTGTCGAAACCTACAACAATTAAGAGAGAAAATAAAAAATTTTTAAATTTACATCCTTGACAAATGTTAAAACACACAGAGATAGATGTATCTAACAAATAAGGCAACCACCCATACTGTCTTTTGTATGGCTCACATTGCAAATTTCTGAAACATGGAAGAAGCATATAAAGAAAAGGTCAAATACTTCAAACAAATTGCACATTTTAGACTACCTGCCTGCCAGTTGAGACTGAAGATTAACTATGACAGGAAGGGAGTGGGCCTAATCATTGACTGTGAATATTCCGTGTTCTCACTATCAATGCACATATGTTAAAACAGTGCCTGAACTGTACTTATTCAAATAAACATTTATTATAACCAGTGATGAAAAGTAACATGATATCTGCATCTAGAGAACAGTAACATTAATAACTGTGGTTATTTATTGTAGCTTTTGTGCACCGTATTTTTGCTAATTATACAGTATGGACAACAGAATGTCCATTAGCAGTTTAATCAAAAACCTCAGATGTGCATGGAATGAAAGTCTGATTTGTGGGAAGACAAGAAAATGAAAAACACTTACTTGTAGAGGTAGTATTCTGCTTGATCAATCTCTTCTCTTGAAGAAATGTTGTCCACAAACTAAAATAAAATTGGTATTAAAGAATCTAGATACTTAATTTTTGATCAAATGAATCAGATGAGAAAAACATGAACAAGTTTTAACTGTATAAACAATTAAAATGCAAAGCAACTAGTGAAACCATGATTAAAAATATGATTAAATTCTCTGCCAGGATCCACTGTCATTCTCAGTTAAAGATGAACATAGTAAGTGAAAATGAATCTACCAAGCTTGCACAAAAAAATGTTTTAGTTACAGATGGATGAGACAACTCATTACATACAGGGCTTTCAAAAAGTAAGAAAAAAATCCTCACGTGTTTTGGCTTTATGAAATGTTACTATACAGAAATCTATTTCCATTTTCAACAAATTATAATGACCTACTCTAACATTTGAATACTAAAAATGAGCATTTTGAGGTTATTCAAAGCAATCGACTGCCTGCATTGCCAAGTCATAGCACTCTTTACTATGTCTCTTTTGAAAGCTCACAATCCTCATCCGACAGTCCAGAATTCATGTCATCAACAATACACAAAACATCTTATGAAGAAAAATGTAATGATAAAAACGACTGCTGGTATTTGATGCCATGCTGTAAAGTATGCATGACTGAATTTATCTTGAAGCCTTTGACATCTATAGTATAAAACTAAATAATTCATTCAAGACAAATTTTCTTCTTCTAGCTATGAATAACATGTGATAGTATTTTCAGGTCATTATATCCATAGCTATATACGCTAATGAGACATCTAGGCAAAAAATGCATTTGAGGATATTGACTCTAATGATTAATAATGGTTTCTTTGGTACATATGCTTTCTTACCCGTGCAATTGTTAGGGAGCTGACAGGAAGTTTTCTTTCATATGTCATATCCATCAGGTTTGCCAGTTCGGCTGTGGAAAAAAAAAAGTTGCTCAAGTACAATACCAGATTAACAAACAACAAAAACCTGGTGCATTGTGATTTATTTAAATCATTTTAAGCATGGATAAACATATTGTCTGCATGTCCATTCTTTCAAGTTTTAATATAATACAACTCAGAATCTTAATTGATGAAAGTGGCTGATGAGGAACAACTTGTAGAAGATCCAATAATTAAAAACAAATAGGGTACAAATACAGTTGTCGGAATGAAATCAAACTTGTGTAAAATCTTCCTTCCGACTTTATGTTTATTATTTTGCTGGAAGATTATTCTTTTCCCTAAGCCCCACATCCCTTACATAATGCACCAGGTTACTCAACAAGATTTGTATGTATGATTTTTAATTTATTTTCCCTTCTCTCTTCACGTTTTATGGACATATCACAGAGAAGCATAATCATAGCATATAAAAATCATCATGCCACACACTAGGGATGGTTTTCTCAGAGCAATGTGCAGCATTACACTTGCACCAAAACACAGACAAATGGTCTTGGAGCCTCACTCATGGTATAACTAGAGTGCAGACTTAATGTGAGCACAGTTTAATAAGGACTTTAGCTGTTCCACTATCACATGAATCCTACATCCACAAAACTCCTTAGTAAATTGCTACTTTGTGTATATTTTACCCCATTTCAGCTGTGGAAGAATGCATTTCTGAGAGCTTCTACAGACCACTTGGTGATCTCCAATGCCAGAATCATCCTCATTTGGATGAAGAGTTATCCTTTCATGTGCTGACATCCCATTTAGTGCTTTTCTTGTTTTACCTATTAAGTCTATTATAATAATATTTTTATTATTATTATTACAACACTAGTTCAAGAGAGAAAAAAGTCTAAGAGGTTTCCACAAAATGACCTGTGTCAAAATACTCCTGTAGAATGATGCTTTTCATGTTAAAAAGAAAATACACAATGCAGGTTCTAACAATGCCCTGTACCAACTAACATGCATCTAATGTATTGCCATATTAAGCTTACCAATTATGACCATTACCTATCTTCCTTTTTATAGTTTTTCTTCATTTTCTTCTAATAACCACTGTTAATTATTGTCATGCCACATAGTAAACGTATATACTTCTGATTGTCTTACATTTGCTGTGCATGTAAGAATGAAGCACTACTGTATATACAAGTATTGTATTGCAAACCTCAGTAATTGAGTTTCATAACAGAATAGTCACTGAAATTGTGATATTACAAATATCTATACAATACTAGAATTTTAATTTGACGTGATTAATAAATATAACTAATTCACCCCCACAAAACAGGGGACACTGCCAGTGTTACAAAGACGGCAGTTAGAATCTCCAGTTAAAACCAATGTGAACATATTAGCTAAAAATAAACACAGATTATGCGTCCATAGTGACCCGTGCTGCAGTGGAAAAATTAGTTTCAAAATGGAATTCCAAAATCCTGCACAGTCATTTTGATTTATTATACACTTCCAATAGCTTGACAGGATGGTGATAAATGACAAATTGTGATAAGGTGCTTTGAGGTCTAAAATACCAAATCGAGTTGACAGAATCCAGGAAAACATATTAAATCACACTACTATCTATTCATTTCGCACATGTACATGAAATAAAAGTAATAAATACAGGAAAAATAATAAAGTGTATGTTTTGAAGAAAAAGTTTAGAATTAAATGCATTTGGCTCAAAAAACAATTTCATTACATCCTATAATTATTTAAACATCTGTCAATAAACAAAAAGGTTTTTTTTCTTGTATTCCATGATATCACATCTATACACCCCAGGAGATGCAGTAAGCAAGTAAGTAACAATGCAGGATTACAAATAAGGCACCATTAAAAACAGATTATATACTAATGGCCTAAAGTTTTAGAACACCTCAATTTTCCCAGTTTCTCTTCAATGTAATCAGTTGAAATGCAGTGAATGGCTGACAATAATGAAAATGGAAGCAGTAAACTGCCAGAGGTTTAAATATAAATTGGTCTCCTTCAGAGAACAACTAATAGGTTACAGCTCACAGATGTTCTGTAGCAATTAAGTTGAAGCAAACAATTTGCACAGGTGCCCCAACTTCTGTTTCAACTCTGCTTTAAGACAGACAGAGGGTTTTTAAGTAATCAACAGAACCTATTAGTTGTTCCTTGAAGAAGGCCCATTTGTAATATTTTGAAATTTCCTTTTTTTTCAGTTTTTACAAACCTAAACTTTAAATTTAAACCTCTGTCAATTTTCTCTTCTACTGCTATGGTTCAAAAACCATCAGACCCCAAGAATTTCAGCATGTCAATAGATGGCAATCCTCTACAATCCATGCTAGCAATGGGTAGAAATGATCACAGATATGTTTGTGGTAAACTATTACTGAAGAAGTGTTCTTTTATTAATATTCCAACTTTAATCTGTACTAATTTCTGAGAAATGTCTTTGTTATATAAATTCCTATGTTTAAGTGTACCAAGCATCTTTAAGTAAAACACAGCAGTTTTAAAATTCATGCCCCTCTTCATAACCAGTAATGCATCACAAATATGCCACTTCTGTCTAATGTTACTCACTGCAGTGTCCAGCAAACATAATCAATAATTTGATTATATTTTATTTATCTCTAATTAATATGCTGCTGCAATTTATTTTATTTTTTTTCAGACATATATCCTTTTGGAATTAATATAAACAAAGTATTGTGTCTTATACTGAGAAAATGAGATGCTATCTGGACTCCAGAACAGGGGTTCTGTTGAACAACTGTGGTCCTAAAAATTGACAGGGCTGTGAAAAAGAACAGGAGTAGGCACGTATGTGGAGTTGTATCACCTATTGGGCAAATATTGCAAATAACATTTAAATAAGATGATAAAAATGGAGAGGTACAATACCAGGTAGCTGCAATCTATTGTGCACTTATGGTTTTAACATCAGAATGCTGTCTTATTGTAGCTGTTCAGACTTTGGACCTTTTCTCTGATCCAAGTCACCTGGAGACAGATATCGAGCCTCACACAAGAAATCTGTCCTGTTCATACTATAACAGAGAATGCTTGATGATGCTGATATGGTGCCCTTTGTTGTTTTGTGTGTTCCAGGTTATACTGGAATTAAAAGCCAAGTGCGACTCTCTAGGGTTGCTCTGATCAGGTTTTTCTTATGGCCAATATCATAATCAACCTACACACCATAGGCCTTACAGGTTAATTTGCTATTAACAAAATGAAATTCTGCAGGCTTATTGTTCATTGACCATAAAAATACTAAAATAAAGTGTTCAAACATACTGTATAACATTGTCTTTTAAACTGGACTGAACTCACTGTGGAATTTTTTTTCCATTCCTAAAGACTGCATGTCTGATTATGCTACACAGCAAACAACCTTCAAGCAATGCCAACATTTCCATTTGTACCAGACTGTTTCTAATAGGCAGCTGCAATAAATGACAATCTAGGAACATGGTGAAATATACACAATAATTAGACACAAACAAAAATGCTTAACTTGATATACAATAGATTAATTCCCACATACTGTAAATACTCCACATTGTTTTTTCATTTTAAATCATGTTCTATGTATTTATTACATGATTTTTTTTCACTTATTCATAAACATGCACTCTTATAATGGGAAATGTGCAAAATAAAAATAAATTGGTTACAAAAATAAGCAACAAGCATCTAAATGTATTTATAATACATGTAACCTTGTCAATTATACTTTTTCAGGAATAAATATTTCAACATTATAACAAAAATTTTTTACCAAGATTCTGGGGATCCTTTGGCCTTTCCTCCCATTTTTTGGGATCTATGTAGGCTGAAGAAAGAATCCATCTTCTACCTAAAAAAATAAGATATTGTTTTTATTATTAATTATAACATAGCAGGAACACTACCAGCACTATGTATGCGCGTCTTTATTTTACAACAGTTTATCATTTGTCATATTACAAATAATATTATATATATATATATATATATTATATATATATATATATACTGTATACTTTAACAAATAAGAAAACAATGTACATAATTATTTTAACAACTATTTCAGAGTTAAATTTGTGTCTTTACTGTGCTTAAAATATGGAAAGTTGAGTATATTTATTATAGAGAAGACCAAAAATAATCCAAATAAATAATTCATGGTTTGTCACCAGTTTAGAACTGGGTGGCTAAAGTTTACATCAAGACCACACTTTACGGACTTTAACCTTCATTTGCTGTGCTTGCAAGAATTTGTGTCTTAAAGATCTTGCTGCTGGCCACAGATGATTTTCCAGGAATGGAATTGACAAAAAAGCATTTAACAATTGTGGACTGCCTTTTTTTCTTCTTTGTTTAAAAATAAAAATTAAAAAAAAAAAAAAAAACAGAAAAAATTAACTTGCAACTTTAATTGCATTGCAAACTCTAAAAACACCGTCAATATAAGAATACGGAATTACAATAACTAGAAACATGCAGCACGGTTGAGTGGATTCCAAGTGTTATAATATTCAACATTTATACAGCAATTTGTAAACAATGGTTTGTAAACAATTTGCTGAGGACGGGATACAGTTAGAGAGCGTAGCGGGCAAAGATTATAAAAAGATTACTTGGCCACCCTCCCACTGTGCATTTATTCTGCCTCTGCAAAATGAAATATACAATGATTAAAATAATACGCAACCTGTCTTTCCCCACTCTCTGTTCACCTTCTTCCAAGCTGAGAAATGGCGCAGATAAATCAAGAAAAGTACTTTACCCACAATCTCTGAGATGCATTAATATAACATCTTGACCTTAAGATATGACGATTTTTTTTTGTTAAATTAATAGATTGTAGGTTATTGATGAATGACAGTTACTGATGCCCTTATAATGAATGTTTGTATTGCTCTTTTATTTTTGTGGGATTTGCCAAATCATACTCAATGCATCTGATGATGTTATGCCAATAAGGCATTCTGTTCCTTATATAGAAATAAATTAAAAAAATACAAATTCCAAAAAAATAAAATCATCTATGATGTGATGGGTCCTATGATGAACTTGTGCTCTGTCCAGAGCCATTTTCTGCCCTAGTAGACTCTGAAGTGTGACCCTGAACTAGACTACACCATCTCACTATAACTCCAGTTTAACTCACACACAAGGCAAAAAGGACCAAGTCAGAAATAAAAAATTGTTACAGAGGAGACATTAAAGTCTAAGCTTAATGTTAGGACTGTTAAAATCAAAAGAAAAATATTTGTTTTATATACTGTATGAAAATGGATCTACCAAATCTACAAACTAATGTATGTTTTATTTATTTGTCAGATAGATTTCTGGACTCGGTGTTCCTTTGGTGTGAACATGAATAAATGTTTATTATTCTTAAATCTGGACTAATTACTGAAACAAAATAGGTCATGTGTCATTTTCTCTACTTTATCTTCAATCACTTTTACTTTCACTATTTACCTGGCTAAACTAAAACATAAGGACATAAGAAATATGACACCATTCAGTCCATCAGGGGTGTTTTTTTAGGTAATGGCTAAACTGTCCCAATATCTCATCAACAGAATTCTTAAAGGTTGCCAAGGTTTCTGCTTCAAGTACATTAGTGATGAGCAATTCTCAAACAATTTCTTCTTTTTGAAAGACTTTTTCAGTGAATCATAAGAATTGATTTGCAGGCACAAATGGAACAATTCAATGGAGCTCAATGGGAGTGCTAAAGTACATGCATGTCTTCCGTGATGTCATGTTTCGTTTCACTACTGACGGTAGATGTTTTAAGTGCATGTACAAGAACTTCCTGACTCATAAGTCCAGACTTATGATTCTTTTCAGTTCAAATTATATCGGTATCGGTGAACGAGAACTCTGTCACTGATGAATCTTTCATTTGTCATACAAGTATAATACAGTAATAACACATTTATATTAGAATGTAACAATTGCTTTATAAAATTTGTTAATGGAATTATTTTAAACTGAACATATAAACAATTCAACTCATTAGTCACACAAAACTGAATCATATAAAAACATTCTAATTTGTAATAGTCATTTGTTTTCAAGTTTACTTGAGAACACACTTTTTTTTTTTACAGTTCACCAACTGCACTGAGCATTTATCATTTACTGAATCTTTTTGAGTTGGAAAAATGATTCATTGCACGAGAACAAGTCTCACAATTCTCGTTCATCTGATTCACAAATGAATCATTACCCGGGAAGTCAAAAAATTCTCACTCATTTGATTTATGAGAGAATCATTACCTGTGAACGAGATGCTCAATTCTCACTCACTTGTGTTAAGTGTAAATATATAATTAATCGGTATTTGTGTACTAAACGGACGGCACGCTAGTATCATTTTCTATTTTCGTGATGCAAATCGGATTTTCATTTTTAACATTAGGCACCTAAAGGGGACATTAATATTAGGGATCTATAGGCAACTATGTTCCACCCCCACCAACTTTAAGGTTAGTATTTGTGGTTGGGGTAGGTCAGTCTAATAATTTAAACTCCAAAAATTAAGCAACCAGGGCACCTCCCCCACGGAGCTCAACACTAGAATGGGTAGGAAAGGGTACTTTTAGTATACAAGTACCAATTAATCTTATATATAAATATACATATATAAATACACATACACATGATTGATAGATAGATAGATAGATATACACACATGTTGGCCTGAACACACCTGAATGAGTATAAAGCAAGAACATTTAAAAGAAAGAAAACTTCTGACCTGGCTGTCAGAGTCATAGTGAGGCATTATGTAGAAATATTGCAGTTGGTATAAAGGAGCCCCAGCTGCCTTTCTTGACACAATTCTGATGAATGAATTATATATTTGTGATGAGATCAGAGGGGATTACAATCCACATGAGCTGGCCTTGAATCCTACTAATGAATCAAAAGAACTGATTGACTTAAGTAGTTGGAAAGAATCGAATCAGTAAAATGAATTAAAATGCCCATCACTAAACTACGTGTCTTGGTAGTTTGTTTTAAACCGCTAAAACTCTTTGCAGGAACAAGTGCTTCCTGGCTACAGTCCTAAATGCACCTCCCCTTAATTTACACTGGTGTCCTCAATTACACAATACACTGTTAAATTGAAAGAATTCTACAAGTTTAATTCTCCGAGTATGTCAGAGCAGGACATGTCTTTTAAGTCCAGGGATGCACCTGATTCATCTTCACAGCGTCAAGTGATTCCTGGTATTTCTTGTTGTGCGTTGACCAGAACCGCACACAATACTCCAGATGCAGGTTCACTATAGTGGCACTTACCGTACAGCTCACTACTACCTGTACTAAAACAGCCACATTTTCTAGCCATGATATTATGCATTAAAATATATTTAATTGCACGTTATAATGAATTGGGGATTAAATGTGATTGTTTCCTTTTTTATTATTTTAAACACCTGATGAAAATAATTGTTCTTAAATATACACTGTTGGTTGACTATTTTCAAAGATTATTCTGACTATGAGCTTTATGCAAAAACAGCCAGTTGGCTGTGAAGTAGGAATGTGGCATGATATGAATCAAAAAGTGGTATCTCGTCG
Source organism: Erpetoichthys calabaricus (assembly GCF_900747795.2). NCBI lineage: Eukaryota > Metazoa > Chordata > Cladistia > Polypteriformes > Polypteridae > Erpetoichthys > Erpetoichthys calabaricus. The sequence goes on from NC_041400.2 coordinate 164,151,977, forward strand.
TCCACGGTTTCAAATTCGAAATCGCTCAAAATGCATTATGCCTCGACTCTGCCCATGTCCTCAAAACTGAAGGTCATCTTCGAAAAATACCAAACCTCACCTTAAAACATTATGGGTATTTCGTGGTCGGTATAAAAACATTTACAACTGGTTACAATTTTTACGAACCCTATACGTAAAGTCAAAATGTGTTTATTTTTTTAACTCAAGAAGTTGAATGTCAAAATTTGTATTACCTAAGCATTGAAAGCAACTGTTGTCATGGGTAGGTTTCCAAAGATTTACTCTTTTGACAATACTGAAACGGAGAGAGTTCACTTTTCATAAAACGTTTGCCTAAACATCCTGAAATTCTTACCTGTAAGCGTGTGCCGCGCACATTTTGTAAAGCCTTTCCCACACAGCCCAAAGCGTTGCAGCATGGAGGCAGCCATCTTGGATTAAAACACTTTGTAGTGTAAGGTGGGGGAATCAGTTTGATTGAAATAAGTATAATTTTCACGAACAGTTCTCTCCAAAATATAAAATAAAAGTTTCTTGATATTGTATTAAGACTAAATTTAAAATGATCGCTTCAATGATAATATCTATAATAATTCTCATATTAAAAATTATCCCTTCATAAAAACAGCCATGCCTCCTTTTCACAAGTGGTACGTCCAAAGTCAGAATGGCGTTCAGATTGTCAGTATGCCGCATTAAAGGCTTGTTTGATAGTCGTCAAATAAATGGCTTGAATTTATTGTTTAAAAACTGGGATTGCTGGAGATGCCAGCTTGGAGGTAAGTGCTTTAATTATAGCTATTCTGTATCTTTCGTAAAAGAAAGAATTCATAGAGTACAAGTGTGTGGGTAAAGTTACAGTAGGGTCAAACTTCTACTGCGTTTGGCATTCTTGTAGAAACGATTATTGGAATGTTTCAGAAACGAACACATGTTGAATTGATCCTGCTCAGTAGAATCGGTGATAATTTAGTCGTTATTGCTGCTATTTAGTAGAAATATGAACATCATTCGCCTACAAATAATGTCCTCTCTCCTAATTGTATATCCATTCTGTCGTGGCATGGGTATGATCGTCATTTGTTTGTTATTAGACATTCTTATGACCTTTGTACAGTATATTGAATTCTTTAGTTCAGTATTAACTCAAAGCACATGTTCATTATTTTAAATGGGTACACTGGTTTCCACATCCTAAAGACTTGCAGTTGTACTGTAACAGGATTGCAGTTGCCATCCATTGTTAACCTCCGCGTGTTACTCAGTTAAGTTTATCTCAGTGGTAGTAGGTGCAAAAAGAGAACCATCCGCAAGTAGAAATGCAATCCATCATAGGTAAGGGTGACCATATTGTAGGACCAGTGATGAGTGACAAAATGGATTGTCTTTGTACTTTACATGTGTTTTTTAGGTAGCTTGCTATCCTTAGAAGCACTACTCACTGTTGCAGCACTGCTGGCTTGTAATTTTTATATGCACCCTGCTGCTGACTCTGAAGCTGTTCATTTACATGATGGGATGCCTGCTCATACTATGGGTAACTCATCCCTGCCTGTGGCAACTCGTTCGTGTAGTTACCTAGTCCTTCTTCCGAACTCCCTGCCCCCAGCAACCACTTCTAAATCCTTGGAATAGTGAGGTAGTCTTCATTTCCATTGCAGTTGTATGGTAGGTGACAAAAGCACAGCAGTGAATGTTGAGTGCTGTGTTCTCATGTGGTGCAGCAGAAATGTTAAACCCCGCACTTCTGTGCAGCGATCTGGGGCCTCATGTATAAATGGTGCGTACGCACAAAAATGTTGTGCAAGCCTGTTTCCACGCTGAAATAGATAGATACTTTATTAATCTCAAGGGGAAATACACATATCGCGATGTATAAAACATAAACTTGCCATAAAGCCATGCACATTTTCACGGTAGCTCCAACCCTGGCGTACGCAATTTCTCTGCTTGGTTTTGCAAACTGTCAGCACCCATCGTTAAAGCAGTGCTACTGTTCCAGTGTGGTTTCCCTTTCTTTTTTAGATCCACATCCCTGACGCAGCTTTCTAAATACACTGAAATTAACCGCATATTGTTCATTAGTTTAAGGCATCTGATTGTAATTAACCTGTAACAATATAATGGTCCATGGAATGGCCAAACTATTCCAAATACCATAGCTGCTTTAGCGTTGTTACTCTCACTGCACCTTCTTCTTCTACTTTCAGCTGCTCCCATTAGGGGTTGCCACAGCAGATCATCTTTTTCCATATAACTCTCACTGCACCACTCGGAGCAGCTGATCGGAAAGAGAATTATCGGTTTACAGAATCAAGCACACGCTGCCTCAGCCATTCGCTCTTTGAACTGCTCTCATCCGACAAACGCTTCAGAGCCTTTCCTGTACGGACCTCACAGTTCAGAAACAGTTTCATCCCAAGAACTATAAACGCACTCAGTCAATCCATCAAGTGCTCCTTATAGAACTGTTTGTACTTGCAAGTACAATTACCTCACTGTAAACTTGTGATAGTTATAATATTGCACAACATGCTCCACTTTAAAGTGCATATTTACATATGATGACAATATCATTTTTAAGATTAAATGCAGCAAAAAATGTTTATTACATTATACAGATAAAATGTTAATGTAATTTAAATAATCTATATTGTTAATAATTAAACATGAGGACACGGTGTCGCAGTGCTAGCGACGAGCTGGTGCCCCGATTATTCCTGTCTCGCGCTGTATTCTTGCTGGGGCTGGCACGACACTGGAAAGATAGATGGATAGAATAATTAAACATGTACTGTGAAGATATTTCAATGTTCCTTAAAAGTTTTGAAGAATCTGCGTTCTAAGCTTACAGATGGCTTAACATCTATTACAGAGCTGGTTGTGTGGCGATTGGTTACTTGGAGAAAGAAAAGGAAGGACAGGAATTGGGGGTTAGTATGTTTGAAAGAGACAGTACTGCTGCAGTAAATTATTTCATCAAAGGTCGCGTACGGCGCAGCAAGCATCGTGCATGAGGCAGTCTCTGGACAGGGCTCCAACTTGTCACTATCACTGTGCCACTGTGTTCCCATGTTTAATAACATACTTTAATTCCTATCATCATGAAAATGATATCAAGTATACATCTCAGTATTTTAATTATTCAGAGAGCTGTAATATTACGAATGTAATGGATTCTGTGTCCTGTCGGAGGAAGAGAAAGGCCGTTTAAGAAGAAGCATGTAGTGATTCACACACACAGAGCACATAGAATAACACATACAAAACAAAGCATTTAACATGCTACTTTAGTTACGATGGCATTTGAGAAACTAGTAAATTAAACGATTTAAAGATGAAGTTTGTGATGTTCTACTTTAATGACAAAATAAACTACGTGATTGAAGTGGAAATTTCGAGATTAAAGTTGGCATTTCAAGCTTTTTTTTCCACTGTGTCCCTATTTTTTTTTTTTCTTTTCTCTGTACCCAAATAAGCTTTCATATGATACTCAGACTCACCTTTTCATGGTGACTTTGATATCTGACCA